>NW_022983477.1:3109-548293 GCF_010015735.1 Aaosphaeria arxii CBS 175.79 | reverse complement strand
CCCCCCCCCCCCCCCCCCCCCCCCAAGGCCAAAACAAAGAGGGGGAAAGAATGAAGGACACGCTTATCCGGCGGGGAGACGCCTTCAGCCATTTCATTTGTCCGGCTTGGAAGAGCGTGCTGCTACTGTTGCTGTGCGTTGCCCAAGAACGAACGACAAAGGGAGCCCCGGAGGCCTACGAAAATGTAGCCTGATACATGTTAAGGTTCTTGTGGAACGGGAATGCGCGGATGATGGGTTGATTGATTGATTCCCATGACCTTATGGTAATATTCCTGATGGTGCCACTATTACACAGTACAACTCGTTTGGCGATTCACATTTCGGAGCGTAACCTTTCCTACCTAGCTGGGTTCTTCCCACGTCGTGAATCGCGATGCTCCTGAGATAGCGTGCCGTCGACTTGAAACACATTTGCGCGCTTCGGAGGCGGGAGGACGGGGGGGTCAAGGAGTGTTTGTTAGTTTGTTAGATGGGTCGGTGCTAATTGCTGAGTACGAGTAATTGGACGAAAAGGAGCAGACAGCAGCAATTCCAGCAACAACAGGATGGGATTGAGATTGGCATGGCAATTGGCAGCCGTAGCGACTATTTACCGTTGTGGGACCAGGGAGATGAAGCAAAAGCTCGTCAGAGGAAGCTCGAGTAATCAATCAATTTGGTGCTGTCTGTGTGCAACGACGACGACAACGACAACTGAGGCAGAGAGAGGGGTTTGGGCCAGACCACCGGACTCGAGCTCACCCTGTCCATGTTGAGCACAGTCTTTTCTTGTCTTGGTGGTCTTGTCCCCACGCTGGCATGAGGCGGAGGGCGGCGCGAGCGTGTGTGGTCTAGCTTTTGGCTGTGCTTTGGTCGCTACTCGCTACAAAAACAGACATAAGTTCGCTATCTCTTATTTTTACCTATCCCTAACTATCGCCCATAATGTACTAGTCTGACTACAGGGGAGAGCTACCTAAGAGCTTTGTCCCCCTCGCCTCTGGGATTCCCCACTTCGTGTTGCTGGCAGAAAAAAGTTGGAAAGCTCTAGCCAACGACAATGCGCGGGACATGGGTACAACTCACCGCCCAGCCGTAAGCAGACTGGTCCTCAGAGGGCTTGGAGGACATCATTCGATTGACCTCCAGAACGTCGATCTCCACGAACTACTCCTCCATGCGCTTAAACGTTCTTGGCCCCAGACTCGCATGGGAATCAACACTCTGCTGTATGTATTCAGTACAACTTCTCTCCCCCAAATCATTAACTAGTATGGGTACGAGTACGGATTCTTCCTGGTGCTGCAAATCAATCTCCCCAAAACACAAGCTACGCCGCAATCGAAATGTACCCGTGTAGCAGAATTTGCCCATAGATACAGAAGGGCAATTGCAACATGGGCATTGGCCATCCATGCCCACGCCCACGCCCACGCCCACACGGCTCGTCTGGGTCGCCCTTCGAAGGAGTGGGAAGAGTGCTGCTGCAATTATTGCCTACCAACACCACCACCAATACTCCAGAACAAGGCACCAAACGTGGGTGAGACGACATGACGACTTGCCATATGCAATCAATCGTGTTCATATTGATATAAGGCCGCCTGCTGCGCGAGCAATCTCCCAACATCCTGTTTTGATCTCTTCGAATCTTGCTCTCGTCGTTCGACTTTGCTCGGTGCTGCACGCGGCGCACTGTACGCTGTACGATGTAAGCAATGTCGCTGTGCCATGCTTCGACTCCTCACCTGGGCGTCTCGAGTCTTGAGTCTTGACACACCAGGCCACCCCGTCAGTCAACCATTCGCCGACAGTCAGTCCATCAAACACTGCTGCCAACTTTCCATCCAATATCCCCAGTGAACATAGTCAGGACCTCCATGCGATTGCTTGCCAGGCCAGGGTAGGGCTTGTCGTTCTCTTTGATCCTCCAACCGGGCCCCGGATTCATGCAGTTTCCGACCAGAATCGCATCATCGTCATTCATTCCCATCATACGCCAGTAACACCACCCTACTGTGTATGTAGCGTAGTCAAGTCAATTTCATGGTCCGGCACCGCCCTACTGTGTATGTAGCGTAGTCAAGTCAATTTCATGGTCCGGCACCGCCCTACTCACGGGGATCTCGCGATGCCGAACCTAAGGGAGCCCCCGTCTTCGCGCTTCGGCTTCCGGCTCGACGTACTATCCCTCATTCCCTTCGTACACGTATCACCCACTAAGAATTATCGGTACTGAGTCCACTCCTGACACATCGTGGACTCCTCACTCATGGGGTTTTAACTGATGGGGGAGATGCGGTGAGCAGCACTGGGATATGGCCTTACTCATCCAACACAACCCCCCAACCCCATACGTGCTCCGTCGCGTGATCCCACAAAACCCACAGTCCGCCTCATGAACGAAAAAGAAGCGAAAATGATGAAGTCATAATTGCCACGACTCCCTCCAATTAACCTCTGCGAAGCTGTGCAATTGTGACAGTTGGTGTCAGTCCATTCGCTGCGCCGGGGGCATCGGCCGTTTGTTTGCTAAACCCGAACCTGAACCTCGCGACTGACGCCCCCTTTGAGCAATAATAATGAGGCTACGTACTCGTTCCACGTAAGGCAACGGCAACGGCCTCTGTTCGACCTTGGAACCATAGGTAAAGTTTAAACCGTGACCAGTTCCAAGGTCCCGGGGTTGTTGTGCGTGCGTCCCTGGCAGAGAAGGGGAAAAAAGAAAATTACCCCAGCTAGGTAGGTATGCCGCATGTATCACACACTTACTTACCTGCTTGCTTGCTTCAAGAAAAAAAGTAAATTGGAAAAAGTAAATATTGCCCGAGATTTCACACCGCATCGTCTGTGAGCATCATCATCACCACCACCTCCTCCCGCCCACTGATCGTCACGTCCGTGCATCTCATTCGATACCCCATGGACGATTCTGGCCAGCCACAATCCCGGTCCTGTCCTCGCTTACACGGCCAATCACCTCCTTGTTACCGGGTGCGCACGCCTCTTTTTGCCTAGATATCCTCTTCGGGGTAAGCGTCTGTGGCTGGGGTGTACCTCGCTTCAAACGCTGCGTTGCGCTGAGGCCATCGTTCTCTTATCCATTCCAAGTTGGCTTTTTGCGGGGTAGCATTATATAAGCAAAGGCCATGCATTACCCCCCATGTCAACCCATGCACTGATACTCGTGCTCAATAATGCTCATGCCATGCTGAAATCCAATCCAATCCAATCCCAGTCCGGCGGTGCCAGCCCAGCTGCCAGCCAAAACGGCCTGGCAGGTCGCTCGTTCTGTGGCCGCGCAACCACCGACTCAGCCTTCAGAGTGCGGGCGTCATGAAACAGCAGTCACTTTCCCATACAACACAACACAACATTCAAAGCACAAAACTTCTGATGCTCTCTCTCTCCCTGTCAGCCAATTAATGATCACGAGATGCAAAAAAAATTCAATTGAATCGGAAGTCACTAAATACTTACGAAAGATTCTCTCTCCGCGAGATTGGGGGAGGGAAGAGCGTTCGAAGGCCTGCAGCCAGTAAGCTCGGCTGCTTGCTTGCTTGCTTGACTTGCCTTGCCTCGCCTGCGTGCATCAGCACAGTTACAAGGCAACAAACCACCACAACACCACAACAACCACGTCCTTCGCTCACTCTACAGTACAAGAAATATTGTATTACTTCCCGGGGCGTCATCATCATCATCTCCAGACGTCCAGGTGACCATTTCATTATTACCACCCACCCGAGAACCCGAAATCCAGTCCCTCTCCCTCTCCCGCATCTCGGGATCTCCCCCTTCCCCCTTGCACACCTAACAACCATCGGCTTACCGTGGTGCACGCACTGTGGTGAGGTACGGTGCCCCGTCTCATCTCGTCTCGTCTCGCCTCGCCTCCTCCGCCGCCTAAGCCCCCCCCCCCCCCCCCCCCCGTTACTGACGTACAACAAGCACAAGTAATTAGGTGTTATTTCACGTCTGACATGAACAATGACAGGCGAACAAGGAGGACAACACGACACAACTTCCCCGCGTGACCATCTCGCCGTTCCAGGTTTCTCCCTCGCGCGAAGGGGGAAGGCGAAGCGAAGCGAAGGGCCTGATGTGAGGTACGCCCACGTACGCCCACGCCCACGCGCGCCGCAGCAGGGCTATTGTAAGTAACAAGAAACGCTCCGATGATGGTGGTGATGATGATGCCACGATGTATTCTCCAGCGAAGTACGGAGGTATGGTAGGGTCGGACATTAAGCTACCCTACGCTATGCTACGTATCGTGACTATCGGGGGATGGGACTATGAGGTCAGAGTAGCGGGTTTTGTGTAACTATCGTGGGCAGTGGGGGAGTGGGTAGGGACGTAGGTTAGTTGTTCGCGTAGCAAAGACAGCCGAATGGATTGAAAGTACACAGTCAGTACGGAGTAGGTAGGTAGGTTATGGGAGCCTTGTCGTGTTCGTGTCGTATCCCACTACGACTACAACAACAGCAGGAGAAGCGAGGACAAACACCGAGTTGGATTCCACGATGATAATGCTTCAAGGATACGCGCTGTACAGTCGTCTCCCTCTCCCACGTAGCCTCCTCCTGGCCCACGATTGGCCCAACACCCCCAAGTTCCGATCCCCGATCGGACGTCAGACACACCGCGGACACGCCCGGGGGTGTCCCAGTCTTGGCATCGTTGCAGACTTCCAGCTTTTTTTTCCCTGATACGAGTGCTTGTTTGTGACCTCAATCGCCGACCTACCTTAAACGACGAAAAAGGAGTTTCTGTTCGTTAGCGACATATGAGGACCGAATACGTACGCGTTGCTAGACCTGATTTGAGGAACCAACATTTGCGAAAAAGGGAAGATGAGGGTTTTTGCTAGATTACCCGTCGCCGCTAGGCTACGAAGATGCTTTTTTAGCTACGGTGTTGTTGCGATCGCGATGGGGGATCGCGATCGCGGGACGGGCCTGGTGAGCAGGCTGTGTGCGAAGGACGGATATTTTTAAGGGAAGGCAAATGCGTTGGAGGTGATTGGCGAATATGATTGATGACAGTTATTTTGACTATGCAATCTATGATCAAATATTGTTCTAATGTGCTTTCGTTGGATGTGTGAATGTACATGTCGAGTGCGTGCCCGGCAGAGGATGGGAAATGGGAATGGGAGTCGGTGATGGATGATGGGAATCCACTGTGTGCTGTTACCCCCCTGTCATGTCTGTCTGTCAGTTGTTGCTGCCAACCCCCACTTTGTGACATCTCGCGATGGGGCTCAATTGGAACTGCGAAAGGCAACGAGCAGCTACGTATCAATTGTCTTGAATATTGATTAATTAATTTTGGAGTACAGTAGCTGGAACATGCTATTGTCACTTGAACAATCTTATTAAATACCTTGCCGTCGTCTCTATGATTTATTGTTTTGATAGAAAAGTAAGCTCAGGTATACGTTAGGCACATAAGCAAAGACAGAAAAAACTTCAAAAATATCCCACAACCTCAACTCACCAATCCCAATTCCCCGCTATATCTTCGGAAGAAAGGGTAAAAATCCCGCCTCGAATCTTCAAATCCTCACATTAAGAGGCGGCTCTGCGGCCAGGATTGTCTGGTCCGATCGTCGATACACAGATACAATATAAAAAAAGTATCCCACGCGCGCACTAACACCTACCTCCCCCGCCGATCATGTCCATGTCGGGGCCATGGAGGGGTCTCCAACCTCCCCGATGTGGAAGACAGTGGATTGGAATTGGAATGGGGTTAGGAGGGATTGGGTTGTTTGACTGGATTTGTAAATCTGGGTTTTCTGTGTGTGATGTGGAGAATGTGGAAGGTGGATTTGATAGCAAGGGCAAGGGATGGCTGTTCATATCATGCATGTAGGTTGCTGTACCATGGCTCATGTACGAGACAGTAAACCCCAGCAATCGAGCTTGTCAATGTCATCTACGATCTTGAATAGTTTTCTTTTCTTTTTTCTTCATTGCTCTTATGTCCTGCGGCCGCGGCGTGGATCTCCTATGTCGCCGCCCACGCTATATGGTTGAGATATCGCATCGTACAATCGTACCACATCCCGGCCGACAATCATCCAACAGTGTCCGAAAACGGACCAAGCGATCTCAACAAACCCAAAGTCCCCTCCATACACGGAATCTGAAACGTGAAAGCATTGCTCCATGCCATCTGCCTACTATCTAGCCCTGGTAAACCCATCGCAGAAATCGAGCGGAGAAATAAAATAAAGCAGATGTCATATCAATCGAATCCGTTTGATAACGAAAATCAACCCACTAACAAATCCACCTAACCCAGCCATCCGCCAACTAAGTAAGACCCGTACCAGACTCGACTCGACTAGACCAAACACTAAAAACCACACCTTTACACACGCTAGCATCTCTCTAACATCCCAAAAGTAAAACATCACTCTAGTAAACTCGTAGCACGCCGACCAAAGAAAGTCCCAATACCACTTAACCCACCCACCTACCCACTGGCTAGATCCAAAAGGACAAAAAGGAAATCTCCCCACTACAGCCTCGCAATAGCCTGAGATATAACTCCACATACTTGGAAGGCTACGTCATAGAGAGAAGAGGGTTGAAGACGTCAAACGACGACAACGACGGCCCTTGGCGCGCGGCTGGAGCAAACGCACGCATATTCTCTATATAGATATTACTAGCTTGGATCGCCGTGAAGGGAAATCATATGCATCTACTTACACAATCACGCAGCAAGCATGTAGTATCACAGTCTTGTCGTGAAGATATTGATAGCGTCTAGTACTATCACCATTCACAAACCAAATCAAACCCTATCTATCTACCAATCTACCCCAAGTAGCACATACTTCTCAGCCGTACATCCACCTCCCATGGAATTGGAAATGCAAGTGAATACACAGGAAACCACGGTTATGAAAACGTGATCGCCGATGATCATCTGTACCGGTGGAACGTGTTCCAGTGTCCGGATTGGTGGTTTCCGATATCCGTGGGTCTGTCTGTCTGTGGTATGGAGGGTTTGGTACGGGGCATATTTGGGTTAGTTAGTGGACTGATTGATTGATAAGATTGTGAGGAGAATTTTGGGAGTCAAGGAGGTAGTTTGATAGCTTCTTTGAAGACGAGTACGTGATATGGGGATATCAATTTGATTGTTTAGTTTGCTAAAATTTCTACTTTCATTTCGTTATG
This sequence comes from Aaosphaeria arxii CBS 175.79, assembly GCF_010015735.1. Taxonomy (NCBI): domain Eukaryota; kingdom Fungi; phylum Ascomycota; class Dothideomycetes; order Pleosporales; genus Aaosphaeria; species Aaosphaeria arxii. The sequence continues at coordinate 541,112 of NW_022983477.1, read as the reverse complement.
TTGTTGCTGTTATGTGTGTGATATTATCAGTTGTATAGGCCTACCTCTTACGGCTTCATATATCGAAATTGATGCACCATGAGAGTAGTTATCAGCAACAGTGCCACCCCATACCCCAATTATCACAAAATCAGCAACTAACAACCCCTTCCCCAGATAAGTCAATCTAATGTACTCTGGGGTATTCAATTCCAATATCGCCCGACTCACCGCTATCAAGTACCCCACAAGTAAGAGGTACATACATACCTATCTGCGAAGCTGATAGCCAACCCCAAATTATGATTAGCCAGCCTTATCTCCCCCCCTCCCCCATATCAGCAGCCTTCGACGGCGCACGCAGGTAAGACGAGCACGCCATGCCGTTTGCAACAACAAAGCAGAGACCCCAAAGGCCAAGGTCACACAACAACATCCCCACCGACCCCATGCTCACCTCCGTCCCTCATAGACCGGTCTCCGATCCTGACCGCTGTCCTTTCGGGGCCAGTGCTTCGCGTGGAGGTGGAGTCGATCATGCCTTTCCGGTCCCTCCTCTTCGGACAAAACTGTTGGGAATGAGGTGGAAGTGTATCTGGTGAGGGGGAGGGAAGGTGGTGTGGAAGACGTCGCTGTCTGATGTCATGGTAGGCAAGCGTGTTGATCTACCGTTTGATGGAGAGAAGCAAACGGACGACAGCGCGCAGGGCTCGTAGGCTTAGGTATGCCAGCAGTTGTAGAGTGTGCCAGAGCCAGACCGGTGTGCGGATCACTGTATCGTCGCTCCATTCGTGGACCCTACATAGCCTACCTCCGTATACTTTCCATGGATGCGAGGCCTATGCAGGGCGAATTTGGCCCGAGATCTAGACGACGGGTAAGAAATTCGCACTTCTCGGCTCGGGATACCGAGATACGTGCTCTTTGAGGGAGGGGGTCTCTAGATATGAAAGAAGAGGGGGAGGCGTGGTAGTGCGGGCTGGGGGGTTCCCCCTCAAGGTTTTGTTGAGATCATGTCATGCGGGTCGTAGATTGTGTTTACTAGATTGAGAGGATGATGCGGGGAGCTTTATGTGGCTGTTTGCCTAGATTATGGTTTTGGATTGAGATATGGAGGTATGGTTTGCGAAGGTGCAGCTCATCGGTAGGCGAGCACTCTATGTGTTGGATGTTAGATTGCTTGCAGTTGCGACATGCTCCTCGGACAAGTGTACCGAGACAAGTAAGGAGCTGTTCTGAAATGATTCATACTGAAGACACAATACATGGAGTGGATGGTGGTATGAACGTGCCAATGCGTTGATCCGGCTCGTTAAGATTCGGAATTATTTCATATGGGCGTGCGATGATACAATGATCTTCGTTCCACGATCATTCGAGTCGATCATTTCTGTTGAGCTTCGTCATTGCTAGGAATCCAAATCGCGAAACATCAGAGATATCACGATATCGTTTGCCGTGTGCATTTTGAAGGTTTGGGGAGCTGTGGAGATGTTGATCAAGTGGAGATGTTTGTGGACCCTTAGAGTCCACTTCCCCGCCCCCTTGGTTCATTCCCTAAAACAGACATCACGACTTCAACACCAATACCTTTATCTACACAACCAAGACGAGATTATTTAGACGACAAGGGACAGGGCATGGATCCCTCATTCCACGACATGGACGAATCATGTGCAGAGCACGCAGTAAGCCACGCGTATGCAGCCATACTGTTGTGCAATGCCATGCCATGCCATGCCATGTCCTCTGCTCATCTATCAGCCCAGCCGTGCAACCATCCATAGGCGCCGTTCTCCACCTCCATTATCTTCATTCTGCAAGGTAGGAAGCCTACTGCGAGTTTGCGAGTATTTGGGGATGCACCGCTCGAACTCATCAGCGCCAAACCAAACGCCTAGACAGATCTACTGTATTCCTCTCTCCACTCCTTACCTCCCTTTTGCACTCTGAGCGGAGACGAAATCTCCACAAAACGGTGAACGGCTCAACCTCGCTCGCAATCCCAACATATCGTATGCACAACACAACACCACAAGAACTGTTGTGTAACTCTTCTCAACGCACTGATGCACGCACACATACAAAACAAAAGAAAAGCGGATAACGGCGCCCTGGTCATCTCTTTTCGACCAAATCCCCCCCTGCACAGAGCATGAGCTCGAGCATGCGGAGTGCCAAACCCATGCACAACGTTCTCCTCAACAAAAAAAATATTAGGTATGGTCGACCCCGGATAAGAACAGCCACAGGCCTGTAACAGACAGTGCAGACCGAACTGCGAGCGCTAATGCCTGATCGGTCCGAACCTCGAGTAATGGATGCGATTTGCTTGTTGACTCTTGTGTATTCGTTGCCGATGCTGAGATGAATTATTGTATGGCATGTTGTCACACATCATCTGAGACGAAATTCATACCGATTAAACATCGTAACACCACAAATGACACATTACACTTAACCGATCAAGTCGATGACATCGCCAATGACCTCATCGAAACGGTCTGTGGCGACTTTCAGCACCATGATTGCCATACGACGAGTTCACGATGCTTTCGCAGTCTTCGTAATATCGGATTTGTAGACGTTAGTGCGTTGCAACGGGCGACGGCGGTCAATGGACACTGCCTACTTGAAGCGAGTCCAGAACGCCGAATAGGCCATGATCCAAACTCTCTAGCCACAGAAAATCTCCGGCTTGTGCTCTGCGCGCCTCGTTATCGGTGCGTTACGCGGCTCAATTGAACGCTGGACTGCGGTTGTGCTGCTACGGGTGCTGTTTGTGTGTCACATCACATCACATCACTCGGATGTTGCAGCACGCCAAAGGGAAAATTCGCCATCTTCACTGTAATGCCGATCGCTTTTTTTGATGACACATTTTTAGATATGTCCCTTCTCGTCTCTCATGCGTGTTTACCCCGAACGGATTGGAGATTGCGTAAGAAAAGGCGAGGCCGAAGAGACAGGCGGAAATAAAATGATTATTATTATTTTTTAAACTGGGTCGTGCCACCAGGGTAGTTCTGTAGGCTCTGCAACTCTAACAGCGATAGGAAAGAGGAAAGAAAGGGTCCCAGCAATGCTAAGACATTAAGGTGTGGCGAGTGCAACTCCTGGTGTCTTGCGGGATGCTGCGTTCCTCCTCAACAAAGCCCCAATCCGCCGCCAGTTCCGTCCTCAAGCATCTCCATGAGGGAAGGATTCGACAGCGGAGCGGGTTCAATATACAGAGTTTTCCTCCTCAACCACTGGAGATTGTAGGATGGGTGGTGGAGGAGCGCGCGCGAAACAGAGCCTCCCGCTCCCTGGCGTCGCTCTTGTTCAAGCCATGTCCATTGTTGCGTGCCGTGTTGTTACTTTGTACGAGTTAAGAAGTAGGACCCCTTCTTTCTTCCCTTATCTCGTCCAGCTCTTCACACCCTCAGCAATTTTAGACAGTCCTGGTGGTTGCGTTGCGTTGCAGCCCCGGCTCTCCCGTCTTGTTCGAAGGAGTAGCCTCCGCTTAAGCCGTCCTCTCGCGTCGTCTCACCCAGACCCAACCAAACAAGGATGCCATCCTCGCGTCTGACGGGAACGTTCATCTCGTCAAAAAGGATGCTAGCATTTCTGAAGTCAGGTCAGGAAAAAAGAGGGGTTCAATAGAGTCAGAGCCAGAGTCGACGGGCGACGAGGGGGAGTGGCGCTAAGCGTCGGCATTATCGTTGATAAGGTATAGTACAGGCCGCCTTGGTCCTACGTTTGATATCGAATCAACCACATGTGTACTCGTACAGTTTACCTATGCATGCATGCACCCTGTTTTTAGCAATACAGTAGGTGTGTACTGCGTATGTACGCCTACGCGGAAAAAGATGAGTCTTACGAATAGAAATCGCTGGATGGGAGGTGCATGTCCATAACACGTTGGCGTTTGATGATCGCGCCGCCGCCGCCGCCGCCGCTTCTGCAGAGATGCCTACAAGTTTGAACCAGCCCATCATGCATGCAAGGATGGAGTGCAGACTGTCCCAGACTCTGCGAGGTTCATCCGTCCTGGACGCGTTGAGGTGGTGGTGTATGGCCATGGTGGCTGCACTCCATCATCCCGCACGATTGTTAATAACTGGACCCTGATGTGGGGATGTAAATATGAGGCCGCGGCGACTGTAAAATGGTTGAGGATGGCGACGGAGGCAATGCGGAGGGTGGAGAGGAGCGTTATGGGGAGACAAGAATGGTCTTTACACGCTATCAACCTACCAAACAGGGTCCACGGAGCGGCATCTATCTTCCTACGGCATAACTATCAAAGATGATTGACGCTCTAGTGCTTCACTGTTACATGACGCGTTCTCAACTGTTTATCTCTGCCGTAACCTCACAATGAACTATTGTAAAAGATCCGCTTCTGCTCGTTGTAGATCTCGTCTGGACTACATCCCGTCGAGGTTTCAACTACCTATAGAGAGTAGTACTGAGAGTTCACCTCCCGTGCTGAAGCTATACAGACCCACTGATGAGCCTGCATGCCTCCCCATGGGTGATCAGAATCTCAGGGTCTACCGGCATAAGTGATTGGTCGACTTCAAATACCGATCAGACTCTTTGGTGCATAGGGTTTGTGTATTCGTGTCCTGGGGGCCAACTGTAAAACATTGCATGGTGTCTAGAAGTCTGTCTGCCCTTGTCTCTATCATATGAAAGAAAGATATCGGGATATGTCCATTTATGGTATCCCTTTGAGGGGACAGTCAGTGTGTAGGCAAGGTGAATGGTGCCCATGATGTAATCTGATCTGATAGAGAGGGGAGTGCTGCGCAGATACGCGCAACATCTCCTCACGCCTTCAGCAGTCCGAACGGTCAATTAGGCACGAATGCATCACACATGACGACAAACTTCCAGTCGTGCTTGTGCTGAACGGTGGCACGGAACGCAAACTCTCTATTGTGTAGCATTGCAGACGAAAAACGTCATGCCAGGTTGAACCCTAGCAGTGGCACTGTTTGCCATGTTCGGGGGCCCGTCGATCAAAGGGTTCAGCGGCTTCGCACATCAGGGTCGTCGAGCGGCTGGGGCATGGCATCAAGGGTCCAGAGTGCAGCTAACTCTCTCCCTGCTTCATCTAGACCTGCAGGGCACTGAACGATGCCTACGCGGCAGTGATTCAACTTCGAACGGATTATCGTAGGAGGAATAGCGATCACGGAGATGATGCCCTGAGAGAGTAACAGCTCGTCTGAGTCCTCCACACTGTGCTACATGAGTGGGTCTGGATGTGTAAATATGCTGATTCTAAGACCAGAAACAGTGGAGACTTTTGTTGTGACTTTGATCCTCTTGCTGGAGGAGAGACAAGGGAAGGCGCGTGGCGAAGAGTCGTCCACTGCTGTGTGTGTGGCCACGGGTGCGTCTCACAAGTATGTAGGTATGACAGAAAGAAGGGCTTTGGTGGCTACAGTGCTGCACAGCGTCCTTCTCCACCTTGCACGGTCGGGCGAGAGGCTCAGAAGGAGTGCTTGCTCCTCAATCGGGCCAGGTTGGACTCTTAGCTTGACGCCACCAAGACTACTAGAGACATATACTGCATTCTGTCTGGGCATGGTCTCGTGTTGCATGTGATTGAAGTTGGTGATTTGAGAACAGAGAGCGTTGGTATGGAAGAGGTACAGGCACGACGGTGTGAGGTTGATATCGCTTGAACGTTGCGACGAAGGATTGCATCGTTGCGTTGGAATAGCACAGATGAAATGATATTGCCAAGTAGGTTGGATAATGAAAGAAATGTAAAGTGAACGGGACCTCGAGGTAGTATTGCAGCTTACTTTAATGTATATCTGTGCTACACTGGCTTTCTGAACAGCCTTCAAAAGGCGTCGACACTGCAACTTCCCCATGTATCTTTTCCTCTGTTCCGTCCAAATTTCTTTGTTCATGGTATCCCTTCTTTAAAATCGAAGTATTGGAACCTCAGTAGGTTCAGGTCGCACTCCAGGTCCCAGCTCGCATGGATGTTTGCCAGTGACTGGCGTGGGACTGAAAAGGTCGGAGCACTGGCAGCTATTAGACTCTTCATAAATTTACTTGTTTGTATCCTTCAACTTACCGCTCGAGTAGGCGACGGGCAGCCGTAGTTTGCAGAAGTCCAGCAGACCCAGGAGTGGTTCTCCTCGAAGTTGCATTTCTGAGAGTGTTAGCTGGCTGCAAGAACGCCCCTTGTCCGATTTTATAGGCGGTATCAATTTCTCCAGAATCATAAATGATTTTCCAGTGCTCCTTCTTGTGGATCCAAGGACATGTATCTCACCTCTAAAGCATCAGTGGCCCAGCAAGGGTATCTCACTGTTGCTAACTTCGGACAATCGCAGCTTCTGGAAAAGATAGGAACTGGCTCCCAATGCGATGGCCTCCTTCTTGTCCGTGAAGTACTAGTGAAATTGAGACCAGGCACGGTAGTCGGTAGAAGCGTGGGGAATGTCACGGGGATATTCAGAGACGTCGTGGGGATGACTGTAATCGTTGGGGTAGCAAACGATTCAGAGACAGAGATTGGAGGTAGGGCTGTCTCGACCTGAGCGTGAGGAGCTGCAGTCACTGCCGCCACGAAGGCTGCGAGCCAAACTTGATATCGCATGCTGCCTGGTAGCTGAGCCTCTTGGACTGAAGATGATGATCCAACGAATTTGAAGTGAGACAAGAAGTCTTGATCGTTGACAAGACCGGGCAAGACACCTTGTCGAACTGCGCCATCGTCTTCATTTTACCAATATGCCAACCGTATTCGAAGAAGGAACGGGCTCGTTTCCGGCTGTTGTAGATTGAATCTTCCTGGGCTCATGATTGCAATCAGTGGGTGAATTGATTGCATCGAGTACAAAACTCAATCTCAGACAGAACGTTTTCTTCTTTCGGCTACGAACGTCTATTCTTGGAGTGTTGACAGATTCTTCGAGTTTACGCAGATTAAGATTTCGACCTCCATACTGTATTATGATTGCCTGGACCCATGCTCTTCATTCTGATTGGCGAAAATATAGTATCGTCAATATGCCGCCTTATATGGCATTTCTTCAATTGCGATGCTTCGTGGTTGTAAATATTGTCCAAGTTCATGTTGTGATCCAACATGTCTCTAAGAAGCTTCTTGTTATTGTTTATTTGTTTACTCAAGCAAGAAGCATTGCGTATAGCCAATTATTGAGCATCATGGCAGGGGATATCCGTCGATCGGCTCGGCTATAGTCAGGTGCCTGTTCGAAATGAAGCCATTTGGCACCCTTGCTTACATATTTCGAACATCGGATCCCGAGATTGCTCCACGATTCGGAGGCCAAGAGAGAGCTTTGCAGTAACTTGCAAGTCTAGTGCCTTCGGATCACCTGGGTTGCGATGTGGCTGCTGAGTGCATTAGATACTTGCACTGCATCGTGTGTTCGTGAATCATGTCGAGCTAAGAACACGTTCTAGATAGTAGGATTGCGGCGCTGTGTGCCTACGCGATGCACGATGGTTGCAGCTCACTAATCTAAGCTTGCATTTTCACCGTACAAACTACATATTGATGAGGGGCAGAAAGAGGGGATCAGATTTGTAATGTCTAGACTTTCCCGACTCGTATTCTTGGAATGCAGCATTCACGGGAGCATAAACGGTGAGCGAGTAGGCGCACATATCTAGCACACATTCTGTTATGGAGGGTGAAATGCTCTAGAACTGCATCATTACGTTTGATATCTGGCCTGCTTGTTCTTCTGTTCACGAGGTTGTATCGCAGTGAAAGGACTAGATGCTCTGTCCGAGGTCTATCGTTGACTCCATATTCTACCTCTTTACCCCGGATTGCCCCTCTCGCTGCGGAGTATGCTAGTCTCGCATTAGCTGCTCAGTGTTCTGAGCTGGACAATCTGTTGAGGCCGCACATGACTCGCAGCTGATACAAGGGCGTAAGGAATAGGTGTAGAAGTCGAACTATCGGTGTAGAAGTCTGCACGTGGATGAAGATAACGAAGAGTCGATTGCATCAAAAGAGTAATGTGAGAACAACTGTGATGGGTAGATGAGGTCTGAATAAGCATCGTCATGTGATTGGCCGATCGGCGCCAGGTCGCGCCCGCGCCGCCCGTACATGACGAAACTTATCGAGATTTGGCTCTATAATCAACTTTATGTCAAGCTTCAACATCAACAATTCATCCTAACTTTTGTGCGTATGTCCACGTGAAGATCCACACTCTCAACATCAGATAGACTAATTTTCTTGATAGAGTAGCCAGACTCTTATCACAATGGCACCTTCAAGAGCTCTCCTTCGCTGCGTAGCAACCGTTCGAACTCGCCCAAGTCCGCACCGTCTCCTTACCACATTTTCTGCAAGGAACCAATACATTCGCCCCGCAACCATATTACATACTGCCCATTCAGCGGCTCCATTGCGGACATCAACTCAATTGCACCTCCGACGAGCATATTCACAGTCGCAGCCCGAACCACAGTCCGAACCACAAAGCAATACACTCGAGCCTCCCGACTACCTCTCCGAAGGAGAACTACACATATTCAATAAGATAAAGGCAGAGCTGGAGCCGGTGAAATTAGAGGTATGAATAATACCCCCACATACGTTGACATCATCTACACACGGCATATCCAGGATCTTGCTATGAAAGCATTTGCTATTAGAAGCTGACTCATGGCTTTTGTAGGTCCAGGATGTGAGTGGGGGATGCGGCTCTATGTACGCACTGGAAATAGAGTCCCCCAAGTTTAAGGGCTTGACAGTAATCAAGCAGCACAAGCTCGTGAACTCAATACTGGCCGAGGAAATCAAGAGTTGGCATGGGGTGCAGCTGCGGACAAGAGCTGTATGATGATCATGAAACCTTAATGACTGCCTGGCTAAGGCATCGTATGTTGCATGTGTTGCATTGAAGAGACGAAATATTGACTGCTTTGTTTGCGGCTTGTATTATTATCATTTGTATCAACTACCTATTTTTGGGGCAGGCAATTGTATATCATCATACATACAGTATCGCGAAGCGAACCATTTATGAATCTAGAGATTTTTAACAACTTTTCCAGATGGTGATGCATCAAGTCAACATCTCAAATGCTGGACAACATTCAACAACGTTCGTATTGGAAGCTTTCGCTGGTTAAAGTTGCAACCAATCTTCAAAAGCTTATAAATTGCCATTCTGGTCTTCCCTGTGGCAATCTGATCTCCGATTTCTCTTGTACAGCTGATATCCCCTTTGGTTGGTTCCGAGCAGGAAGTTGTATCTCTTTCATTCTCGTCCGCAGCCAAACTGCATCTGGGTTTCTACTGTCTAATGCCTCCCGTACCTCAATCCTGTCCAACACAGGATCAAGCATGTCGACAATGTCATCGAAAAATTCCTCTTGTACTGCCACATGTTGTGCAACACTCGACAAAAACCGAATGAGTGATCCGCGTATCATTCGGTTGGGAGTGTCGGTGTAGAGTTCCGGTCGGAAGCTGTCCAATGCACCATCCCTTCCCTTTACCACTGCTGAAGTATCGTGAGGATTGTTGAGGTTGAGTGATGCCAATGGTGTTTTGGTCGTTGCTCGATCCATTCCCTTCTGGCGAGAATTAACACGGCGGTGCAATTGTCGAACGGTGTTCCAGATATCTTGGATCCGGCTTTTCATAAAATCGCCAGCATAGGTACATAGTAATGCCATGATATCCAGTGCTCCTGAGATAATGTAGGCTTCCGGATCATCGAGACGAGGAACCAAGACAGGCCATAGAGTATTTATGAGAGGTAGAAATGAATTCTCATGCTTCGCTAGCGCAGGTATGGTGGTATGGAGAAGGGATAGGAGAGATGTCCTCAAACTTGGAGATGGCGACGTGAGGTAATATTGTGTTAGTTCGGATATCTTGAGAAGAATGTTGAAGGTCTCTGGCGCAGGCACTGGGGCATCAGCTACTGGTTGGACGGCGTTCTCTTCTTCTGGTTCATCTTCTTCCTCGTCATCTGCGTCTTTGTCCCCTCCATCTCCTGTCTTTTTCTCCAACATTTCTTTCCACGGGCGACGTGGAAATGAAGCTTCCATCCTAGATTCATGTTCCTCATCCTCCTGCGTAGAGTTTTCTTTGGCTGCCTTGATCAAATGTATAGTGTCGAGCATGCTTCTTGGTTTCCTACCCGAACTAACTGGCTTGTGCTCATTCTCCGTCAACATCAGTTGTGGAGATTTTACTCCTTCTTCCGCCATGACCTTTAGAGTTGAGAATAGTAACTCCACTAGTTTGGGATAACCATGATATCGTTCAAGAGCTGAGAATATGCTTCCCACTAGATCATCCAGGTAGGGCAGTAGAGACGGTCCGCATAGACGCATTGCCATCAAGAGAACCTGAGGTGCTTGCGGTGAGATGTCATGATAATTGAGCTTCAATCCCACAGCATTGACGACATAGTCAACATTGGCGATAATCAGCTCTCTCGCGCTCGTGTATCCGGATGACTTCGCTATTATGTTGAGACAGACAATTGCGTGGTTTCGTAAGCGGGGATTTGTGGTGCCCAAAAGATGAAGGACTGGGTACAACGCATCAATCAGTTCAGCTTGGAACTCATCTCCGTATCTTTCTGCTTGCAAGGCAAGAACCTCTAGGGACAAAGCCTGTAATCTCCAATCTGCATCGATATCTGAACTTGATAGGTTAGATATTGAGAATGAGTACATCTCATCGAGAAGTTCGGATTGAATGCTAGGTGTTCCGAAGCTCAGGAACTCGTCCAGTGCGGTATCATGCTTTAAGATCTCCTTGACCAGATTTACAGACAACCAAAATGAGGCTAGCTGCGTCTCCTGGTTTTCGGAGTATATAGCATTTACCAAATCCCGCGCAACAGTATTAGCTGACTTGGTTTGTGCTAGCCGTTGTAGCAGAACTTTATATTCCGTCATCATATCATCCTGACTCTTGAAGCGTAATTCTAAGACATCGAAAGAGCTGGGTCGCACACTGCCTAGGACAAGGCTTGTGTCAATGTTTGTGGCGGAGGCCGTGTCTACCACTTGTATTGCACCTGACGCGTCCTTTAAGATGGACGCAAAGCTACCTCGAAGATTCTCTGCCAGGATGTCATCGATGATAGTTGTGTCTACGCCTTCATCGTTCAATAGTCGGAGTGCTGTCGATATTTGATGCATGATCTGGCGTCTTGCAGAGTCATCACTTGACTGCATCAACCTTGGGAGGGAAATCACCCATCCGTATAGGCTTTCCCTTAAGAGTGAACAGAATCGAGTATCAGAGGAAAGAAGTAATCGGAGATCTTTCTCGGCCGTCGAATTTCTGTCTCCACGGCCAGCAAGACTGATGACAATCTCGATTGTCATACTGCTGCAATCGGCCAGTGACTTTCGGCAGTCTTGCAGTACTCGGAAGCACAGCCCCAGGAGAGCATGCCGGACTTCTTCCTTACTGTGATGTTTCAACTTATATACGTTGGCGAGAGCAATCTTGATCTGGTTTGCTGTGGCATGGAGCCATGATGTAGTTCGCATGACTTTGTCTGTAGATTCTTTTGCGCTAGGTACTTCCGAGGGAAGCTGCCCAACCTCTCCATCACTGAGTACTTTGAGGAGAATCAAAGAGAAGGAATTCAATCCACGCACAATAACTCGAAAACTTGACCGATTAGTGCTGCTTGGTGTGAGAACCTTTGTAAGAGATGATAACAGTCTTGGGACGAAGCTTGCAAGGGCATCTTGATCCGACACCCCCTCAGTGACTGCTTCGATAGCGCAAAGCGCTTGTAGCTTTACGTCGTTCGAACTCGCTTCTGCAAGGCTATCGACCATCAAAAGAACGGCCTTTGAAAGCGAGGGAATGTTTGAAGTGTCCGTCAAATATTCCCGACCCTTCAAAGAACGGCTCATTTCAGTGATCAGTTCAGCCATACACTGGAAGGCAGCCACCTGAAGCTCCTCGGAGGTCTCCGGAATGCCATTATGGGCAGACGAAGGGTTTGCGAGGAAAGTGAATAGTATGAGAAGTTGGCTGAAGAGGTCTTGGGATAGATTGCCTTTCCATCCGTTTTGGAGCAGAATAGATATGCAGCCTAGAGATAGCTCCAATGCACGCACTGGGACTCTCTGGGAGAGTCGAAGTACTTGTGATATGGGCACAAACACAAATTCGGCGAGTTTTTCATCCAGAGCATTTGGCTGAGCAGTGACTTCTTGTAGTTCATGTAGTAAAGCAGTAAGGGATTGGACCACTTCTGTCCTAGTATTGGGCCGCTGAGCAAAGCTGGAGGTGGCTTGAATAAGCTCAACGCATCTCTTCTTTAACTATAACTGGACTATCAGTCCGAAGCCCAAATATGATAGGTTCAAGGGCACTGCACAAACCCTTTGAAAGGTTCGTTGTCTCTCCATCCTTCCCCCATGCCAACGTATGGCCTATAAACGAGTTCCGAGATGGGATTCAAGAACGATTGTTTCCTCCTAATGGTAAAGAATTATGAGCAACGGGCTAGTCAGAACCGGGATTCGGAGTAGTCGACAAATGCCTTCTGATTAGATCGTATTGTCGATTGAAAAGTTCAAGATCTCGGAAAGATGTATCAATCTACCATGGGTTATGAAAGGCTAGGAAAGGCGATGTGGGAGTACCGCCAAGCCTGGCCAAAGCTTGCACTTTCTGATCGCGTTCTGAGTGGCCGAAGCGCGTAAGCTCGACTCTCCTACACCACCTCCGAGCGGCGCTACCACGACACGACACGACAACTGAGTACTTTCTCGACGACATCAACGATCGCATTAAGATTTACAACAAGGAGCCTATATTCCAAGCAAATCGATCATCTAGCCTAGGAAGCGCGGCTTTTAACGCGCAGCCACGCGATGGCAACACGAAGTCGACGAAGCGCAGCCACAGAAGTTGTAGAAGAGGAGGAGGAGCAGGATGGCGTCAAGAGACTACGGTTCAGGCAGCCTCTGGTTGGCAAGCCCGGCAGGCCAATTGGTGTTGGAGATTTACACACAAGATTGAAGGCATTGTCTGAAGAGTTGCGAGGTTTGGAACAGGAGGAAGCAGAAAGAGATTCCCTCGAGCCTGTCGCGAAAGAGCTCGCGAACCAGAGTCTGCTGCACCACAAGGACGCGGGCGTGCGCGCATGGGCTGCATGTTGTATTGTGGACATGTTCCGTCTGTGTGCGCCAGATGCGCCTTACACGGCTGCACAGCTAAAGGTAAGACATCGTCTGGAGTCCATTCCGAAGCTATGATGTAGTTGTTAATCATGCCACTAGGACATCTTCACTTTGATAGTGGTCAAGATCTTCCCTTTGCTCGCAGACCCTTCGCACCCCTACAACGGCCAACACCTTTATGTATTGCGATGCTTAGCTGAAGTCAAGAGCATTGTCCTCCTGACCGACATACCTTCGTCTGGCCCGTTGACATCTGCGCTTTTCACGAACTGCTTCGATGTGCTGTCAGGACCTTCAAAAGCGGATAACGGCGAGGAGCTAAGCAAGAACGTGGAACACCACATGACCGCGGTTTTAACGATCCTCATCGACGAAGCAGCAACCCTATCATCGGATGTCGTGGACGTTGTAGTCGCTCAATTTCTCTGGGCGGATCCCATTACTCTGCAATCTGGTACCTCGAAAGGAAAAAAGGCCGCACAGATCGATAGTAAGCAATCGACATTGCGTCGCAAGGAGGCGCCACCTGCCTATAACATGGCGAAGAACATCTGCAATGCTTGTGAAGACAAGATGGCACGCCTCATTGGTTCTTATTTCAGTTCCGTTATCGTTGACTTCACGTCTGGTGGATCGTCCCTGAAGCATCGCGATGCTGACGATTCCGACGATGAGAGGGCCAAGGGCCCCTCAGATGATGAACTAAATGACGCAATAAAGGCACATCGGCTGCTCCGTGAGCTATGGCGATGCGCTCCTGGAGTACTCAAGGACATAATACCGCATTTGCAAGAAGAATTGGGTACAGAAAACATCCAATTGCGCCAACTGGCGACAGAGACTTTTGGAGATATGATATCTGGCATTGGGGCCGCTGGCCCTCCTGCGCGTCCTGAGCTTAACCCAGCGGCATATCCATCTCAAAGCCTAGCATCGCCTGATTCGAACAAGACTTACAATTTCCTTACTACCCCGACTTCACCGAAATCCTTTCCCAATGAATACCCTGGCGCGTATCATTCGTTCTTACAACGCAAGCATGATAAAGCTGCTGCCATCCGTGCGGCCTGGGCGACTGCTGTGGGCCGTATACTCATGACTGCAGCCGGTGGGGTTGGGCTAGACCCCGACGAGGAGCAGAGGCTTCTGCGTTCGTTCTCTGAAAGCCTCATTGACAGTGACGAGCGTGTACGACTGGCTGCTGTCCGAGCTATCGACAATTTCGAGTTTGATGACTTGGTTCAGAAGCTAGGAACTAACGGGACTATGTCTGAGCCCGGATCAGTACTTTCCAACCTTGCAGACAGAGTGAAGGATAAGAAGAGTGTCATCCACTCCGAAAGCATGAACCTTCTTGCTCGTATCTGGGGTGTAGCAGCAGGGGCCATTGCGGAGGGCAACGAGAGAATCACTACACTTCTCGGACCAATCCCCTCAAGGATTCTTGGCGCGTGTTACGTCAATGACCCAGAAATTAATGTGCATATTGACTTGAACCTGTTTGAGTCACTTCTGCCTCTAGGCTATCCACCAATGAAACCCAGGGCGGCCGTTAATGGTGGTTCACAGATTGTCAGGGATAGTCAAGCAAATACCGAGCAAGGCTACACAGAGGCAGAACTTGACAAGATCCGCACAGAACGAATGCTGGTTCTGGTCCGAGGTCTAGACGAGAGGGCCCAGAAGGTGTTCTTCATCAAGCAGGGCAACCAAACGGCTGGAGTGACATACATGGAGCGATTCCTCAAATTGTGCGAGGATTACAATGGAGGTGTTATGGACAAGGACGCAAAAGAGATTAAAAACACCCTTGGGGGACTCATCAATTTCTACGGCAAGACCTTATCAGACTCTGGCCGTGCTGTGGAAGATCTATGGAAATTCGCGAAAGCTCACGACCGCCGGAGTTACCAACTTATCCGATTTTGCATGGCACCAGAAAGCGATTACCGCAAGATTTACAAGTCTATCAAAGAGCTTCGAAAGAGGATCGAGGACAGCTCGAACCCCGCCTTGATGGAAACTCTCACGCCTCTTCTTTATAGGGTCAGCCTGTTATGTTATAACAAGAGTCACGTACCCGCTATCATCGAGTTCTCACGCACCGACGACAAAGGCCTTGGAGCAATCTCGCACGAGATGTTGAAGGACATCTCAACGAAGCACCCACAAGTTTTCTCTACTCATGTCAAGGACCTCTGTAAAGCACTAGAGAGCGAAGCGCCCACGGCAACCACGCCCAACCCACCAAACGCAGTAGAGGATCTCAAGGCGTGTGCTAGTTTCGCGAAGAAGTTTCCCAAGGACGTTCCGCTGAATACGAAGGATGGACGAAAACTTATCCAATGCTTCATGAACTTTGCATTGTTCGGCTCGCCCCCGAAAGCCGCTAAACATGCCATTACAATTATCATTAGTAGTGATAACAAGAAAGAGTTGCACATTAAGGAAATCCTGGAGAAAAGCATCAAGGGTTTCGAATATGGCTGTCAAAACTGGCTCACAAGGCTTGCTGCTATCAGTCAGATACTGCTATTGGCTCCCCAGGACTGCGAGAAACACACAGATGCTATTGTTGACATCGCTGTGAACAATGTTCTCCTCAAAGCTCACCCAGTGGAAGCTGAAGCTGAAGTCGAATGGATGGAGACACCGGATGACGACATGATTGCGCGGACCTGGGCACTCCAGATTCTTGTGAATCGACTACGATCTTTCCCTGCGGACGAGGCTATCAAAGATACAGCCTCCCCCATCTACGCGATGTTGAACCGACTCGTAAAGGAAGGTGGCGAGGCATCGAAGAAAAAGAACACACCTCTAGGACACAAGAATCTTCAGCGCTTGCTGGCGAGCAATTTCCTGCTTAAGCTTTCGAGTGTACGACGTCTCGACGGCCTCTTGACAGGTACCGATTTCAATGAACTCGCTTTCGTTACCCACGACGCCTGCAGCCAAATCCGCAAGGGCTTCGCAACGAGACTGATGAAATATCTCGGCCAAAACCGCCTTCCTTCTCGATTCTACACGATCTTGTTCCTCTGCGCATACGAACCAAACTCCAGTCTCAAAGAGACAATACTGACCTGGCTGCGATCTCGTCGCGTGGTCTTCGCTGCTCGGAAAGAGATCATCCTCGAGACTGCATTTGCCCGACTACTTAGCCTACTCGCCCATCACCCCGACTTCGACACCGATGAAGATACCCTCAAGATCATGTCACATTACATCCTATTCTATCTGAAAGCCGTGGCGACGCAAGACAACCTATCTCTCATATTCCACGTTGCGCAGCGGGTCAAGGGTGTTGCAGAGGGCCTCAAGCCATCAGTGAAGGCGGATGAGAACTTGTACATATTATCCGATCTCTCGCAAGCTCTGATACGGATCTGGGAGGAACAGAACGGGTGGAGCATGCAATCGTGGCCTGGTAAGCTGAAGTTGCCTGCTGGCATCTTCAAGCCTCTCGAGAGCCACGAGCGCGCACAAGAGATTGCGGACAAGGTTTGGATAGACGAGGATCTTGTAGAGTCTCTCGAGCCGCTTGTACGTGCGGGACTGAAGGGTAGGAAGAGGAAAGCGACGGATGGCGCAGACAAACCAAAGAAGAGGGTGAAGGCGGAGAAGAAAGAGAGGCAGCCAAAGGCAGAGCGAGCTATCAAGGTGCCCAAGAAGAAGAGGAGAGCTGCAGGAAGTGACGATGACGAAGCTGGCGGTCGCGCTGGAGCTGCAAGCGGACCTCGCCGCAAGAGCGATCGACGCAGCAATGCGAAGAGCTATGTTGAGATTTCTAGTGGAGACGAAGAGGATGAAGAGGAAGAGGCTGGCTCTGATGAAGAGGAAGATGAGGAGGTGTCGGGCGAAAGTGATGCTGGGAGCCCCGAACCAGAGGCAGAAGACGTAGAAATGGCAAACACCGATGAGCCTGAAGAACAAAACGAAGACGAAGATGAGGCGCCAGAGTCTGAGCCCGAACCCACACCTCCACCAAAGAAATCAGCAGCGACCAGAGGACGAGGCGGGGGCAAGAAGTCCAACGGCGTAGCATCATCACCACCTCCAGCGCCCTCTTCAGCCGCAAAGCGCAAAACCCCTTCGAAAGCATCAACAGCAACCACTCCCGCCAGATCCTCTCGAACTCGCGTCCAGGAAATCGATGAAGCCGAATCAAGTCGCGCCCCCGCCGCAGCTACAGGTAGCGTGCGACGCAGCACGCGGACGAGGAGCTGAAGCCTTTCACTTGCCCATCCCAATCCCCGTTGATAACCCCTTCTTCTTTGAACACCACCATGCCGCTTGCTCTATAACCATGGCCGATGGATTTCAGACTGTACAGAATCTACCCGTCCGTTTCTTCTTCATATCTTTGTGCATGATGTCACCTCGGTTTCTTTTATTCCCGAGCACGTTTGTTAGTAATCTAGTCCTCCTTTTTTACATATAGTTATATCATGTACTTTCCAAAACTTTCTCAGTCCCCCATCCCGTCTCCGTCCCAGTCCCCGTCTCCATAATAAGCGGTCCAAAAGTCCAAACGTTGGTTTTTCTTCTCTCAACAATGTGTGTCCGTATAGCCAACTACCACCTTTTGTTTCCAGTTTACGCCGAACCATTGATTGACAGATTATACGAAGGCGGGTCGTATTTTCTTTCTTTTTCTGTGGTTCCGTGCGCACACACCAGAGCAACGGGGGGCGCTTGCTTGCTTACAACGGGGAGGCAAAAAAGTAAAAAAAATAACGACATGTCACTTGCCTAATCGGGCGAAACGCCATCAAACTTTAAATCCGCTCTGTCGTTCTGTCGGTTGCACGTTGAACAGATTGACGGGACGGAATACGAAAGGGGGGCGCCGCGGAAGGATGGGAATGGGATGGCGAAATATGCATGCGTGCATGTATGCAGGTTCAGAGAAATCCCGTGCTGGGCTGGGCTGGCTGTGAAAGCGAGTGGTGGGCGGACGGTTCGCCGTTTTTTGATTGATGCGTGTAGTTTGTCCGTTGTGTATCTAAGGTTTGGGAGTTACCTAGGTACCCTGTCACCCCGAGCGAGTGGTAATTTAATCTAGCGTGAATAATGAAAGGTCGAGATCGAATGTCTAATTGCTCCGCACTGGGTTTCAGCTTGCTTTCACAGAGACGTGGACCGGCAGGTTCCTACTGTGCTGATGTTCTTGTTGTGGATGTGATTGCTATCACGATAGATGACGAGCGAATGTAGAAACATACATACACCAACATAATACAACATAGCATCTCACACAAGATTCTCTTTCCCCTTGCTCTGACTGCCCTACCCTGCTGCTCGTTCATCACAGTTCTCTTGCCCCCTGCACCTTTTATGTTGGGGGCTGGATATCCAATTACCCAAAAACCCGCGCGTTCAATCCTCCGCGATGCAGGCAAGCAAGGCAACCCAGATCGATCGATCGATCGATCGAATAGCCACGCGCGCGTACGCCAGGGCTGGGTGATAAAATATGTTGTTTAGTTGTTTTGTATATTACGGGTTTGTATGAATGACCATGGTTCTTTTGATTGTCGAAGGGCAAGGCCAGTGGGTGGTCGATCGTTGGGATCTACAGTTGAAAGAAGGGAGTAGGGATGTGATCTCCGTCACGAAAAGTCTTCATGTTCTTGCACAGATAGAGTTCTTGGTGTATACAATTTTTTTGTATCTAATCTATTCGATTTTATATATGGTGTAGGTGTGTTGGCGTGTGGGAGGAGCTAATTACAAGTGATTGGGATTTTTTGTTCCACACACATTAACCTCTCACGAAATACGACTATTCTCGCTTCGCTGTAGTTCTATAAAGACGGAAGGGAAATGCGGATGTATATGAATGGATGAAAGTGTGCCGCTCAGATGGGTATGCATCGCTTCTGACTGCGCGCTATCACGACAAAACACGGAGTTGGGGGTATTATCTTTCTATTCTTTTCTCTCTTGCTCTCTCTTCGTTCAAAACAACGATATGAGGAGACGCTTACTCTCCCTTCCAGCCCTCGACGAGCACGACAGGGCCCCTGTACTGCTTCCTGGCGCGGATGTAGTAGTCGCCAACGCAGATGATGGCGACGGCGACGAACATGACGACGGCCCAGTTGAAGTTCTCGACGTCGGTGGGCGTGGTGTTGGGCCAGAAGCACCAGAAGAAGGCGTGGGTGGAGTAGGCGAGACCGCCGATGTTGATTGGGACGCCCCATCTTCCGAGGGACCAGCGGCAGCTGGGGAGGAGCTCGGGCTGGCGGATGCGGCGGTAGAGAACGGCGCCGATGGAGAGCATGTAGGTGATCATGAGGGAGACAACGTTGAGGGAGATGACTGGAGGCGATGGGTTAGTAGGCGGTTTCTCAAGGGGATATGATGTATGGTTAACTTACTTGCGTTAAAAGCGACGTCTGAGCCGATGTTGATGAGGGAGAGCGCGATAGTGAGACCGCAGGTGAATGTAACGGCATTGGCGGGGATGTTCATGGTAGGGTGGACCTTCTCGAGCCAGTTGCTGAAGGGAAGACCCTTGTCTCTGGCAAAAGCCCAGGTCTGTCGAGAGGTGGAGAGGTTGTAGGACAAAGTTCCTGCAAAGATGAGGATGGTGGGGATGACATTCAATGCGACAACACCGCCGGAAGAAACGGCCTGAGCGAAGACCCAGAGATGGGGGTATCCAGAGGGGTCGTTGAGAGCGGCCTCGACGTCGGTCATCATGAACATGTAGGAGACGAGGAAGACAAGTCCAAGCGCGCCGTTGATGATGTAGGACCAGACCATTGCACGAGGAACAGTCTTTCCAGCATCCTTGATCTCTTCAGACATGTGGGCGGCGGCATCAGAGCAAATGCAGGCGTAGATGGCGGAAATCTGGCCAACCATCAAAGACAATCCCATCGAGTTCCAGCCTCCACTGTTGGTGAAGACAGTGAATGTGTCCTTTGCGGTAAGCCTAGGGGAAAGGACCCAAAGTACAATGATGATGGCCAAAAAGCCGAAGACGTGGACGACCAACATCATGTTCTGGAAAAGAGGCATAGCCTTTGCGCCATAGACATTGAGCACCCACACGATGGCAGTGACAGCAATGACCATGAGGGTACCCTGCCAGTTGGTAGGAGAGTAGTCGGGGTACATGACGGTCGCGCAAGATTGGATGAGCGTTCCGACGAGGAATGGACCAGAGGCTGTACCTGCTTGCCAGGAGAGCGTAGACATCCATCCAGCGAAGTAGCTCGAGAATCTCTGGATGCTGGGTGGGGAGAACTCAGAGACCCAGTGGTATTGTCCACCAGCAGTGGGAGCCATGGAGGCCATCTCGGCCAAAGACGCGACGACGAAGCTGAAGCCAAAAAATGTCCAGACGTAGGACCAGATCAATCCTGCAGGACCGCCATCGACAAGACCTTGGTATGTTGCGGTCATCAACACCTCCCAAGTACCTTGGAGAATGATGACGAAGGCAATGGCAGACAATGGTCGGTAGTTTCTCTGATCATGACTGTTAGCAAGAGGTTTTCTTTCCAAATTGACAATGTCAAAAGAATGGGAGAGGAGCTTACCCTAAGTTCCTGGACTTTGCCCATGCGGTTCATATCATTACGGTCATTCTTCGTGTGACCCTTGAGGGAGTCATGGTAACCATCACCAGAATCCTCCTCATCCAAGCTGCGCGTCTTGGGGACGACGGTGTCGGTCTTGAGTTCGCTCATCATTTCACCTTGAGCTTGATTGTGCGAAGCCATCGCAAGTGTAGATCTTAGTAGACTATGGAAGAACGAGAGAGTGTAAGAGATTGGTGGTCAATTGCGACAGCGCTCGACCAGGAGCTGAATGGCGTAAGACGCAAGGCGCAAGACACAGGACGCAGGATGCAATAGCGATAGCAATAGCAACAGCACGAAGAAGGAAGGATGAACAGGCGATAGCAATATAAGTTGTATGCAAGAGAAAGATTTTAGCACCTCGAGCTAGAAGCGATCCCAGGGTATTGGACGCTTTCAAACACAGCGGCACAGGATGGTAGCAGCCGCTACCTAGGCCATGAAATGTTCGGATTCGCGAAGGAGAGTGGAGTAGAGGGGAGGGTGGAGGGGGGAGAAGCCGGAAGAGGAGGCGAGTGGGTGCTTAGGTGGAGAGAGAGTGGATGAGTGAATGGGTGGATTAAAGCAAAGGGGGCAAGACTGAGTGGAGAGGAGGCGTAGACGAGGGTAGATGATATGGGTGTAGTGCAGGGTATCAGCTTGTACTAAGTAACCTGAGTGGGTTCCAGTCCCTCGATGGGGGAAACTTGTATGCAGCGCGAGGGACGGGGCAGTAAGTGTAGCGCATCCGATGGAGATGGATGGTTCCTGGGAGTTTCCTGGGATTCCCACCCTCTTTTCTTCGTCTTGTTGGATCTTGGTAATAATTAATTAGTCTTCGCCTTCATCTTTTTCTGCTTCATCTAGACTATGCCTAGAGTCTGCTCCGTAGATTCCCATAGGTACAAGTACCTGTATGTACAGGCATACAACCTCGTTCCTCGGCCCTCGCTTGTTCGCAGTTCAAACAGAGCGAATACGCTACTGTATGTATGTATGCAAATGGCCACCACTTGGTCAGTGATTTGTAAATGGTGATACTATTATATTTTATTTTTCTCTTGTCTTCTCGGCTATCTAACTTGTTTTGAATGGGAACGACGCAAGGTGATTGGGAGGCTTTCTTAACAACCATCGGTTATCAGTTTCTCGAAGGGGTGGTGGCTCCGAGTCGAACTACTCGAGGTGACAAGATCTAGGCCTCTAGACCAATGGTCGACGGCGGAGAAAACATACGATCTATACCTGGACATTACAAAATGTATGCATCTGTCTTTTCATCATATATGGGGCCGGCCCTTTTAAGTTTTGACGAGGATGGAGGACGAAGAGACGGGCCGCTCCTTGGTTTATGAGACGGCCACGACGGCTACGCGGGAGTCGCAGAAATAGTCAAGATTCAACACAGAAGAGGCATAAAATGCTGGAGTCAGGGGCAGACTTGACTCGACCTATTTCGCATTGTTCCGTCCACAAGAGGCCGATTTTTTTCGCTCTCTGTTTATCCAATAACCCTCATCCCTACCCTGAGACGTGGAGCACTGTATCAAGAACTTACAGTACGAGCAACACTAGGTACTCTGCTATGCGACTTGCCTAATCCGCTAAATCCTATCTTCCAAACACGAGTGATCTCCTTCGTTTCGAGAGTATGCAGCCTGTAAAGCGTGGCGATCATGGGTCCGCAGTCGAAAGATGGATCGTTCCATCCCTTCCCTGGGAAAATTCTTTCCTAAACTCGAATGATCGTTATCAAACAAGGAAATCCCCCCCTTAACATGTAACGCATTCACTCGCCCACTGTACTCGTAGGGTTGTGCGTTTGTATACTTGTGCACATTAAGGTGTGGGATTCGGACCTGTAGGTAATCCCAAGTGCCGAAGGCGTGCCTCTCGTCTATCCCTTCCTTTCGCTTGCATGACACCGATCTCTGCACCAGATCCGTTCTGGAAACATACAATACGCCCATCGATGGAGCACGGCTGGCCTTGCTGGCATGGCAATGGCCATAAGTCCGTAGCAAGAGCAATAACAGCGAGAGAATGGTCGAGATTTTTTAGCCTTTCGGCGCTTCAGTCGGATGTCACACCCTACCCCTTGCCTCGCCTAGGTAAGGTCAATTTCTACCCGCTGACGAAGCACCGTCCGTCGCCGCCAATGATCTCGGAACACATTCCGGCAGATCGCTTCCACAGCATTGATACAGGGATGCATGGGTATGTGGCTGTAGGCTTGTGTATGAACCTGTGAGTCTGGTGCGTATCGGGATGATGAGGTAGCAAGCCACTGGCGTTCGTACGATTCCACGTGCAACCCAGCGCAGTGGATTCGATGCAAACCTCGGTGTCTTTGCCACCTTGGCCGAGTCCTTCTTACACATTAGAAATTGCCTTTTTATGGATGTCTCGCGAGGGGGAGGCGGGAGGGGGAACGGATGGGTACGCTTTATCAAACAAGCTACTTCGTACTCGTACTGTCAACATACCAAGCACGCACTACCAACGAGTACGAAGCTACGAATCGACAGACTCGAACTAATCAATGCGTTTGAACGCTACGAAGAAAGGTGGCTGATCCTTGCCCGTCCCTGTCCCCATACTTCGATGCTTGCAGATTGCACAGTACTTGTACATTATTGTAATTATCTACTCACCTAGTTACCTGCCTAGGTACTTAGTATACCTCACTTGGCCCCTACCAGCCCACCACAGCGCTATAACTGCAGTGTTAAGAGTTCCATCATCGGAAAGGGCAAATCCTCCCAACGTCTTTGACAGTGCCTACCCCGGTCCGTTCTACAAACCCTACGAAAGTTACCGTGCTTGCGGGACAAGCACACCTCTTGGGCTTGAATTTGGGCTTGTTGGGGGGTGTGTGGAAGAGCGCCGAAGGTGAGGAAGAGGCGCTCGCGCGATCACGACAGGACCGAACCGGCATATCCAACAGACTGGGCTTCAACGGAAGATACCATAGTTATTCCTTGGTATTATCATCTCGAAGCACTCATCTGATAGCCGCGAAAGACTAGACTGCAGTGTCCAGCAGAAGCAGATTTAGTCCCAAGCCGCCCGTGCCAAAGTCTCTCGTACCTGCTTCCCGCTTTTCATTTTTGCTCTCTGGACATACAAACCTATCATATTCCGTACTCCGTACGTATTTCGCCTAACCATCGAGAAAAGAAAAAAAAGAAGAGGGGAAGAGAGAGGGAAGCCTTACTTTCTGATGTTACCGTTCCGTCTGTGCATTTGATTCATCATCATCGTCCTCACCACCAGCATCATCCCCAACACTCGTCCCCTTCTCCTCGCCACCTCGTACATCAGATACTACAAGACCCGCCCTGTGCGTCCGTTCGCTCGTTCGCTCGTTCGTCCGCTGCTGGCTCGCTCTCACGCTCGCTCGACGGTCACCTCGCTGCAGTTTCGACGACCACGCAAGATGCGAATTGCATCGACTTCGAATTCAAATCCAAAATGAGCAGCAGCAGCAGCAGTCATGTCATACCGCCGCCGTACAAGATCTCCGGCGACGACAAGCGGGGACTCGTGGTGGTGACGACGGCGACAGTACTCTCCTTCGTGTGGACCTGTCTCGTGATACGGGTGTGGTTGAGGTGGAAGTTGAGAGAATGGCGATCGGATGACTATTTCCTTGCCGCCGCTACGGTCCGTCTTACACTTTTCTCTAACCCTCGTACACATTACACTTTTCTACACTACAGCCATTACAAACGGTGGTTGTTTTCGCAACGCCTTCCTCCCTCCCTCCCTTCCTTGGCAACGCCCGATGGCTCTGTCGATCATCATCGATCACCACATCTTACCATACCAAAAACCGTTGTACTGACTTGCATCCTTTTTTTGCGACATGTATAGGTGTTTAACACAATACAATCAGGACTTGTGTTCCGCGTCGCGGATGCAGGACTCGGACTCACGAAAGACGAGGTGGACGCCGACCATCTGCGCAGGATCAGCAAGGTGCGTAATGCTGCAAGCCATCGAACAGAGAGACATGGCCCCATGTCGTCGATCGCGAATGGATGCAAGACATCACATCACGTCCCCCGTTCCATATGTTTCAGACATTTCAGAATGTTCTGACATATTTCCCACTTGGGTTGAGCATTACATTTTATATATATGTTTACATATTTGTATATGTGAATATGTGTACATGTATATGTCTCACACCCATCCACGATCGCGACTACAACTATCACCACCCTTACCATCACGCATTAACAAACAAAAAAAAAGAACAATCAACTAACAATTTCAATACAGCTCGACCTCGCCTCCCAAATCCTCTATGTAATCACGCTCTTCCTCTCGAAAGGCGCAGTCCTCTTCCTGTACCTCCGCCTCTCGCCCGGGAAGAGCCACTCCATCGCATCGTGGGCGACGCTCGGTGTGTGCGGCGCATGGTGCATCATCGGCGTCGTCCTGGTCGTCGTGCCCTGCAACGCCGAGGTGCTGTGGCAGAAGGGCTTCGACAGCTGCAGTAGCATGGTACGTCGACCTCCCCTCCCTCTAGCCTCTGGTCCAAATCTCCCCCCATGAAGACACTGTCGTTGCTGGCAACATATATATCAACAACCAAACATGAACTAATGTCCAACGCAGTTCCCCCGCTGGCAAGCCATAACCGCCATCGACGTCCTCACCGAACTCGCCATCGTAAGCTCCCTCCCCTCCCCTTTCCCCCCCAACCTCACCCCCTTACTAACCACCCAAACACACAGTTCATCATCCCCCTCCCCCTCCTCATCCCCTTAAAAATGAACCTCACCTCCAAACTCCTCGTCCTCCTCGCCTTCTCCGCGCGCATCCCCGTCCTCGCCGCCTCCCTGACACGCCTACACTACATCGGCGCGCTCCTCTCGTCCCCCGACCCGACGCTCCAGGCGGCCTACAGCGTCGTGTGCACGCAGTGGCAGGTGGGCTATGCGATCATGTCGACGACGATTAGTGGGCTGGGCCCGTTCCTGAGGCCGTTTAGTAGGAAGCTTGGGGTGGGGAGCTCGCCGTATGGGGGGAGTAGTGGGTATCGACGGAACGGGGGGACCGGAGGGTATGCGAGTGGTGGGGGGAGTGGGGTTAGGAGCCATAATGGGGGACATGAGGGGAGTACTGGTGGAGGAGGTGGTGGGGTGGGCGATTCGTATCAGATGAATAAGTTGAGGGCGCGGAGGAAGGTTTCGAGTGGGTATATGGGGGGTGGGAATGAGGAGGGGGAGGTGGTGACGGGGAAGGATGGAGGGGTGAGGGCGTTTGTGACGGAGAGGGCGGTGGGTGGCACGGGGACGGCGAGGAGTAAGTTGAATTTGAGGCCCGATTGCGAGGAGGTGGAGAGGAATACGAATGTCATTGGGGGGGAGGGTTCGTCGGAGAGAGACGACGCGGATACGTTGAGCTTGGCTAGCGAGTCCAGTCGCAAGATGATCATCACGAAGAGGACAGAGGTCATGGTCGAGACGGATCGCGCGAGTGCCGTGGTTAGAGATTAGATTTCTCTTCTTTTTTTGGGTTCGATGCCTGTTGTTGTTATTACTGTTGTTTTTGTTCACTCTGGTTGTACCAAGAAAAATGTTTGTTTATAGATACGACAATACCCATCCTTCGTTCTTTTGAAGCATACGGATTCATTTTGGGACTTGGAGTGATCAGTGACGGCTCGCAAGAACTGACTTCAACAATATCTTGAACTTCTATCATACTTTCACCCAATCACGATATCCAGACAACAACTATGTATTTGCTACACGTTAGATCCATGAGTAAAGATGAATACTTAGGTCTATTGATTTTTGCAGCTCAATCTTCATTTCACAGCAGTAGATGAATTCAATCATTCAGGCAAGAAAAGTTTATGTAATGTTTGATTTATTGGTAGTATGGATGTTTACCATATCCCACCCATCTCGGGGTTCAGTGCGAGGACCTCAACTCCTAACCCATGATGATCCTCAATCTCCATCCCATGATGGACCCTGACTCCGGTTCCATGATGACCCCGAGGTAATTGCAGATTCCCTGGAAGACGCTCCGCTCAATGACATGAATTCCCGATGGACAGTTGTCGAGATTCCGAACCCTGCCCACCAGTACAGTATGAACGCCCATTTTGGTATCCGCATTGCCCAAACTCCTTGCTCTAAATGAATCATAATACACGGGCAGAATAGAAAAGTAAAGTAGAGTAGAGTAAAGCAAAGGACCGGCCATGACGAAATGCTCATGAGGGCACCCGGCTCCTCACTGATGTTTCCGCCGCATAACACATCGACCCATCCCACGACCACCGTATTGGGCACACTGTTATTAGCTTTGTATACCATAGCGACAACGGCGCACCTCATTAGCAGCTACGGTGCGGTCCAGCCCATGCCGTTGGGGGTCAAGCCGATGGCATCAGCGAGAGTCTTGCTTGCTTCGTCGACTTCGAGCGTGTCCACTTTCTTATGGGCCAGCCAGTTCTCCATGGAGTTGGTTTGCTCTTTATCGAGGACATGGGTACGCTTCACGTCTGCCCAGTCACTCTCAACCTTGCGGATCTTGTGGCGCAAGCGCGGCATGGCTTCGGTGCGAAGTTGGGAAAGTTCGGTGGCATAGTAGGCATCAGTTGGCTCGAGAGGGGTCGAGAATGACCTTTCGCGCTTCAGGCCGTCGAGGGGCTTGTTGGTCGGTGCGTCCAAGGGAGTCAGGCACATTGGAGAGACCGGAGAGGGGCCATCTGAAGTTGACATGTGCGGGGGCGAGCTAGGACCAAATGACGAAGAGGGTGACAGTGACTGGACTTGGGACCTGTTGCTTGAATCTGGCTGACTGCTTGACACACTATCCGTTCGAAGCTTTGGGAGCGTACGAGGGATGATTGGAAGCATGTCAATGGTGGAGAGGGCAGAGTCCTCCACCACGGCGCTGTCGGTGCTTGATTTTTTGGCTTCCCGACCAAGAATTTGGACACGCTCAAACCCTGACGGCGACGGTAATTAGCACTGATGATACATATGATAATCACAGTGCGTGCAACATAGAGGGGGTGGTGAAGTGATTTGGCAGATCACGTGGGGAGATGGAACCTACCGGTTGAGACAGCAGCACCAGCGTGCTGCATGTCGGTGACCACGGCCCGGAACTGCTGGGGTAGTGCATTCCAGAGCTTATCGGAAAGGTACCAAGCTGGGAGATGGCAGGGCTTGTAGCAGAATGCGTCGCCATCTTTGGGGCACAAGGTGCGAGGAGACTCGAGCCTGGGAGAAGAAGCCGAAGCACGGGAGGAGTTGCTACGAGCTCGACTGTCTCGGCGGAAGGAGGGCGAATTGTAGGGTCTGGTAGGAGGCAACTCGGCGGGAGATTTCCCGTCGTTCGCCATGATGTCGGGAGGTGAAGTGAGGTAAATTGAGGTTGATGGGTGTGGTGTCCGGAAAAGTGCCGCAAGTGAGAGATTTAGGGTTGGATGGTGGCGGCGGTTATGACGCGCGGGAGAGGTTTGGCGTAATTCTGTTTATAGGGCGATGAGGTGGTGGTTATGATGTGTTAGGTGCGTTTGAGTAATTGTGATGAGTGAGTGAGTGAAGTGAAGTTAGTAAGTGTGTGAGTAAGTGAGCGATCAATCGATTGGTCGATTGGGGCAAGTGAGTGAGCGAGTGGAAGAGTTGGAAATTTTGTTGATGTTGTTGTATGTTTGAGGGAGAGTTGAGTGAGAGAAGGATGGATGAGGATGATTAGGAGGCGTTGACTAGTAGGTACGGAGGACGGAGTAGTAGGGAATTGTACGAGGTAGGGAAGATTTGAAGGCGGAGAGTGGAAGGGTGGAAAGGTGCAAAGGTGGAAGGCGCGCGCCGAGTGTGGATGGAAGAGGTGATGCTTGGCGGGCGGGAACGGGAAACAAGAAGAATCAAGTGGAGACTTGAGACTGGGATTGAGGCTACTAGTAAGTAGTAAGTAATTACTTGTAGGAAAGAAGGAATAGCTGGGGAGTGTCGGGATTCGCACCGAAGCAAAGCAAAGGCCGTGTGGAGCGAGAGCTTTTGGATTTAAATACCTCTCGACCGAGCGTGCCTCCGGGGTTTGTTGGGCGCTGAAAGCAAGATGGATGGTAGATGGGAGAGACCGTAGACGAGGTGAGCTGACGTCCTGAGAAATTCAAATATACCTAGGTAAGTATTGAATGAATGGACCTGGGTTTTGTGTTTCGTGGCTGTGACGCAATGAGGTTGTAAGGCTGGATTGGGATGGGAAAGTGAGAGAGGCGTGTAGTGTCACTGTGTAGTACCAGATGGGTGGAATCCTTAGGGCTGTGGACGGTAGACGCCAGACGGTAGACGGTAGACGGTAGACAATATATTAGAACAGTTATTTTCAACTCAAACACACCGTGTTAGTTGGTTCCCAACCGGCGACGACCAAGTACCTAAACTATAGGCAATGGATACCTAGGCATCACAAGTATTGTATTGATCATCATTGCCTCTGGATAGTTATCCCAAAACAAAAGCGATATGAGGGGATTTTGTTGATACAATAATATTGCACACTCGTACTCTGTACAATTTTACAAACATGATACGCACGTTAAGAGTCGATTCCGATTGCGCCCGAGAGGGTCCGCGTCGAACGAGTAGTTATCCGCCTTCAAGGTTACCTACCAACTAGTACTAGTCTAGTCTAGTCTAGTCTAGTCATCCAGGATCGTCCCAGCACAGCGCGCGGCCGGTAATAACAGTTACAGTAACAGTAAAACACTGGATTCATTTCCTTCAATTTTTTAAGCCTCAAACCTCAAACCTCAAACTGGCTGGTGTCACTGGTATGGTATCGCGTGGCTGTCCGTGGTGTCTGTGTTATTGTGTGATTGATTCCTTCCTTCCTGTACAATGGCCGACGATGTTTGATTGCGCCTGCTATCCGTTGGTTTGGGGAAACGAAGGGAATTGGTCCGCCGACGAACGTATCAAAGTGAAGGCAAGACCACACCGGCCTGCCAGTCAGTGCCTGGTGAGGTGGAGAGAGGACGTTGCATGTGGCTTTACCAACCGTTGAGCAAACCGCGCTATCTGGTATGCGCGACCGTGCTGACGGGCAGTGCGATGCCAGTGCGATGTGATGCGATGATGACAGTGCGATGACAGCACGATGCCATTGCAAGTTACAAAGTATGAGTAGAAGGAGTAGAGGCACCAGCACCCCGTCGTAGTTGTACATACATACATACTGTGTACTATATAGTAGTAAGTACTGATAGCATGTGTGTGGCATCGCATCGCATCGCATCATGATGACAACAACGGGACTACTACGAACAGTGGAAGTCGTTTTAAACTCATAACGGGCGAGTGCACCCTGCGTCTGCCCAACCCAACCATCGACTATTCATCGTAGCAGCATTCTCGCGCATCCACCCATGGTCCCTTCACCGTCGCCTACACCGGAATCGGAAATTGCCTTATTATGGACAAAATCTGTCCATCTGTCAAAAAAAACTTAATTTTATCCACGGATAATGGTATTTCGTGCCCACAACAGTGCATTTGCGAGATTCTTGTTACAAGGAGTTAAGACTGTTTTACTGGCTACAGTACACTCTTGATTGAGGTACCTAGATTATAGAAGATACATGAAGATAGCAGGTGGTCAGCCCAACGTGCCAGCTCTCGATACTTACCTACTTGTACTAATTGGCACCCGCACGCAGATACACCTTACTCTTGACTCTGGCATTGCTCTGACTCTGACTCTACCTCACACTCTCCCACTCTCGAACGTCGACCCTATTTGAGTTTTATTCAATGCTACCGCTCCTTCCAGCCTAACCTACCGTTCCTTGTGGCTGCTTTTCACTTTGTGTCTACTACTCACGGAGTCCTAGGTAGTAGCTATGTTATGTTCTCTGTTGACGAATTTATAGGAGGCGTCTTCTCACGAGCATGGTTCGGTCAAGTCAATAACATATATTCATAACATTCATCTAAGGACGTGAGTACTGATATTAGTGCAATCCGTCGATCCCCCGGAGCCATCCCGACAAACGCGATCCTCGCATCGCGACCAACCAACGTCCCATCAAACTTAGTATCATGATCCATTCAACAAGCAACCAATGAGGAGGGATCATTCTTGTTCTCTGCAACTGCTTCCAACACCAACACCCCTATCGCAAGAGGGCGAAGCCAGTGGAGAAAGACTGGGGATCACCCTGCTCACGTTCCTCCTCCCACCTGTCCACTCCCCCGCTAATTGTTGTCGGGACGTGACGCAGCCAACTGATTGAGAACCTTTCCAAAGAAGCGGCCCCAGTACCCGTTTGGCCCTTCATCTGCCGCGTACTTCAGTACCTCGCCATAGAACCGGAGGAGTTGGAAGACTCCATGTAGATCCAATGTGTTGAATGTCAGACGGCTATGTGGCCCGAGGACCTGCGTGCCCCACTCACAAGACACCGGGTGTTTGCGAGGCCATGCAAAGTAGACAAAATGGTGGTGGCCAACAATAGTGAACACTGGCTCGACCATGTCGGCCCGCTGGAACGGCGGCACCCGAGCAATCGAAGCAAGTTCCTGCTTTTTGCGCAAAGATGCAGCAATCCATATGCTTATTTGTTGCTCCGCTTCATGTTGAGTTCCTAGTGGAGACTTAACCTCGAATCCAGAGAAAACAGCCGACTGCCTTGTCCATTGAGCAAGAGTAGGTCCAACCTCACTTTGCTTTGCTGCCTTCAGCCGCACATAGAGGTCGGAGTATCTTGGACTGCGATGAGAGTACGCCAAAGCATAATCGGCTCTTCGATCGACGACTCTAGTTCGAGACGCATTGGCAGGGGTCGGGGCGTCGATCGTAGAAAGGTATTGAGGGTCGATCGATTGTGATTTCCTACCAAACAGTTTAGCGCCATCGTCAGCTTAAAGGAGATGAAACATACACGTTATGGAGCTTCCATCGATCTCCGCCATGAATTTCGATTGCCAACTGAAGAAGAGGCCGGACTACATCGTCACTCCACGCATTCTCATCTCCTGTGTGAAGTTTGCAATCAGAAGCATTCTCATAGATGGTCTTGACCTTCTGCCACATATCAGACAGCTCTTCCTCAGTCCGCGTATCGCCATGGTCAAAGTCGCATGAACTTGTCCCCATGTTGCTGGTTTTGAACCCAGCGCCAGCCATAAGACCCTACACATAGTGGTAAGTCTTGTACGTTAATGTTTGAGTGGCGCTACGTACCTTGAAACCTTTCGGAATGAAGCGTTCATTGACAACAGCCCGGAGTTGGTCAATGAGTTCTTCAACTTGCGTTGGAATGTCTCCTTCAAATGCCGCCTGAGGTGTCACCCACACCGGTGGTCTCGCAGTGGTCATGTCGGTATGTGTGTCACGCGATGGGGTCGTGCGTTGATCCGAATCTAGAGGACTCTCAGCATCCGCTGAGGGGTCCAATGGGCCACTTTGACCATGAGACGGTAGGGAGTCGATCTTCTTTGGAGATTCGTTTTGGTCTGCTAGATCCGTTGGACGATCGATCCTGGCTTCGGGTGTGCCTTGCTCAGGGGCACCATCATTGCTGGTACTCTGTTTTTGCCGTTTGGAAGGGTGATCCTCATGAGATTGGACAGTCTCAGGAGCCATGGGGACAGATGCAGAGCGCTTCCGTCTCTGGTTGGAATCAACGAAATCGGTAGGAACTGTTTCAAGCCAGTCCTTGATGAGATGGCGGTTAAAGGCATCCAAGTATACCATTTTCGTGAATGGAAGCAGAAATTGGGTTTAAGTATCATGTTATGAGGTTTTCACAATCATTCACTGCCAGATGTTTTATGTCTGATGTCTAACAAAGGGCAATGGCAGTTGGGATTTGTTAAACAAACAGAACATACCAGACTATCCTAAATCAAGATTAGACGGCCCATAGAACAAACTAAATCCATTCTGGCAGCCTCTCCCCTTCCGCTCTCTCCATTGGTCGACAATTGGCAGTGGCACGACAACATGGATCACACAAACAATACGGAAGGACCCCAGCAGTAGTCTATGTCCACCTACCAGTACACTAAGTACAGTACACTGAGTACAGTACAGTATCTTCAACAGTTGACCCAAATAAAACCTTTGCGCATTAGAAATAATTCTGAACTATGTCACCGTGCATTGATTTATTGTAACACTACAACCTTGAAATACTTAGAAGTATACGAAGTATTTTGATGTTGTAGGAATAGTAGGTGGGCATATACCACCGCCGGGGCCTTCAGTACTCTGAGAGGCATGTTCCTTGGGTTTGCAAAACCAATCATAAGGGTTTCCATCCTACGATTGTGGATACAAACGTATGCAGGTAGTAAGTAGTCTTTGGATGTCGATGAGTGGAAATACAGAGGCAAGCATATGTCAAAGAAAAAGAGCTTCCACAACAACGAACAATCAACTCCACCCACACATCATGTGGCCTTCCCTGTGCTCCTCCATCACCATCTCCGGCACTGTACTGTAAAGCGTCCTTGAACGAATTGCTCAGCGCGGACATTTCGGGCGCAATCGGAATTGATTCAAAACGTATTGGAATTGTCACTGGACCAAATCGCTAGGAATGTGCGGCGTATGGACTGTTAGCGATCGGCGGGCATGAACTATGAACAGAATCCCCTCAAATCGCTTTCTTGGGATATCTCGAGGTATAAACGAGATAATACCTAGGAGTCCACTAGTAGGGGTATGTTCTATCCTGTCTTGCCTTGTCAGAAGCATGCAAGTTGCATGCGCATGTAACAGGCAGAGACTGCTCAAAGGGTGGCCCATGCATGAATCAAGCAACCCGTTTAAACTCAACTCTCCAGTAACACCTACTAAACAGACATTAGAGGCGCTCTATTGCATTTGCGATAAGAGTATTCCCCCATGTCACTCTGATGAAATCGCTACCACCACAAACACATTCACACGCACACGTTCAGGCAGAGGTCGCTCCATGCGTCATCCTGCTGTGCGGTCATCACTTTTGAGCCCTTCAGTTGCGCATGATGGCCCGAACAGAAATGAACAAACCATAGCAGGCCCTACCGAGTGTCCTTCATTTACAGGCCTTGACTAGAAATACCAAAGCACACGCAGGAAGCACAATTGGCAGAGAACTGACAGCAAATCGACAACCAACAGGCCCTGGCGGGGTTTCCCTGTGTCTCGGTCTTGGATCCGGCCCCACAGTGCGCTTCACTCAAGAATGGTATCATACGCATCAACACTTCATCTCTTTCATATATTTCGATCCCAGTACTTGGGAATTGCTATTCGCCCGCTGCGTATCTTAACATCAGTACGAGCACGTCCACATCTTACATAATTTTTTTTATTTGGTGCAACAACGAACGCCAGTGCTTTTTTGGTGGAAACAGACGTCGCAATGCAGGATCTCCAGATTATTTAATCCAACCTAAAAGTGTCATGTGTGTGAGCATCTGTGCGCTTTCTATGATATCTAAAGTGCATTTGTTGATCAAGAGAGTGCTTACCTTTGAATCAGATGAAGCCCGGAGGCAGTCTGTACGACTCCGCTAATTTCGCCTGGCTGCAAGCCAAATGCAGCCTCCTCGAACTCCTTCTGCATGTCGTTCCTTCCGAAGAACCCACTACGACATGTCAGTATGGTTGATCTCAAAGAGTAAAAGTTCCCAGCGAGTTCTTACAGATCCCCTCCTTTGCGCGCGCTGCTGCAGTCAGATTCTGTGGTCGCGAGCTCGGAAAGAGAGGCTCCACTGGAGATCTGGTCCTGGAATCCTTTTATGCGATCCCGCGCTTCATCCAAGCTGCGCGTGATCTTGGGCTCGCGCCAGCTAGCAGGGCGACGGCTTCCGTTGTGCTTCACCAACAAATGTGCCGCCCTGATCTTGCCTTCCGTTCCCGAGAGGTTGCTCGTCGAGATTCCCTTGGTGCTGTGATGTGCAGCCATGTAGTTCTTGAGCGCCTCAGGATCTGTACCTGCCGGTGGCTCCCATCTCGAGTCCTTGGTTTCGGGGTGGAAGTAGTAGGGGAGGTTCTTAGTGTTGGAACGGCGGACTTCCCAGCCTGCGGGCAAGCCAGTCTCTGAAGAGGACTACAGAGGCGTCAGTCAACGTAGACGGGGAAGCCCGTTGTGGGAGTGGCAGAAGTCAATGCAAGTGTGCAAGCGCGGGGTTGTTATTTCTAAGTGAGCTAGCTAAGCTTACCATTGTGTCTGAAGAAGCTT
Organism: Aaosphaeria arxii CBS 175.79; assembly: GCF_010015735.1. Lineage (NCBI taxonomy): Eukaryota > Fungi > Ascomycota > Dothideomycetes > Pleosporales > Aaosphaeria > Aaosphaeria arxii. Next base: position 506,153 of record NW_022983477.1, on the reverse strand, counting down.
AAGGTAGATGAGGGGATGTCGTAGATGGAAGTGAGGGTTCTCAATGAAGTGTATTTGTACGACGAGAGAGGGAGATGAGGTGAGTTACGTAGTTGGATGATGAAGAGTAAGGTACGAGGCAGAGTCGAGTCGAGTTGGGTAGGTTTAGAGTGGAGATCAACAGGTCAGGTGGAGTGGGAGGTCACTTGCATATGATGGGTTTGTCGATCGCAGCAGCCGTGGGAGAGGTTGGCCTGCGGGCGGGGGTTACGACTGGTACAGATGCTTTGTTGGGTCGTTTCCACGGCTACAGCAATAATAATCAAGTAAGCGCATAGTCTTCGTCGCCCTCTCACCTAATCTAATCAAGTACTCAGTCACTCATTCATTATTATATTGTATGATCCAATGGTGTTCATCCTATAGGATCTAGAAAAAAGGTCCATCAACTGGTCAATGAATGGCTTGAGCCAGAACAAAGCGATTTCCATCATTGAACGTTGGACCAAGCAGTAACGGATGCCTTTCAGCCAATCAGGGCGCGGGTAGCTTGCTATGGATGAGTCAGCCAACTTTTCATGGCGGCGGTGACACTGTTAAGGCAATCTTCAACTGATACCTATCTCTCTCTCTCTTCATATTTATTCCACACTGCTTCACGTTCACATTTGAACTCGACCGCATCTATATCTTCGGTACAGCCTCACATCCAAGCGCCTTCCATTTTGCACACAGCGTGACCTCGCAAAACTGTCCACCCCGCACACTGTGACGACCCACCGCACCCAACAACGCTCAACCATATACCCAACCCGAAATTCAACATGGCAAGCCCAGCTGGCTTCGAAGATGGACAAAAGGACTCAGCCAAGAAGATTCTCTTCCGGTTCTGCTCCGAATGGTAGGTCACAAACATTTCACAATCATTTCACACTCACACCTCCCTGCCCATATGTACAAAGCTGACTGATATGGCGACAGCTCCAACCTACTTTTTCCTCGTGAAGACAAAGTAAATAATAAGCTTCTCTTCGCCTGCCGAACCTGCGCCTTCACCGAAGAGGCCCCCTCGTCATGTGTCATGCGCCACGAGATCGCCTCCTCTGTCGGAGACACGGCCGGTATCACCCAGGATGTCGCACAAGATCCCACGGTGGGTATCTCCCAAACCCTTTCCAACACTACGCTCTCCGAGTCGTTCCCCGGCCTGTGCACCATGTGCGGACAGGACATTGTCTGCATCGAGTGCGGAGAGGACTCGGCGCCTGGTCTCTGCTTTGAGGCCGACGATGAGGATCCCCTCACAGGCGTCGGCGAGCCAAGTTCAAAGAACTGAGCATTCTCGCACGTTCTCTCGTTGCTTGTACCGCTCGCTTCTCTTTGAGCCTGCTTGCTGATAATGATTCCTGCGTATAGTTGCCTCGCATCCAGAAGCCCTGCCCGGCATGTGGCGAGAACGAGGCCGTCTTCTTCCAGTCGCAACAGCGAACTGCGGAGACTGGAATGGTAAGCATCTTCTGTCTTGTCCTTGTTCTTCTGCATCACTCTGACCTAGATTAGAAACTTTACTATGTGTGCTGTGCCTGCGGTAACGTATGGCAGTAAGCCTCATATACCAAGTAGGATCATAGAAGAGAGTTTGATCCTTCACTACTAGATAGCTCTTTGACGGCGGACCCGCCCAAAATGCATCGATAAGCATGGGAATGGAGTTTGATCTTGGTTCATTGATCTATCGTTTGGCGCTGGTTTTGGTATCTGATACCCATAAATACTCGTACAATAGTCTTATACATCCTTGGGTGTTCTTTTTCTTCTTCTCTTCTCTCTCCCTAACATAACATCATGCCCACGTTCCTTTCCCATCTAAACATGCATCGGTGCTAGCGATAATATCTTGGACCACTGCTTCTGCTTCAACTCGGCCGCAACGATGCCGCTGACTCTCGTTCCAATTGGCTCCCCCGCCTTGTTGATTAACACGCACGCATTGTCATCGAACTTGACAACACTCCCGTCGGGCCGCTGCCACTTCTTCGCAGTCCGCACGACTACCGCGTGCCGCACATCTCCACGTCGGACCTTGTTTGCTGCGCTGACGGACACACTGTTGGCCTCGGGGCCGAAATTTCGCTGCTTCTGCACGACGACTACTATGCGGTCACCTGAAGATCCTTTGCGTCAGTATAACCTCAATCACCAGCCACTATCCTTTTACATCGCCCTTGTATTGGACCATATGGCGTTGGGGAAGCGGGGGAGTTTCCATACCGACTTTCGCAGGCCTTTTCGATCGCAGAACGTTCACGCACTCGACTATGGCGGCACCGGAATTGTCGATGCAATTGATGAGGGACTATAATCGTAGACCGTATGAGTATTTGTTCCTTATCATTTCCTTTCCCTCTCCGTTTTGTTCGAATCCTTCTTTTTTTCCTTGTGCAGCATGTCATAGGCATACCTTCAATTGAATCATGGTGTCCGACCAATTCTCGCTATTATTGCCTCCTTCTTGTCCCGTAAGAACCCTTTGTTTCGCTGCCGTTCGGTCGGTGGCTGGAATGGACGGGCGGTGCGGTGCGGTGTGGTGCGATGCGATGAAGATTGAATGGAATCGTACAACTGCTCGTATGTGAGAGGCACAGACATTCGATCTTTGGTGGACTAATTGAGACTAGCCCTCCCGGGATTCTCCGTCCGGATCACGTTCTCATTGGCCAGTGTAGCTCGTGCACCTCCAGGATTGCAATGTTTGTATGGAGGGCTATTGTAACAACTGCACTCCCTGAATTGGAATGAATACATGTTGCGCAAACACATACATACATGAGGAATTGGCTATGGAAAATTATAAATAAATCTCTCTGTCCACGTTTGATGTTGTTCCCTTGATCTTACTTGTATTCCTCTTTCGTCTAGAGGGCTGTTCGTCCTGTAAGATCCAGACCAGGCGGGAAAGCAATAATAGTACTTAGTACATGCGCTTACCACAACCCAACCCGGCACACACACGCACACACATTCAGCGCAGTAGGGTGACCACAACCCCCATAGGCCATCCCATACTCTCCCATTCCCATCCCCCAAGTCCACAATAATCGCGTCCCCCATCCCAATCTTCCTCTCCTCCCGCCCTGCCCGCTACCCGCCTACGCCTACGCCTCCGCCTGAAAGCCCATTTCTCTGGGCCGCCGCTCATTCCACCTCCACCTTCCTTTGGCCTAACCTCTTCTCTTGTTCTCTTTCAACACCCTCTCCCGGTTCCCGTCCGTTCTTCTGTCTTTTCCCTTCACAATTCTGCGCATGGCGTTTCTTGCTTTTCCCCAGGTTTGGTGAAACAGACTGGACTTTCCTTCCTTGGATCTACGTCACTCTCACTCCCAGCCTCCCCCTTTCACATCCCCCCGATCCTCTCTCCCGTACAGTACTGGCTCCTTCTCGTATTGCCATTGCTCCGAATATCGCGCATCTGCCAGGCCTTTGTTGCTGCCCCCGGATCAGTTGCTCTACGTCGTCGCCGACGACGACAACTTAACATCGCACAGTCATGGCTCCAAGAGCCCACGACAAGAAGGGCGGCCTGACTTTAGAAAAGCTCGCGTCCTACGACGACGTGATCACGGATGCGCTGGTCGACAAGGTACGCCAATGATCCCTCTTCCATGCATGCACACACAACAACAACCAAAGACAACGCATGAGACAAGTCGCAATACCACACCGAGTATTTCCGTCCCATGGCCTTACCGACTAACTCACCTGCGCGATCCACAGATTTACTACTGGGCGACCATCCGGAAGAACCGAGGGGGCCGATTCGCTGCGTCGCGTGGTTTCCTCGAGGAGGATCTTGCAGACATCATCCGGAAGAAGGTGGTTATAGACAAGGACCCGACTGCCGCCGTTCAGCACCTTTTGCGATTGCCCGGTTTCCGCAAGTTCTCCAACTCGCTGAGGGACGACAAGGAGAGGGATCACTTCATGCGACACCTTCTCAGATATGTTAAGATCTACATGTCCGACTGTCCATTCGAGGTTACCACGACGAACAGATACACGATTTTCGAGCATGAGGCGTCCATCACGGCGCGGAGGGTCATCAAGCCGCGCGAGGAGATCAAGTACCTGACGGGAGTGAGGGTCGCGATGACGCAAGAGGAGGAGAAGAAGATCGAATTGGCGCGCAAGGACTTCAGCATGGTCATCTCCAGCCGGAAGAAGACGCGCTCCCTGTTCCTGGGCCCCGCGCGCTTTGCGAATCACGACTGCGACGCCAATGCGAGGTTATCCACGACCGGCCACGACGGGATGCAGATTGTGGCGATCAAGCACATCGACGCAGGGGAGGAGATTACGGTTTCGTATGGCGAGGATTATTTTGGTGAGAATAATGAAGAATGTCTGTGTAAATCGTGCGAGGAGCGCGAGATGAATGGATGGGCACCGTTGAAACCTTTGGAGGAGGACGATGAAGAGGAGGGGAACACCGGCAAGAAGGGCGCCAGTTCCCAACCGAGTAATAAGAGGAAACACGATTCAGAAACTCTGGAGGGAAGCCAGACCCCAGTATCACCACTATCAGTATCGCCACCATCGCCGAAGAAAGTGAAGCTGGAAGAAGCAGGCGAGACACCAATGCGACTTGACGACATATCACTACATTCCCATAAGCGACGTATAGCCCAACCGCTGCGTGAAGCGACCCTCAAGAAAGCCCACAGCACTTCGTCTCTCCGCCAGGAAGAGCCAATTTCTAGCATTGAGGATCCCTCGTCTTACGTTTCCAGCGCTGGGTGTGTTTTTAGAGAAATCCGGACGCAACAGCGAGACGGCTGTCTTGTGGTGTCGATCGAAGAAATGAATGCGTCCAGGAGCACGACACCCCCTTCGTCTACAGCGGCGGGCTCACCGAAATCTGATCAGTCTACAGACGCGACCTCCGTTGACGAAGAGACGGCAATGCCACGAAAGCAAGAAGAGAAACCACACGATATACCACAAGCAGACGACGCAACGATAATACCCCAGGAGAATCATACTACAGAAACAACGGAGGAAAAGCCTACTATCGACATCAACCCCAGCATAGGCGTGGCCACCGTCCAGGTAGAAACGAACACAGTCACGACCACACTTCCCGCAAAAACCATAGCCGCGATATCCGAAGACGACTCCACCTCCGACCTCAGCGAGCTCTCCCCACGCTTCGAACTCGACGACAGCATCCGGCAAGTCGTGAAAACCAAGCGACACAAGCCGCCGCCTCTCCCGCGGCGCACGCGCGCAACGTCCCGCTACGAAGAAAAGATCCGCGTCCCGACGCCCATCATCCTCAACGAATCCCTGCGCTACATCCGCAACCACCGCATCCCCGGCGACTACATCAAATCCGACGCGCTGCTCTCCGCCAAGTACAGCAAATGGGTCGAATGCCACACGTGCGACGACGTCTTCGTGCAGCAGGACGGCTATCTCACCCGCAAGGAGTGCCCCCGCTGCGAGCGCCACTCCAAGCTCTACGGCTTCGCGTGGCCCAAGACCGACAAGGACGGCAAGCACGACTCCGAAGACCGCATCCTCGACCACCGCACCGTGCACCGCTTCGTCGACCCCGAGGAGGAAAAAGTCGTCAAGAAGTCGAAGAAATCACTCAAGGAGTCCATAGCCACGAGGTTCTCGACCCCTCGCTCGTTCAGAGATTCCATGAGCGCGGACGCGGATTCCGGCCGGAGTCGACGGCGTGTGAGGGAGACGATGTGAGATGATTCTGTACGTTGGGATGCTTTGTTACTGATGTTGGTCGGCGTGTTTTGGCCGACCCAAGGGAGGGATATAGGATAGATGAGTGATTGAGTGAGCGATTGTATTTGTACAAAACATGAATTGAAGAAGAGTACCTTCTCTGAACACGGCCCCGTTGAGGAATGTGATATGAGCAGCATCCCTTTCAACCATATTTTACCTTTCATCCTGTGCAAATATGAGATCTTTGATTATCTTCTCTGGATCTCATGGTGAGTTTACCTCACTCCGCATCCACTGGCAGCCTCAACTCACTTCAACCTGCCTCACCCTCCCACGCTCCAAACTCTCGATCTTGCATAAGGACACTAATCCGAAAATCAACGCAAATTCAGGCTTCCACAGCCTTTGAACTAAAATTCAAAGCCACATAGTGTAGCTACGTACAGCATCAATTGCGACCAAAACAAGAAGACGAAAAGCCCTCAGCACAACACCATCCCCAATGTTACAGACTCAGTTTCCGACCAGTGGTGATATCAGCGAGAGAGAGAGAGAGAGAGAGACTTGAAGACATTCGAAGAAGACTGGACGGTCTCACTACTTTTGCTTTTCTACGTGTGTCTGTGTGTGTATGTGTTTGTTTGTGTTTTTGGTGGGTACTTAAGTGCGGTGTTGGAGGGATGGTGGAAAGGAGGGTTTGGGGTGGTTTAGAACCTATGTATATTTTGGTATATAGCTGCTTGGATGTTTAGTTCTTTAAGGGGGTGTATACGGATGGAAGAGTTGAGGGGTGTTTGTTTTGATTTATTTTGTTCTTGGGATTGTATGGGTGGTGAGATAAATGGGAGAGAACATAGTGGCGTTTAATGCATGGATGGTGGGTCTAGTATGTATAGATATTATGAGTACGAATTTCTACAAGGAAAAGAGATTCTGTTACTATGCTTGTGAATTCTAATTAGATGTAAGAGAGGTGTCGGGCATATAGTTGGTTGCTCGAGTAGAATTGCGCACTGTTATGATGTTGTTGTTTTCTTAGACGAAGTGTATGTTCTACTATGTCACAACATACATCTATCATTTGCTTCTGGCCGGCATGGTGTATTTAAAGAGCCAATGAGTATTCATGCAGATAGGTGGTATTAAAGGTTTTATCGACATTTTTTAACGGTGCTTCCTCGACATACCAATGTCGACATTTCGTATCGAATCCGCTACGTACGAATACTTCACTTTTCGCAATGTCGATCATTCGCAATCTTCTCCAGTGACAACTCACACTCAACCTTACATTCCCATTCAAGCATGTTTGGCGAGGACAACAATAAGCCGACCCACGACAAACAATAACGACACGCATAACCCATTGCATTACCTCCTACACTAGGAGCCTTCCTCGCACAGTACTACTCGTATGAGCCAGTTCGCCCTACCCCTTGGCGCATTAGCCAGATCAGCGCGACCAATGCCCCACGGCCATCTCTCCTCTCGCCTCCCCCCGACACAATCCCGTGTGCTAGCCCTGCCGAGCCAAACCCAGAAAACGCATGTTTTGCGAAGGTTTGCGCCGGTACGGCCGTTCTGCGATGGGGTGAACCTTACCAGATGGCATTTTCTCGCGCGACGGAGGACAATGCGGTGCGGTGCGGTACGGTGCGGCGCGTCGTTGGTGTGGGCTTGGAAGGGGGTTTAAGGTTGCCGTTAGCGATTGATGATTGTAAGGGTCTGCTGGCATGATGATGGGGGATATTTAAGGCGGCCTCTGCCCTGTCGTTCGTGGGAGGATTTTTTGTCGCTTTTGTTCGTCGATGACGAGTTTTGGTTGGCAGGCCTGTTGAACTGCTATGCTTCTATTCATATGAATGCGATAGGGTTGCCTCTTCACCAATTGATCAAAGCTAACTCGCTACTCCTTGCCATCGTTCGTCTCGATGTTTATGTGTGTTGTACATACAAAAGACGAATTGGAACTCTCTCACCATGGAAGTCTTGATCACCATGACTAAGTGTATTCCAGATCCTCACCTGTTTCGAGGCATGCAATCAATCTTTTCTCACATGGATTGAATAACAATCCATATACCAGAACAGTTCGTCGTCTCTGGTTATGGATTCTTCTCTAACGGGCCGATTGGAACATCGCACTATGCCGCCGGTAGAACCGTTAGCCATGTGACCTGACGAGGGGCTGATACGAACGCACCTCTACCGCTTGGCAACGATGCCTCGGCCTCGTTACATCCAAGAATCCTTCTTATTTTCCCATCCTTCTATTGCATCATTCTGCGCTTGCTGTCGATTTCATTAATCTAGACATATCTTCCGGATTGAATTTACCCCGTGGAGTATTTTTTGTCATAGCGGCATAGCTTGCATCGCAAACCCGCGTCCCGTCCACAAATGGGCGTTCTAGCTTGTTCAGCTTGAAAAAAGGAAGATGCCCAAGCGTTCGACTGGCTGCTTTGAATGCAGGAAAAGAAAGGTTCGATGTGACGAGGGAAAACCAGAATGTAAAACTTGCCTTAAGCGTGGAACCAAATGTCCGGGCTACAGACCGACACAGTCATTCGTGCTCCATGCCTTTGACGAAAAGAGCGCTCGGCCAGAGCTCATCAAGGAGGACGAGAACCGATATAAATATTCCAACCACGCACCAGCAGCACAGAAATTAGACCAAAGCGGCAATCGACCAATTCTACCGACTCCTCCATCATCTGCACATTCACCTTCGAGATACTCTTCGTCCGACTCTGGAGATCGGACGCGCCGTTCGCAGGCGAATTTAGCAAATGCTCCGCTGCCCCAGCAAGTCAGCCCCGTTGCAATTGAGCGTGTGCAGCACATTGGAACTTTCCTGGAGCTTTATATGCCACAGCCGAAGAATGAAGTTTTTACGCCTCCAACATCGTTGATGTTTGCGCTTCCTAACATTCCCGCGGCGAAGAAGGTCTTCTCGTGTGCGCTTGACGCTTTGTCTGCTGCTCAGCTTACAGTATCGTACAAGAATTACCCCTTAATTAATAGAGCAAGATCTCTATATGGAACGGCACTAGGTCAGATGATGAAGACGATTATGCAGCCGGGGAGCCCGCATGATGACTATACACTGCTCGCCACCTATTTACTTACTCTTTATGAGGTACTTAACGCAATCTCGGCGCAGTGATTACATCCCAGAAGTGCTAACAGGATATGTGCAGGTATTTGTAGGCGTTTCTCAAGGCCATGGCTTCTTCTATCATGTCCAAGGTCTCCTTCACATTCTCAACCAACGCGGACCTGCTTCGATACGGTCGAAGCTGGCCATGGACACCTATCACGGAATCCGTTACAATTCGGTAGTGATGCCCCTTAAAACGTGACCTACATGCGGTTCTAACTTTACATATATAGCTGTCCCTTGGATACCACTTACGCAAAGCCTCCATGCTCGACACTCCCGAATGGCTTGCCGTGACCGCCAAAGCCGCCAAAGTAGACCCCTACGTCGCCTTAATCGACATCTGCATCTCGATCCCGCGCCTCCTCGAGCGCACGGACAAGCTCACTCGAGCCAAAGCAACAGCTGCCGAGTTCGAAGAAGTGATCAACGACTCCCAGACGCTCGCGGACCGGGGCTTCGCGTGGTTCGCTAGCTTCCAAGAGAACCACGGCCCTCTGTACACCAACGTGCCCATTGACACCGTCGACGGCTTCTTCGACCCGGCAGACAAGACGTACGACCCAGTGTACGCTTACAAGTCGTTCGCGGCTTCCAATATGTGCTCGATCTACTGGATGAGCATGCTGATCATGCGCTCCAACATGTTCCTCCTCGTCCGCACGCACCGCAAACTAGAACCCAAGCAACTGTTCATGTGGGACCGCGAGCTCTCTGGCTTTGCGGACAGCATATGTCGCGGCGTGCCGTTCAGTTGCCGACCAGCGGCTGGCTATGTCGGTCGCTTTGGGCAATTGACGCCGCTGATTGTTGCGAGGAAGTACTACACGGCGAAGGGGGCGGCGAAGGAGGCTGCCTGGTGTGAAAAGGTGTATTATGGCGCGAAGGTTCCGGGGTTGTATTCGCCGCCGCAGTATGCGGTGCCGCTTGAACAGCACAAGGGGTATACGGAGTTTGTACAGAATACGAAGAGGTATATATGATGTTGATATTTACGATTTGATGGCTAGTTTGTAGGTTTCATGAGCGTACATAAAAGCTCCACACTTTACCTTAGCGAATGTTCGTTCAGAGTTCATCTTTGGGGAGATATATCTTTTGTTTCTAGGCGACACGGTGTACATACATATAGCCATGTATGGCACACACAAAGCAAACATGTACAGAAACCACAAGGTGCCATCCTTGCACAGATACATACCTCAATTCACCAACCGCTACCACGTGGTCTTGAATCTTGATACAACGCATCAGGTCTTGCCGTGTTTCGCCGCATTCGTCCTCCAACGCGAGTCATGCGTATGAGGGACGACCACCCCGCCTTGACATCTAGAAGCTTGCAAGTCCACCCCGCCAACCCCCACCAATTGAAGCTCAACTGTCGCTTTCAAAGACGATTCGAGTCAGGACAGTCAGTTCAAGTATGAATCCAAGCACTGATATCTATTGATAGATGTTACTGATGCGTATATGCACATACTTTGCAGCATCTCAATTGACCACATAGTTACCTAGATTATACAATGTGAAACTATGAGCATCATTAAATACCAGGTTCTAGCTGTGCTCGTCCAACCCATGCATGGCATGATCTCAACACAAACAAACACGTAACCAGAAGATCCTACCTCCTTGCCCGGACGAAACCACCGGGGCGTAGAATGCACTTGTCATCAATTGCTGATCTCCTTAAACGCATGCGGCGACTACATTGCATGTCACTGTCCCATTGAGCGAGCCAACACCCTGGTGGATAGCTTTTTACCTCGGCAGCTTTTTGTTTGGTACGAGAGCTCACGACTAAACACTAAACCACGGGGGTTTCGAGCACGAACGAACAGAAGGATGGCGAAGAAAATTGGGAATTGCTTTGAAATCAATTGTCGTAACCATACATCCGGTTCCAACTCTACATGAAACAGTGATTGTGCATATATGAATTGACGTTGCCTTTCGTTCAACGCTTCCCACATTTGTCTGTTTGAATACTGTACTAGAACGTATTCCTACACCCCACACCGCACTATCCCCTCCACACTCTTCATTCCTCCTACAACCCCTCCATACACCGACTTTGAAGAAGAAGAAAAAAAGAACATCACAAACAACCAACATGTCCGGCCAACAAACCCGCCAATGGGTCCTCGCGAACCCGCCCAAGGCCGACCCCGTCCTCGACGGCCCCAACGCCACCTTCTCCCTCACCACGACCACCCTCCCCAAACTCGGCGCCGACGAAGTCCTCGTCAAGGTCCTCTACCTCTCCAACGACCCCGCGCAGCGCGGCTGGATCCAAGACGGCATGGACCCGGAGCGACTGTACACGGAGCCCGTGGTCAAGGGCGACGTGATGCGGTCGTACGCCGTGGGCGAGGTCGTCGAGTCGAACTCGGAGGCGCTCAAGGTCGGACAATTGGTGACGGGGTCGGCGGGGTGGACCGAGTACGCGGTGTTGAATGCGAAGGAGGTGCGTGCCGTCCAGGCGGACGAGAAGTCTGGGATCAGGCCTACGCACTTTGTCGGTGCGCTCGGTGGCACCGGGTTGACGGCGTACTATGGGCTTGTTGACATTGCAGAGGCGAAGGCGGAGGATGTAGTCGTGGTTTCTGGGGCTGCGGGCGCGACGGGGAGTATGGTGGTGCAGATTGCGAAGCACATTGTTGGTGCTAAGAGGGTTATTGGCATTGCGGGTGGGGAGAAGAAGTGTAGGTGGGTGGAGAGCTTGGGTGCGGATGTCTGTGTTGATTATAAGGCGGCGGATTTCAAGGAGCAGCTGAAGAAGGCGACGGATGGTTTCGTGGATGTTTACTTTGATAACGTCGGTGGTGAGATCTTGGATCTCATGTTGACGAGGGTCAAGAGGTTTGGTCGTATCGCTGCTTGCGGTGCCGTCTCTACATACAACTCATTTGGTGAGGGTGGAGTCAAGAACTGGTTCGAGGTAAGTCGATTGTTGCAAGTCTATGCCGAAAGAGCATCAGTCATTGACCGTGAGATCTAGATCATCGTCAACCGAATTACCGTCAAGGGTTTCATTGTCACCGATGCCATCATGTCAGGCAAGACTGGACCCATGATCCAGAACATAGTCCAGAAGATCAAGGAGGGTAAGATCAAGATCGGTGAGGACAGCGAGACCGTTGTGCCCACTGCTTTCGAGGACATCCCCAAGACGTGGACATTGCTCTTCTCTGGAGGTAACACCGGAAAGCTCGTCACACAGATTAAGTGAAGAGAAAGTGATACCCGTATCTAAAATCGAGAAAGTATCCGAAGACGGGAAAAGAGGTCACTTGACGTTGGATTAAGGCTTTTCGCATATTCCACTATCGGATACCACCCCAGCAGTCAGCACTTATATGTGCTTGAACCAATTAGCAATTGCAAAGAAATATAAACATTCCAGGCATCACCGTCTCACGGAGGGGTGAAATGATCTCATACAATCAAAACGACGTCTTATTTCAATCGCATTATGACATGGTGCATCAAGGCCTCCTCACTCTCTCGCTGTACCCCTCTTCCGATACAATCGCACGCAATCTTCAACATATATGTGATAAACCATTATCACAACCCAGAGCGATTCACCCTATCTTTTGTAAAGAGGTTTCAGATTACAATTATGGGTCACATGTACCAGATGTGCAGCTCGCCCACGTGCAGTAGAGTGAGCTTGTCGGCGTCGATCAAGCATGTCAGCGAGTGGTCTGTCCGACCTGCCAATGTGCGTGTAGGTATATCTGTTGTACCACCGGCAACCAATATGGCCCGCATCCTCCGCGGGTTAGAGTAGTTAACGGTCTAAGAGTTTTCCTTCTGGCTCTTGAGGTGATTGCGAAGAACGGAACCCATATGCAAACTGAATTTATCCGGTGGTCTCGTTGTTCCAGCTACTGGGCGCGAAGGTTCGCGCTTAGCAGTTTACCCGCCACGCCACGCCCGTATTGGCGTGGGACTGGAGGGGCAACTCTGATGTCCAACATGGGAAACCCCACCATCGACTTCGTTGAAGTACCGTAGTACACTTTCTTCTTCCATTCGCAATGTCAACACGCGCTACGAAGAAAAAAAGTCTTTTTCTTTTTCGGATTGGATACCAGTGACGTGAATAAATCATTCAGAATATGGAATTCACTCGACATGGGATGAAGCAATTGTTGTTGAATGACATACATGCTCCCCCTCTTTCTTATACACACTCGTACATACATCATGCAAACAGCCATGGCAAAACGCATCCCCAAGCTCGGGGCGAGATGTACACCACAGACCGATCCACCGGACTCGTGACAAGGCAAGGAACGTAACGGAATGAGGAAAGGTTGACCGGTGGCATTGGATGAAGACATAGCGAGTAGCCTGTAACAGAAACCGTGGCTGCGGGTTAAAGACGCAGGGTCGTTTACATCCGCCGCCGTGCGCCCGTGATAAGTCTCTTCTGGTTTGTTTATACGTGCGTGTATGTATAGGACAGGGTGGACGGCGCATTTCCCTATTCACTAGATCTGTATCGAGGACCCTGGCGTCTGCTGCTCTTATTAATTCCGCCGTTGCTGTTGCTACTGTTGCTTGCGCCCGTCAAACCTGCACTCGAAGGAGGATCCTTATATAAACCCGCCCATCCTCCCACGCTCCCACATTCGATTCCTCCCACTCTCTTCATTTGCATCATTCGACCTCGTTCGATCTTCCCGAAGAAATAGAAAAAGATACCCCCAGCTACATTAGCAATCACATACCGCAAACATGGTCAACGTCCCATCCATCGAGCTCAACGATGGCAACAAGATGCCCCAGGTCGGCTTCGGCTTGTGGAAGGTAGAGAACGATAAGGCAGCAGACATTGTCTACAATGCCATCAAGACCGGCTACAGACTCTTTGACGGAGCTTGCGGTATGTTCTCCTCCAATTTCTCTCGATTCAATCCGGCCTATGTATGGCTGGCGCAAACCGCGGCGTTGAGATCCGGATTCGAAGCTTAGGCCAGCAATTCGAAGGGTCAATTGATGATCGAGAAGCTGAAGCACGCACACACGAGCTCCTACCGGGCTTACTCGCCTTCTCTGGATAATCTCCTGCGTTGCCCGGCGACACAAAGTGCCGTGCTGAAGCTACGCTTGACTTGACGTTTACCACTTCGGCTTTCTGTCCCGCTAATCCGGGGAGGTTGCCTCGACCCCTGCAAGATCGCCAAACATCCTCATATGGGGAATGGACGTCACTTGATCGAACTCTTTTATTGACTTCTCCGAAATCGCGAGAGGGAACCGCACTAATTTGAATGGTTAGACTACGGTAACGAGGTTGAGGCCGGTCAAGGTGTCGCACGCGCCATCAAGGAGGGTATCGTGAAGCGCGAGGAGCTCTTCATCGTGTCCAAGCTATGGAACACCTTCCACGAGCCCGAGCAGGTCGAGCCCATTGTCAAGAAGCAGCTTGCGGATTGGGGCATCGACTACTTCGACCTCTACGTGATCCACTTCCCCGTCGCCATCAAGTACGTCGCCCCTGAGGTGCGATACCCACCGGGCTGGTTCGTCGACGGCGACTCCAAGGTCGAGTACAGCAAGGCATCCCTCCAGAGCACATGGCACGCATTCGAGGACATCCAGAAGAAGGGCCTCGCAAAGAGCATCGGCGTGTCCAACTACTCCGGCGCGCTCCTCCTCGACCTCTTCGCCTACGCCAACACCAAGCCCGCGACCCTCCAGATCGAGCACCACCCCTACCTCGTGCAGCCCAAGATCCTCGAGCTGGCCAAGTCGGAGAACGTCGCCGTCACCGGATACTCGTCGTTCGGCCCGCAGTCCTTCATCGACGGCGACATGTCCCTCGCCGAGACCGTGCCCCTCCTCTTCGACCACCCCGTCATCAAGAAGGTCGCGGACGCACACAGCAAGACGACCGCGCAGGTGCTGCTGCGATGGGCCACCCAGCGCGGCCTCGCCGTCATCCCCAAGAGCTCTTCCCAGGGCCGTCTCGAGCAGAACTTGGACGTGACCAGCTTCGACCTCACCGAGGAGGAGATTGCCGAGATTTCGGGCTTGGACAAGAACCTGAGGTTCAACGCTCCTCTCAACGTACGTCTTTCACATCTTTCAGTATTCATGACAGGAACATTTCAACTGACTTAAAAATAGTGGGGCATCCCCATCCCGCTTTTCTCTTAAGCAAACCTCGAAGACAAAGAGAGGAAGAGATGATAGAGAGACAGAGGAAGAAACAAGCGTTGGAACACGATTAACGACTTAAATCGCAGCTTTTTGCAAACGAACCACCGATCACGGAAATGCAAATGGAATTTTCTTCCATTTGGAAGACCTAGCTGGCGTTTTTGAAAGATTTAGCTACAATAGGGGTGTATGATGCATACGTCATACATGCCTCGAAACCCTATATACATACACACATATATATCCACACAGCATTTCTCCATGATCCTTGCCTCATGATGTTTCGTTCATATGTGACCCAGGTGAGATGTCTATCAATAAGGTACTGCCCAGTCCATGCAAAAAAAAACAAAAAACTTATGTACTCCCGAATCATCCCAAGAACATATAGGAACATACCTATAAAAGGTTTATCGAATCAATAAAACTAAAACTCCATACGCACTATCATATCCATCCTATCAATTAATTGCCACTCCTCTGCTAAATACGTTCCCTTTTATCGATTGTCATGTCACGTTTCTAAATAAAGCAATCCCCAATGCGTCATTGAACCAAAACCCAAGCGTACACTTATCCACTTTCGCTCGGGATCATCCACTGGCCAAAATATTGGAAACTCCACAAAAAAAGAAACACAGATGGGAGCCAAGAGAAGTTGAACGTCATGGACTGGATTGGTGGGTTATTGGATGATGGGTCGATGGAAAATACAATAAAAATAGTAATGGAAAGAGAGATGGAGATGGGAACGAGTTTATGGGAGGTGGTAGGTGGTCGACGACGATAACCGTGAGAAGATTGAATACTGATTTGGTTGAAAGCATCTTTCATTTCGTTTTCTTTTGTATGTCTTTTCCATGAAGTATTTCCTCAATAAAAAAAATGATCCCACCTACTAGCTTACCTTAACATGCCTTCAAAACCTCAGAAAGTGAATTTCTTCCTCGAAATAATATTCCCAGCCAACCAAACCAACCAACAATTAAAAACCTCCGAGACCTCAACTTCCAAAGTACCACCTCTTCCAGCAAAAAAACACTCACAGGTCCTCACCCGATGCCCCCATCCCGCAAACCGCCTAGACCGCCCCGACCGACCGCACGGCACCGCACCACATCGCATGGTCCGGAACGCACGCACAATAAGCCGCCGATCCCTCGCCCGGATTTCGGGGGAGGCTCTTTCGCGAAAGTCTAGTCGCTAGGCACCTCCATCGTATATCTACCTACGTTCGGCGATGCGGCGTTGGCGTTGTGCGAAAGGCCGGGCTTGCGGAGAAGAGTTACCTGCGCGTCGCGGGGGAGTTGAAGACAAACTACGGAGAATTGTTCATGAGACAGGTAACTACGAGGGGTGTTAGGAGTAAGGAGATTTGGTAAGGTATGTTGGTGCATTATTGTTGTTGGGTTTGGAGATTGGGGGGTTGGGTGACATGTCGTGACGAGTCGTCTCGTAAGCAGCCCTAAACGTGTTTTCGGGTGCACGTTTTTTTGTGTGTGGATCGATGGGAGGTTGGGTTTGGCATTAGTAGGTGGGGAATGGGAGGTTGAGTGGGTTTGTGTTTTTTTCTTTTCGTTTTCATTTATTGACCTTGTGGTGTTCAATACCTGGTATTTGCTTTCTAGGATTGTATGCAGCATTGGAGTGTTGTTGCGCAATGTGAGCGAGCGAATTGCGTGTTAGAGGGTATATGTGCGTAGAAGAGATATAATCGATTACGTGGAGACAATGAGGAGAGCAAGAAAAGAACATCGATACTGACGATCAACTATTGAACAATAAATCCAAGAAAAAGACGAGCAAGGCTGGGAATGGCCATTCTGCGGACTTTCAACATTCCTACTTATCCTTGTTGCGGTGCGAGTGCGAGTGCGAGTGCATTGATGAAAGGTACGCCACGCCGCCGCCGTACCGGGGTCGGGCGTTGAACGATTGGGCAGGACGCCTGACAGGATCGTGAAAATTCGAGGCCGAAGCCGATGGATGATCACTATCGTTATTGCTAGCATTTACGGAGTATACTTGCGCAATTGTTCACCTTCCCATCTTGTCTATGCGTGTGACTGGCCGAGGGAGGACAACGCGTGGCACTTTTGGCCATTGGACTTGAGTTGTCGCAGTGGCTGGTTGGGGCATGTTTTCGATTGATGGGGTTCTTTGGAGTTGTGCTTGGGGTTTACTGTGTAGAGAAGTACTTCCGTATGTAGTTGGGTAACTAAGTAATTATCAGGTCTTCAGTGTTTAAGTATATTAGTTAGGGACATTATTGATCAATGATAATGAAAGATGAAACATGCCGCCTGCACGCGACCACCACCACCATCGTCGTCTACTAGTTAGTAACGAAGATCATTTGCATCTCCAAGTTCCCTAGCATGCCTTACAGTACTCAAGGAACGGAGTAGGTAAAGTGTACGAGGTATTATCGACCTACTCTTATGCCCTTAGTTTCTTATGCAGGTCCCCCGTCCGTATTCCAGAGGAGTCTACTCTACCCATAACTACCCAACCCACCTGACTGATAAACGGCCACCATCTTCCCGCCCTTGCTCCATTATTCTGCTATCTAAGCACTTTATTCGTCCGAAAAGCTTCAAAGAACAATCACTTCCCCCTCATATATCTTTAAAGAAAACCCCTACAATTATTTGCAAAGACCGGTCTCAGCTTCGATCACCACCACTCCATTACGATTTATAATAACTCCCCGATCCATGACGTCGTGCTCACAGTTTAAACGTTGAACTGTGCTGGCGCCTGCGGGACCCGCGGGACCTCCGGAACACCTAGCTCACACGCTCTACAGAGACCTACTTAGGTTCACAGTAATCATCGTAATCGTCCCACTACTCAATACAGAAAGGGTCAGGATTGGACTGGACTGGATTGGAGTGGAGTGGACAGGTCAGGAAATATCGAATTCCTACCTAAATATCAGTCAGCACCCTTCCGCCTTTTCAATGCAATTCAATATCTACCTGCCTCACGCCAACGCCAACCTACCGTCCTATATCCTTCCACTATCACCAATCCTCACCTCCACGGACTCGACGAGACTCCAGAACCCCATCACACGCACGAGAACATTTCCCCTCGCCTCCGGGGGGATATTATCGACAATCCCCCGATGTCTTCCAACACAGCTCCCGCCCAAACGAAAGGCCGGTAAGTCCGAAAGTGCACATTGGTCACCATTCAATGCATCCATCCATCCTGGTACCTATCCCAGGGCCCCCATTCCTCCGCGCGCCGCAAATCAACCGCATTCACAGCAAATGCTTGCTGGATGCCTAAAACAAAACGACGAAACGCTTTCAGAGTCCTCATTTCACGATGATCTCGATCTTGTTCTTGCTCTCCCCCCTGTTCCCTTCTCCGTCGCAACCCGTATGAATTATATGAATTTGGTGGGAGCTCACATGGCTAATTTCCTCTTTCCTCCGGCGACATAGTGCTCTCGCGATCTTACTACCCTCGCTCGCATTTCAAATACACACACTCGTTCTCGTGCTCGCGCTGCACGAATCCGCATTCAACCACGTCCTCGACTGGCCAAAACAATACTTTGTCGCATATAACTTTTGCGCCGCGGGCGCCGCGCTGCTCGGAATGTGGGGAGCTACAAGAGTACGTTGTTGGACCCTTTCCCTTCCCTCTCCCATCCGCCATTTGTCCCAAGCAAACTATAATGCATCTACCCGTCTTATCTCCAATCACTCCACCACCACTCGTACTCAACCACCACAACCTCCACCGCTACAACATCATACCACACCACTCACCACCACTCCTCTCCCCTCCCAGACCACATCCTACAAAACCAACGCAAAACTAACCCACCGGCAGCTCAACCCCGCCTTCGTCTCCATCTCCACAACCCTCCACACAACCACGCTCCTCATCCTCACCCTCACCCTCCTCAACATCCTCCTCCCGGCCTCCCTCTCCCTCCACGCCCTCCTCCCCTTCATCCCGAACCTAAAGTTCGACGTCGCGGACTTCTGCGACGACGCCGACGACGCCTTCGGCTGGGACGCAGACTGGACGGCGCAGTGCAGGGACGGCTTCACGGCGGTCAAGTTCGGCGCCGTGGGCGTCGGGCTCGGGCTCATGGCGCTGCAGTGGTGGGCTGTTGTGGGCGTTTGGCGGTGGAATTGGGGGGTTGGGGAGGAGGAGGTGGTTGAGGAGGTGTGCGAGGTGCGGATAGATGTGGAAAAGGGTGCGGGAGTGTTGGTGGTAGAGGGGTTCGGGGAGGAGAAGAGGTGATATCCACGCGCGAATTTTGAAATCGATATACATTGGGAAGAATGGGGAATGAAGAAAAGAAGATAAGATGCTTGGATATGGATGGGGATTTTTAACGAATGTCATGACACACACACACACACCAACACCTTGGAATGAATGAATATAAAACGATAAATACCAAGATAACTCTACTTTTACAACCTTTTTTCTTGCTTTACTAGTGGGGTGATTGCTATGGCGGATATATTGTTTGCTATGTGTTGATGAGTATTTGACCATACGACCATATGGCCATTGCGGAAACATGGAAAGGTATGACGCGAATTTGAGTGCGATATCGTTTCGGATGTCAGAACTACGGGGTGTGAACGGCGGTGTTTGTCGGAAGCTATGGGAAAGGAGGAAGGGACTCATACACTCCCTCCCGACGACATGACAATAAACGGTCGCACATACTCCTGGGATGTGGTCCGCTCGACACTTCATGTTTCTTCATGTAGCTTTGGGAGTTCAGGTATGGGATGAAATGGTGGAGAGCGACGGTGTGGTATGCTTCCTGTGTATCTACATGGTTTGTGTCTTGATAGGTAGGACTGAGCTTTACATTTTGATTATATGTTTTATTTATACAGATCACGCGTTATCTTATCTCATCTCATCTAGTCTTGTCTATGTGTATGTAAAGTGGTCTTTCTATCGTACAAAATATGCTATTCATACATGATATACAATGCGTTAAATGATGTTCAACGCTGTTTAGATCAGCGCCTCGCCTCTGAACATAGCGTCCCTGACCTCCTTCACGACGTCTGCACGGTCGCCAGCGCCGACGAGCACGATGCCCCGGCCGCGTCTGCCCATTCGCCCCGTGCGGCCGAGCCGGTGGATGAAGTCGATGGTGGTGTGGGGGACGTCGTAGAGGATGACGTGCCGGACGGACACGGTGTCGATGCCGCGGGAGCCCAGGTCCGTTGTGACGATGACTTTGGTGTTGGCGAGCTGGCGCTTGTTCTTGTCGGCTGGAGCGGGGGGGTTGGGTTTGTCGTCGGTGGAGGAGGAGGTGGTGGTGGGTTTCTCGGTTCCGGTGAAGCTTGCGAGGGTCTTTGCCTGTCGGCTGGGGTCGGTGTCGCGGTGGAAGGCGAGGGCGTCGATGCCTTTCTTAACGAGGTATTGGGCGACTGTCTCGGTTTCTTCGCGTTCGTTGACGAAGACGAGGATGCGCTTGGTCTGGGATATCTCTTTGCCTTCGGCCGGGTCGTAGTCCCCGCTCGCTTTGCCAATCTGCCAGATGGTGTCGGCACATGCGAGCATCTTATTTCCTCGGTAGGGGTCCTTGTTGACGTCGACGACGCCTAGCTGGACACGGCGGGGGATGGCGTGCAGATTGGGAGTTACGAGGCGCTTCATGGATGGGTATCGTTCCGCGAGGTATTTGTCCAGGTAGCGAGGGATGGTGGCAGAGCACAGGACGAGCTTCTTGAGAGAAGGGGTTGCCCTGTCGAGGATTCCGGTAGTGAACGGCTTGAAAGAGCGGTCGAGGAGCGAATCGGCCTCGTCGATGATCAGGTGACTGACACGGCTCAGGATGTTGGGGTTGCTCTCGGCGATGCTCGACAATAGCGGAGGTGTGCAGATGATCATGTCTACGCCATTTTCGTTGAACAGCCTGTTCCTGATGACGGTGGCAGTGTTCTTGGCCGAAATTGGAGCTGCTCTGAACTTAACGGTATGCGACAGGGACTTTGCGACGGCTCCGACTTGAGCAACCAGTTCGGCCGTGGGGACGAGAATGATGGCTCGCGGACGAGCAGGATCCACGGCATTCGTGGTCGGCGGAGACTCGAGAGCGAAGATATCGTCCCTTTTATCCAACTCTTTGGCCGCAGCCAGCTCTGCCTCCTCGCGTTCCTTCTCCTCCGCTTCAACGGCCTCGGCTCTCTTGATGGCATCGATCGTCGGGAGGAGGTAGGCAAGGGTTTTGCCAGATCCCGTCTCTGCTGCCAGCAAGTATGATTCCAAAGCTTCTTTCTGAGCCGGGTTCCTGGTCCTCCTCTTTGCTTCTAAGCCTAGCAGTGCGGGGATAGCGACGGCCTGGGCAGGTGTAGGAATGCGATATTCGAGGCCTGGGAGTGCGTCCTTGATGGCTTCTTGCAGCGTGTCGAGGAAAGGTAGGCCTTCAAACGAATCCACTTGCTCAATCTTCCTCTTGATGGCGGACCTTGACCCATATGGTATCTCTTGTAAGCCCTTTTGCATTTTCAGCGCATGGTATGCATCTGGCTTTCCTCTCCGCTTCCCGTCCTCGCGGCGCCGGCTCTGGAAGGAACCCCTGCTGGAAGCCTGGCCATTTCTCTCCTGTTCCTGCTCTAGGTCCCGTGGCACACGGGTCTTGTTGAGGTACGAGAAGGGCTCACGCTTTTTTCTTGCTGGTTTGCCTTCGGGTCGAGTAGCAGGACGGTCGACGGTGTCGGAGAGGACCATGCGAGAGGGTCGATGCTTGTCGCGGGAGCGATTGAAGGACGGCCGGGGGGTTGAGAATCGTTGGTCGGAGGAGCCATGCTTATTGCTCGAGCGATCTCTCTGCAATTGCGCATAGAGCCGTACCTGTTGGTTGGCGGGTTGAAGTACTGGAGGTCGGACGAGAAGACTGTTGACCTCGCAGAAAGGACACGCGCGAGTGGCGCGACGTAGCATAGTAGAGATTTCAGAAGGGCGAACGAGGGTGTGGGAGATTGTGTTTCAGAGGAAGGGTGGTGATCATCGACGATCCAGCGATGGCTAATACTTTAAGTTGTAAGATATTGCAGAGAAAAGATGGAGACGAGAATGAGATGCGGGATGGAAATTTCATGTGCCACAGTTAATCCTAATCGGGCAATGGGGGAGTGTGGCGCATGTGACATCCGCTGTAGGTCGATTGGTCGATTGGTGGTTGCCCCGTACGACAGCGGAAACAAGAGAAGATCCAGGACATCCATGACATCCCAGCGCCGTTTGTTGATTGACGCCAAGAATTGTGCCTCTGTTATCCTCTACTGTGCACATATACATACGGCCTGTCTATACACAACCCTCTCTCTCTCCCACACTCTCACTCACTCTTATGGGATACACTCCTCCTCCTCCTCTCCTTCTTCCCTCCTCTTCTTAACATTATCTCTTCTTCTATACTTCCCAGCGCCTGCGCTTTTAACAAACGTTCGTTCTCGCCCTGCGCAATCACACCCTGCGCACATTCCTACCGTCTGCGCGAGCCCTCCTCGAGGGAGTTTCCGTCCCCATTGTTCGCAAACATTCCACACCAACGCAGATAGGCTTCCTGCATCGATCGAATACAATCGTTGCGGATCCTCTCTCCGGTAGAAATGTCGCGAAACGAAGCGGTAAGATAACCTGAACATGCTATCAGCCGCCCTCAAAGTGGTCCTTGTCGCTGATGTGGAATCACTTCAACAGGTATCGCCGCTGCGCATAAACAAAACGCCCAACGGTTCACCCACCAAGCCAGTATCGCGGCCGCTCTCTGAGATCGGTCCCACCGAACACAGAAGGAACTCTCCGAGCTTCAACCAAGCTACCAAGGTAACACCAAGCTTGCATTCCTTCCTTCTTCCCGGTAACGAGCGACTAACGTGGCCTAGAAGATGATGTTTACCAAAGAAGCTTCGCCTTTCGACACTTCCTCGCCTTTCACAAACAGCCCGCGTTTGTTTTGGAAGGAGCAGACCATCTCGCCAAAGGCCCGCTTCGGCTCAGAGAACGATTCCGACCGTGATCTGTCGCTCTCGCCCAAGCGCTCCTCCATTGAGAATCTCAAGAAGGCCTCTCGTGTAAAGAACAGCAGCATGTTTGCCCGTGAGCAGAAGAACGAATACGATCCCGCCTCAGTCCAAGTCCCTAATCGCCCTCTTGCTTCCGGCCGTCCCTTGAGCTATCAGGTCCAGGGCAACGCCTTCGGTGGTAACGGTCTTGCTGGCTTGCGCCAACAGAACGAAGAACACAAGGGTCACCGCCGTGGTGAGAGCCTGAGCAAGATCCCGACTCTCTCACCATCCAAGACATCTCCAGCCAAGCTACCTACTCAGTCATCTTTTAGCTCATTCACACAAGAGAACTCCTCACCTGCCGAGGGTCGTGCCTCGCCTACTAAGTCTTCGCTGGTCAGCCATGGCCGCTTCAACTCATTCGATTACAACCCCGAGTCAAGCATCTGGTCTGATGATGAAGAGCTCAAGCATCAGACCCCCCGTCCTCTGCGTCGGCATGCAAAGAGCGTTACTTTTGATGCCGCTCCACCAACCATCAACGAGTATGAGATGGTAACTCCAGACCCATCATCGATCGCATCCGACTCGCGAGAGGGTAGCTACGAATCAGACGAGGAAGACATGAGTTTCGATCAAGACGACAGCTTTGATGCCTCTCTCGAGGATACAGACAAGACACCTGTGGTGTTGCCCGAAGACTGGCGTCATATGAGTCCCGAAGCAGCAAACACGTCATTGGCAGATACGTGGGACGACGTGTTTGATGGCCGCGACAACAGCCCAATGCCAAATGCCCAGCCCATTGCCGCCACAAAGCCCAATGGATCGCGACACGGCTCCACAAACTCTGAAGGCGAGGCACGGCCCTTGCCCCCTCTGCCTGGTATGCAGGCATTTGACGACCGCAATCGACGAGATTCCAGCATTGGTTTGTCCGCTGCTGCAGAGCGCGCTAGTGGTGCTCGTCGTTCGTTGCCTCAGCCACCTCAAGCGGCGGGTATCTCCAAGGCCGATCTCCTTAACATGCGCGAGGGATCGATGTCTTTGGAAGACCGGCTCCGATTGATGAACTTCGATGACGAACGTGATACCCAAACACCTACCCAGGAGAGCGAGGATAAGAAAATCGCTCAAGTGGAGGTTGCTGAAGTGGACGATGTAACAGAGTCTGAGATCATTGAGAGCCCCAAGGTCCAAAGAATCTCGCGCGAGTCAATTCTTCGAAAGGTCAAGAGCCGTAACTTTGACGACTACGAGACTTATGACTTTGATCCTGAGTCAAGCCCAGAGCGTAGCTATGGCGACCTTGCTGACCTTGACCCGGATGTTCCCATTCCATCACGAGAGGTCTCGTCCAACTTTGACGAAACTGCACACGAGCAGGCCAACAACACTGAGGATGAGATGGACAGCGTTCTCGAGGCATACTCTATGGCCGAGACTACTGAGGTCTACGCAGAGACGTCTGAGATCTCTCAAATGGAGGAGTATGACTGCTCTGTTATCCATCATATTATTAAAGAAGAACCTCGCGAGGAAGATGAAGCGAGCCAATATTCTTCCCAACAAGAGGAGCAGCCAACATCTCAGAGCACCATTGACACCTCCGGACCTCCAACGCCAACAGCTCTGGATTCTTCACCCAATGCTGCGGACAAGGGAAGCAGGCGCAGTGAGCTGTTCGCTTCCTTTGCCGATACTGAGATGGATCTCCACCTCGATCCATTGAAGGCTTCGTTTGAGACTGCACCTAGCCCTCTCGACACTGCACCCAAGATTGGCGCTATGCGAGAGTTCTTGCGTCGACCGGAGACACCAGATGCCACCGAGGAAGACCTCGATGTTGAAGAACCTGGCACACCTGACTCCGTTATCCGCCATCCTGTCGTTGAAGAACCCGAGCAGGTCGAGCAGGTTGAGAACGTCGAGCAAGCAGAGGAGGCTGAGGATGCTAAAGAGGCCGAGAAGGAGGCTGAAGTTGAGCCTGAATCACCTGCCGTTCCTGATCCCGAGGCTACTGTTCGGGGCGCTGGTGGCAAGCTCAAGACTCGCCCATCTCTCATTCCCGCAGATATGGATATGGCCGCGACACGTAGGCAAGTAAGCGGCGAGCATCCTCCTCCAGTTCCCCAACGAAGCCCAAAACGCCAATCGTTGAGCTTGGACTTCGGTTATGTCGAAGAGGAGAGTTCGCAAGCATCGAACGTGGACAATTCCCGCATGCTTGACATTGCAATTGGTGAAGATTCCAACGATCTGAGCTTTGGTCTTGACAAGGATTTTGATAAAATCATCGAAGCACAGAAGGTAGACTTCCTATTTCCTTTACCCTCCTTTGCCCAGTTCCCAACATCATCGGCTGCACAAACTCATGGTGCGAATTTGATGAGCGGAGAGGGTTTTGTTTATACTCACGAACCGACAACTAATACTTCTGGACGGGAACAGAAAGGATATCTTATGCGACAAAATACCAAGGTTGTTGTTGCCAGCAGCCGCCAGTTCAGCGACGAGAAGCCACCTACGGGTTCTTCCGATAAGCCGGCCCAGTCAGCTGCCTCGCGTAAGACGAGTGCAGAGCGCAAGCCTGCTTGGACCACTGAGCCCTGGAATGGTAAGGCAAGGCGGAGGAGCATCCGAACAACTTCTGGGACTCGCCGCGCTGCTCCTTCCGGTCCAGCACCTCCCCTTCCTGGACAAGAATCCGCGGTTGCCGGTGGGCTTGACTCGGTTGAGGAACAGAACAGTGAAGAGTTTGAAGATGGTGCTGAGCGCGGACGCCTGTTCGTCAAGGTAGTAGGCGTGAAAGATCTGGATCTTCCCTTGCCAAAGAGTAAGTCGTCATCACAAAATATCTGAGCGTGTTACTGATTGTATCTGCAGACGAGAAGACATGGTTCCAACTCACTTTGGACAATGGATTGCACTGTGTGACAACATCATGGCTAGAGCTCGGCCATAGCGCACCAATTGGACAAGAGTTCGAACTTGTAGTCCTTGACGATCTTGAATTCCAGCTCACTCTCCAGACCAAACTGCAGCCACCTGCAAAGGCTCCGGTTACTGCAGCACCCGTCAGGGTTGTCAACCACAAGAAATCTCATTCCGCCTTCCGCAACCTCCTGTCTTCGCCCAAGAAGCGTAAGGAACAGGAGCGCAAGCAACAAGAGGAGGCGGAACGTCTTGCTCAGCAACAACAGCAACAGCAGGAAGCCCAAGCTAAGCGTAACCACCAAGCCACCGCTTGGGACCTCTTGCACGGCTTGGTTGGTCCTGACGGTTCCTTCGCTCGCGCTTATGTGTGCCTTAAGAATCATGAGAACCAGGCGTACGGTCGTCCTCTCAACGTGGACATCCCGTGCTTCAACGAGTGGGCAGTTGACGACTCTGGAGTGAGCAGTGTCAAGAGCAAACGAGGAGGCGTCGTTCGCCGCCCACCATACCGAGTCGGCAAGCTTGCACTACAGCTACTGTACGTGCCTAAGCCTAAGAATGCCAAGGACGAGGACATGCCCAAGAGCATGAATGCCTGCGTTCGTGAGCTGAAGGAGGCCGAAGAGGTGAAGGGAAAGACCTGGGAAGGTCATCTAAGCCAACAGGGTGGTGACTGTCCTGTAAGTGAACTAACTAAACTGAATATCCTGGCTGTCACGCTGACCATAATACAGTACTGGCGCCGTCGCTTCTTCCGTCTTGCAGGCACTAAGTTGACTGCTTACCACGAATCGACACGGCAACCGCGTGCTACCATCAATCTAGCAAAGGCAACTAAGCTCATTGATGATAAGAGCGCTCTGCAGCAACCCTCTTCCACAAAGTCCGGCGGGCGTCGCAAGTCTGCTTTCTCTGAAGAAGAGGAAGGCTACATGTTCGTTGAGGAAGGGTTCCGCATCCGGTTCGCCAACGGCGAAGTCATCGACTTCTACGCCGACAGCACGGAACAAAAGGAAGGCTGGATGAAGGTCTTGTCCGAGACTGTTGGCAAGGATCTTGCTACTAGCAAAGCCTGGACACAAATGGTCATCGACAAGGAGCGTCAAGACAAGGCACGTTCAAAGGGTGTAGCCCAGCCCGCACCGCCGAAGGATGCGTTCAATGGCACACAACAGCAACGCCCGCGGTCGCATGAAGGCCTCGCGAGCAAGTCAGCGCCATCAAGTCCTGTGAAGGGTCATTCGAGAACTAAATCACATGTGCCTATGTCCCAGGCTCCCCCACCACCCATCGAGAAGGACGCCAGGCATAAGATGGCAGCACCGCGGCAACAGCAGCAAGCTGCTTCAAATTCATCTCGCCGTGAACAAGTTCGTTCGATGATTTTCTAATTTCCTAGGACGGGTTCTGGTTCCTTCATCTAAGCCATTTTGTGGAAGCTCTCGCCACTCTAGATTCCATTCTCCGAGATGTAAAAAGGCATCGCTGCCCTGGAGGTTGCGACGACATTCATGGTCGCTCTGTCTTGCGACCCTAACTTCTTCTTACTCGATTGCAAGAACGACTCTGTTCTGTACAAACTACACTAGGTCTACTACCTAAATCTCTTTTCCTTGGTTGCAATTTTGATTCATAAGGGGCTCCATGAGGATCCAGCGCTGTTATTCATTGGTTTGTTATTGCTGAGCACTATACGGCTCCAAATGGAGTTTGGTCTTGGGCGGACATCCGGTACATGTTTATGATAATACCTCTGCTTAATGATTGAAGATGAGGTACGATGCAGAGAGTGTAAGACATTTCAAAACTTTCAAATTACAAATTTCCCAACTCCTTGCGTGACTGTGATACATCAGCCCTGAAATGGAAAGAGAGCGTGACTTTTCCAGCGTCCCGGTTGTTAGGATTGCGTGACACCCGGGTTCTGATGATAGATTCGTGGCCAAGTGGATTGCTACATGACAGTTGTGTTTGCCTGCCCATTTGGAAGAACTGTACAACTCCGAGTCATCAAGCAAACATATCTAGCGTCGGTTCTGTACAAACGGACATTTTCATCCAAAGTGTATTCCTTCCCTCATTATCCTCCCTCTCGAGAATTCCTTCTCCTTCTCTCTACGTTCGCCCTTTCAAATACTCATTATCAAGTCGTCAGTAGACATGGCTGATTCCACCACATCGCAACGCTTCAACACCTGCTGAGCGAACAAGAAAGCAAACACCTATCTCATTCTCCTTGAACCCTCAATATCATCATCCCCTAACCAGCCTCCCCCTCCTCAACCCAACTTCTCCTCCACGACACACCAAAAACCGACATACCAACCTCCATCCCCTTCCATGGGCCAAAACTACTCCACCTACCCCTACCACCACAACCACCACCCAGCACCCCTAATCCCCCTCCCAGGGCCCCGCTCAACCGTCTTCGTCCCTGCAACCTCGCCCTTCTCCTTCGCCCCTCCCTTCGCATCACCTTTCTCCCCGGCCTTTGTACCAGGAGTCAGGGCGAAGAAAGTGAAAACGCACCTCCACCTGCACGACCACAACCACAACCACGCACACTTACACAACCACAGTCGACGCAGCAGGAGAAGGCGGTACTATCCGAGATACTACTACGGCGGCCCAGGTGGTGGTGGTGGTTGGTCTGCTCCTGGCTTCGACACACCGGGACGGTACTACCATCCCCATCCTCATATACCGCCTCCGCCTCCGCCTTCGCCGTTCCTCAGTCCAGGAGACTGCGGCCCATTTCCGGATCCGGGCGGCTTGGAGGAGTGTTTCTCGCCCCCGTTGCCCGCGGCAAGTGTTCTCGGCTGCGCTGGTGGTGCCGTTGACGAAGACGGTGACTGCGGCGGTAGTGAATTCGACGACCCTGGGCCTGGCTTTGTGTTCGGACCTGCCAGGAGTCGTGCTCGGTTCCCTGGCCCTTGTGCTGTTGGCGGTATCGGTGGTAGGAGGTATCCCAGACGAAGCGCGTACTACTATCCCCCCCGTGGACACGGGGGATTCGGATCGAGGAGGCGGGTTGGCAGGTACGGGTACGGGCGTGGTGCTGGGGCGGGTACGACGTTTGATTGGAATTATCCCTTCCGTGGAGGAGGGGCGACGGCGAGGTCGAGGGCGAGGGCGAGGTATCAGAGGGGAGGAGGGGCACCGACGACGGCGTCGGCGGGATTCAGGGGGAGTAGTGTGGGTAGTGAGGGCAGTGATTTCGAGGGTGGGGGTGAAGACATGAGGAGGGGTTTTGATAGTAGGATGGGAGGAGGGAAGAGGATGGGAGGGTTGGGAGGGTTGGGGTCCCCTGGTGTGGGTGAGGGCGTGAGTAGGTATGGTGGGAGTCCTGTTGTGAGGCCTCATATCGGGGTGGCTCCTGGGTATCCTCCTCAGCACCACCACGCTGGGGCGGGGATGGCGTACACGCCGCAGGTTGCACCGGGTATGGTGACGTATTCTGTACCTGGCGGGGGAGCAGCGTATCAACCGGGAGGTGGGTATCAGACCATGGATCCGAATATGATGCCGGCAATGCATCAGCAACCACAACCACAACAACAGCAACCGTACCAACCCATCATCGTACCACCTCAACCACCCGTGGAAAGACCAGCAACAGCACCACAGCACGCATCCGCAAGCATGGCACACATACCCGCGGGCGCCTACGCAGCCGGCGTCCCCACGACCCCCTCACCTCACCCTCGACCACAAACGACAGAGCCCGTACCCGCCTCGCCACAGGTGCCAAAAAGAATGTTCAGACAGTCCGAGGAGACTGGACGAAAGGGGTCAAACGACACCGAGGGCCAGGAATGGATCCAGGGCCACCCGTTCCTCGATGCGTGTATCTGCACGACGAACTGCACATGCAGGAAGGGCCATAGAGTGCTGTACCGCGAGGAGAATGGCGAGGGCGGCCGCGCGAGCGGGGAGATCAGATATGTACTTAAAGAGCAGCTGGGCAAGGACTGCGGGGACCATTCGAAGTGCCGGGAGAGAAAGAAGGATGGCACTGGTGAGAGGAGGCGGAGTCGTGAGAGCGGCGGTAGTGGCAGTGTGAGGAGCAGTAGTCGGGGGAGTAGCAGCGAGACGACGAGTAGTTTGAGGTTGGGGAGGGAGATGTACAAGGCTGCGAGGAAGGAGGCCCAGGATGAGAGGAGGAATAGGAGGGTCGAGGAGGGGTTGAAGGGGATCTTGGAGAGGTTGGAAAAGATGGAGTTGAAGAGTAGTAGTGGTTCGCCTGCTGCTACTAGGGCTACACCGTTGGGAGGGAAGGCGGTTCCGAATGCTGGCCTTGGTAATGGAATTGGAGAGACGATTCAACAGCCGTTGGGACGAATGGCCTCACCGTTGGCCGGACCTACAACTGGAATGGGAAACCTGTATAACGGGTTAGGGAATCCATATGCTGGGGTCGATCATGGTATGGGCGCGCAGATGGACCCACGTCAGATGGGAGGTACTACTGCTGCTGCTGGAATAGGACCGCAGATGATGTTTGGACCGAGTCCTGGCGTCCGTCGTCCGATGATGATGCCGTCACAGATGGATCCACGGCTTGCAATGCAGATGAACGGCATGTCACCCGATTTCGATCACCAGGCCGGCAATGGCATGGGCGGATTGGACATGGACATGATAGATCCTTCAATGGCCATGGACATGCGAACACCGGGTGGTATGCCCATGAGAGGAGGCATGGCCGGAGGACAACGAGGGCCAATTCCCATGCCTCGACCTGAAATGTACAACGGAGGTCATGTCATGCAGTTCGGACGAAGAGGTGGTAGGGGAATGCCACATGGGATGATGGGACGCCAATTTGGTGGCGTTCATGGTCAGTTGAATCCAGGAATGGGTAGAGGAGGCAGATTGCAACAGCCGTATCGTTGGGGACCCGGGGATGATTCAGTGGCGCCTGAAGGTAGACGTCGACGACCTGAGTTTCCTCTTGACGATGAGGATGATACATTCATGACGAATGGGCATGGGGGACGTGGCACAGGGCATGCTGAGGGGAATGAATCCGAATGGGAAGACACTGGTAAGTATTGTTTCATACGAGGTCACTGATGATTGTTTTGGAAGAAAAGGGTGTGAAGTGTTGCAGTCGGGAGAGAAATCCTTTGCTAACGTTCATGCAGGTCTAGATGACATCAACGATGGTGATGGGGACTGGCAACCAAATCGAGGCAATTCATCTAATGCCGGTCGAGGCAATCGGCAAGGTATGAATCGTCAGAGGGGCAGCAGAGGTGGAGGACGGGGGCAGGGAAGACAGGCACATATTGAAGACCCAGAAGAGGAATAGAGGGAGATGGTTATCTTGTTAATTTCCATAATAAAATGTAGAGAAAAACAGATCTTAGGAGGCTTATAGTGTCCATATTTGAGAAAGGAAGCATGCGTGCGTCAAAACTATTGTCGTAACTGTAGCGCAAAAGCCTAACGGTACTATGGTCGTCGTTGAGAGAGCACCCTGATGTCAACCGCTAAGCTGATTTAGGTAACCGCTTTTCTCCCAGTTTTCCCACGAGCTGTCTCCTCCGAACCGACATTGTGATCCCTTTCTTGAGACATGTCCCTGAGAGCCAGCATTCTGGTCGTCATGCACGCAGGTACCCGAACGCTTGGTCACTTCCAGAGTTAGTCTCCTCGGATTTGCCCTGAGCTGGGCTCCAGGTACCTGGAACCAGACCATGGACAACATCCCTTTCCGCACATCACTGCATGAACATCAGAAACCGCTGTTCAGAAACTTTTCATTTTCATTAAAGGATCCAGCATCGAGAGCTCTCGAGCCGTGGATCGGATATCAAGATAGGCTCTTCAAAAGCCCTAGAAAAGGTGGAAGAATTATATACAGCATGCGGGTCATTCAGTATCGAAGTCCGAAACTATTAGAGAATTTTATTGAATGCTTCGTCGTTTAGACAAAGACAGCTCCGAGGGCTCCGAGGGCGAGAGCCATCATTCCGGCGTTGGTGCCGCCGATGGCAGCGGCGCCAGGGGTCTCGGAGGGCGTCGACGATGCGCTGCCAGTGGTCTGGGCGGGCGCGACAGTGGGCTCTGATACGCCGGATGGGCAGTGCCAGTGGTCACCTGTTAAGAGGTTAGTTCAAGACCATTAGAAGACTCGTATCATTTGAGGTTAGACGTACCGTGGGGCTGGCAAGTGGTGGCGGTGACAGTCACAGGTGCCTCAGTGGGCTCTGAAACTCCAGATGGGCAATGCCAGTGGTCGCCTAGCAGAGGAGAAATTAGCCAAAGAACCAATTGAGGAGAATTATATCGTCTATCTCGAAGGAGCTAATGATAACCTGCTGAAGAAGAAACTTACCGTGGGGCTGGCACGTGGTAGCGGTAGCCTCATGCTCATGCTCGTGGTCATGATCAGAGTGAGTCTCGCTGGCCTCGGGCGCAGAAGTAGTGGCCTGAGCAGAAGCTGAGGCGGCCGAGGCAGCAGAAGAGATGATGGATGAGAGAGCTGAAGAGACGACAGATTCAACACTGGTGGCAGCTTCTTGTGGGAGGAATGTTGGCTCTGGGACGCCGGAGGGGCAGTGCCTGGATTGATGTTAGTAAAGGGAATATAAAAACCGAAGCTTGAATGCTCAGATTGACATACCAATGATCGTCGTGAGGCTCGCAGGTAGTCTGGGCGAGAGCAAGTGCTGGCAGAGCAGCGAGAATGGCGAGAGCGGCCTTCATCTTGATATTGGTTTGGCGGGTAGCGACTGTTTGATGTCTGGTAGATCGTGTGATCAATTTGTAGCAGGACAAAGTAGCTGTATATCCAAGATGCAGGAACCAAAAAGCCTCTTCCGATTAAACAGCAGCAGGTCTTTTATACCTCGTAGTAAGCATCCGTTTAGCTGTGATCGAATATCAAGCCAAGTCCGCCTCTTGCTTGGCGAGGACATCGTGGTACTCAACTTGTAGTAAACTTCTCTCTCATCGACACCAATCAACCAGTAAGAAGGTCACATTTGACGTCTTTCCGAGTCCACTTTCCCACCTGATGGCGGGAAAAGGCTGGAATACGGTATTCGTTGGCCGTGGGGTGGAGCATCCATAAGCTTGGCAGTGAGGCCTTTCGCTGGTATTGGGATAGAGCCACTGGATGCCTGTGGCGAGACATGGGCAAACGAAACATCGTAACCGAAATGTTGGATTTATTGGTAGCTAAGTTGGATACAAGCATTCGTCCCGGATGGAACCCCTGTTCACGTTGTTACCCGCATTGCTTGCTAGAAAGTGACATCGTGGGTTAGGTGGTACTGATAGCCGCACTGCATGACTTTGCAGCAACCGATTGAGCTAACATATCCGACAGCTATCAATTTAGAGAACAATAAGTGCTACTTTCAATTATCATGTAGTAAATTTACTCATTAAGACACTACTTCTCTACGATGCCGGGGTGATATTGATGCTTGTTCAGGCCAATTCACAAAGGAATTCACATCTGCTAACACCTGTATAGAAAGTACCCATTGTTAGAGCTATGACCCTTAATGTTACATCAACGCAATGCCCTTCGCGTTCAAAACAGGAAGGAGAACGGAGATTGAGGAGACATCATGGTTGTCACGCTCAATTTGCAATAGAAATGTTCGGGATGTCTACATCTGGCGATTGATGGCTTGTGTTTCATCACTTTTGAATTGCTAGGATTGAATCACAGTCATTTCTTTTATATTCAAGCACCTGGACAAGTCCTACATTATCATTGAAGTCAATGCAAGTAATGCGAGTTATAGTGCCTCACACGAGGGTAGCTTTTTGTCCAGTTGGATCAATTAACTAACAGAGCACATAAAAACACAATGGTCACGCATTGATGTAGAGGCCATTGCGGGATAGATTTGACAATATTGCAATCATTACACCTATTTGTCCTCGTGGTGCAGCTATTCTAGTCTACAACATCTAGCAATGCAAATTACTGTACTAACCTAAACAGTAACCTCGGATCGCCAAAAGTGTAAGACCATTACACGCACTGCTCTCTAATTAGAACAACATAAGACCCATTTACGATTTCAGAAACAAACACCCCCAAAAATGACAGACCAACATACAGTCTACCGCCTCTCCCACCGCAAAGACTTCTCAGGCATAACCGCACATCAAGAAGACATCCCAACCCCTCAACCCCACGAAGTCCTCATCCAAGTCCGGAACGTCGCCCTCAACTACCGAGACATCAGCATCGCAACCTCGCGCTACGTCTCGCCCGTCAAGGAAAACCTAATCCCATGTTCCGACCTCGCAGGCTCG
The DNA here is from genome assembly GCF_010015735.1 of Aaosphaeria arxii CBS 175.79. Lineage (NCBI taxonomy): Eukaryota > Fungi > Ascomycota > Dothideomycetes > Pleosporales > Aaosphaeria > Aaosphaeria arxii. The sequence continues at coordinate 471,854 of NW_022983477.1, read as the reverse complement.
ATCGCCGCCCTAGGATCCGCCGTCACCGACTTCTCCCTCGGCGACCGCGTCGTCGCCGCCTTCGACCCCACGATCCTGTACGGCCCGCGCCAGGGCCTGGGCGCGGGGCTCGGAGGCATGGTCGACGGCGTTCTGCGCGCCTTCGTCGCGCTTCCGAGCACCTGCGTCGTCAGGATTCCAGAGGACGAGGGGGAGCAGAGATGGGGCGAGTGGGCGAGTCTCGTGTGCACGGGCGTCACGGCGTGGAATGCTCTCTTCGGAAACGTGCCTTTGATGCCGGGGCAGAGTGTGCTTTGTCAAGGTGAGGATCCCTGCTGTTCGTTTTATCGTTTCTTTGCAAGTGTCGAGTCTCAATTACGAGAGGCCGGGTGATGGGGTGGAAGAGTTTTGCTGTGGGATTGAGTTGTTGAGTTGCTTTGGGTTAATTGCGTAGGTACCGGCGGCGTATCGATCACCGCGTTGGTCTTCGCGAAAGCGGCTGGGGCGACTGTCATCGTGACGTCTTCGAGCGACGAAAAGCTTGAGATGGTGAAGAGGAGGTTCGGCGCTGATCACACCGTCAACTACGAGACCTCGCCGGATTGGGCCGAAGATGCACTCCGCATCACGAAAGGTAGGGGCGTTGACTTCGTCATTGAGAATTGTGGCTCTGGAACCATTAGCCAAAGTCTCAAAGCAGTCGCATACGGGGGTATTGTGGCCTGTATTGGGTTCTTGTCGCCGGCGAAGCAGGAGGATATGCCGGATGTCGCTAAGCTTGCGTTATTGAAAGGTGCGGTCGTGAGGGGGATTCAGGTGGGGAGCAAGCAGATGCTGGAAGATGTTGTGAGGTTCGTGGCTGCAAGGAATCTGCGTATCCCGATTGATAGGGAGTTCGGGTTCAGTAGGGAGGAGGTTGTTAGGGCGTATGAGTATGTTCGGTCTGGTAAGCATGTCGGGAAGGTGTGCATCAAAGTGTCATGATATCTATCTATTGCATTTTGCGAAAATCAATCCGCGATGTATTCGGTCAGCATGGATAATGAGAGGTGAGTGGTGAGTGATATAAGTAGTCATGTAAGTTTTCATTGAGCAGTCCTGAAACCCGAGTCATAGATCATTATATGTTCTCATTAGATACTATCATGAAGCTCTCTATCGCAATTTGAGTAATACGCGATGTGTATACCTCGAGGCGGGAGATCCAACGTAAAAGAATGATGGTATAGGTTTGTACAACAAATCACGTACCCACCAACGCCAACCCAACATAAAAATCATGAAATCTCTCATGCGGCGGTAGGAACAGTCTTGAGCCCCACATCGCTCATCTGGACCTCCTTGCCCTCCAACACGTCCTTCTCCACAAGATCGGTCAGACCCAAGTACGCGATGTTACCGGTCCAGCCGAGATCAGGACCGAAGTAGTCCTGCATGAGCTGGACGCCGAACTTCATTCCATCCTTGCCGTACGTCAAGCACTGCTTTCCGACAGCGATGCCAATGACGTTCTCGTACGGAGTGAGAGTCGCGAGCTTCAATTTCTCCTCACCTTCCGCCTTCTCGGAGTTAAGGATGCTAGCGTAGACGTTGGCGCTCGCGACCTCGCCCATGTACATGGCTCCACCGGCACGCTTGATGCCAGTCCATGCGACGCAGTCTCCAGCGCCGAAGTGAGCCTCGTGGTTGGGGATCACGTTCTTCATGTGGATTTCGGTCGTGATCATCATCTCCTTGTTCTCGTCGAGAGAATCGGCGGGCATGAAGCCGGTGGTGGGGGATCCCTTGCGGGTCGTGTCGAGTGCGAGGTGGGCGGTCAGGGTCTCGCCGTTGGCGAGAGTGACATGCTGCATGCCGTCGTCGAGGTCGGTAATGGTGGCGCGGTTGCCGAGGACGACTTTGACACCCTCTTCGATAAGAAGGTCCTTGACTTTCTCCTTGACCTCTGAGGGGAGTGGCTCTGAGGATAGGACTTCTTTGCGGGAGTGGACGAGGGTCACCTCGATTTCTGGATAGTAGTTCTTGATCTCGCCAGCGAATTCAATTCCAACGGCGCCTGGATAGTTAGGTCAGTTGTTATGTCGTGATTGAGTGAATGCTCGAAGAATGACTTACCAGCGCCAATGATGACGACCTTGCGGCCCTTCTGTGAAGCCTCGCTTCCACCAGTGATCCTCTTGTGAAGATCCGCTCCGTCCTTCATATACTCATGATAGCTTCCGTACTTTGGAACGGCCGGCCAGTGCCTCTTGAGACCCGTAGACACAATAACGTAGTCATAGCCCTGGTGTTGGGTCTTGCCGCTGCGATCCTGCCATTCTGCGACCTTTGCCTCTGGGTCGATCTTGGTGACGGATCCGTGCTTGAAGGTGAGATCCTTCTGTGATCGGAACTCGTTGATGTGCGAGAATCGCTTCCACATCTTCGAAGTGAACTTTGGTGTCACGTGGGCAAGGGGAGCACCGACGGAGTGGACTAGAATGGTGGTGTGAGTGTCTGACCATCGGTAAAATGGAAAAGCAGGAAAGTTGAAATGGATTTAGACATACAGTAGCCATCGCGAGAATCAATCACGGTGATCTCGACACCGTTCTTTGATTTGGTTCCCTTGAGTCCCTCGGCGTAGTTCTGGTACATTGTGTCCTTGACCTTGCCGTCTCTCAATGCTAGTAGCGTGGTCAGGGCCGTGATGCCAGCATAGGCACACCCCACAATGAGGACTCTGTGCGGCGCGGAGAGCGACAACGATCCCATCGCATTAAGGGAGTTGAGCCCCTCGGCTGAAGTCTGGTATCTCATTTCGAAATATATGAATAGAAAAATAAAACCCGAAAATGAGAATGGGGAGGAGAGAGGAGGAGAAGGGGAGGGAAAGAGAAAGATCTGATAAACTTTATCAGATCTTTCGGCCTATATACGTTTGCCGGGAAGACGCGACTAGTCTCGCTCTAACCGATGTCGGCCCAGAGAACGATGTCATCTGTTGGAACATATTTGTGGAAATGCCGTAATAATGCTAATAAACTGCCTGTAAGACCACACAAACTCTCTTTCCTTTGGAAGTGTCCCATTGTGGTTAATTGCGCCGCGCATCACAAGCACATCACAAGCATCCACAAACCGTCGAAATTGGCCACCCGAATTGGTGGCGGATGGTGATTGGTCGACACTTGCCGTGTGGCACATCACTTCAAAGTTCCCTAATGATGGCAGATTTGTTTTGCAGACGTTTAATATTAACAGCTCTGGTAGGCTATGTTGTTGGTAATGAGATAAAATTACCAGTAGAGTCACTTACGTACCTAGGAAGTCTTGTATTGAGCTGTTACCTTTGAACCCTGTACTGTGTTGTGTAGAAACGTCCCGTGTTGGGGAGAGCTAACAGCCACCCGTAATCTAACCTATCCGGTACCCACCTCGGACTGAAGAATTTTTATCAGATCCTCCCATCTCCTGCAGGCGCGGGCTTGGTCCGCTCTTGGAAGGACCATGATGTTCCCCATGAAAGAGGCTTAGATTGAATAGTAACTAATGATCATAACACTCTCTTATTAACCAGTCACTCAGCTAGTTAACTCAACATCCTCTCTCCTTCCCGCCTCTTCGCTCAGGCCCAGTCTGACCCTCCCAACAGTACGCCTGATTGGAGTGCCTGAACAGATTTGCCCTTTTGGAGGAGCTCCTCCATGATGTTTCTGCCAACATCATATATATGATTTGTGTCACTGTCATTGCTTTTCCCCTCTCTTGGATCCATTTGCACTCTGGACACGTCCAGGTCGGCTCTGTCGGTACTTGCACGTCTCCTCACCGGTTGTTTGATAATGAGCGATATACGTACCCTATGCCGTCATTGGTCGCTGCAATAGCTCTCAAACATTACCATCCTCTGCTAGTCGGGCCCACACTATATCACGTAGCGTATCACCATACCCCTTCCAACCGGATGTCCCTGGAATCAGGATTCTAGAAGACGTATGTCTAGTAAGCTTGGGCTTCGTAACCCCAATAGCGGGGTGTAATTGACGACAGTTCACGGCTATGGTTTCGGAAGGCAACTCAATTGAGTTATGTCTGCTCATTGCAACATACCACAGAGTACAGTTCATTAGAAGAAGATACTATGTAAAACTAAACGAAACCAATACAGCCTAGCAAAGACAGATTGCCCTTGGAAATGGTCTAATTGCTGAAGTTTTCCTTGAAGAACTTCTGCAAGGTCAGCAATTCCACATCTTGACCACTCTTCCCTCTGGCTTCGGCACCGCTCTTCTTCAGCTCGGCCGTAGCCTTACTGTCCGTCACGACACCGTAGTATCGACCACCTGACTCTTGACAGAATCCGAACATATGCTTTACGGTGTCCAATGCACGAATACCATACGTCTCCAGGTCTTTCCACGGAATCTCTTCGAACCGAGCTTTCTTGCCCGTAACTATGGACACTTAGTATATCTAGCGGCAATTGGAAAGTCATCATGATCATCGCTTACCTTTCTCAAAACCCTCAATCATATCTGGCAACGAGGAAATGTCGCTGACACCCTGCACTAACTTGCCATTCCAGCGTTCCGGATCGAGGAAGACGCCATGGACGATGTCTCCGTAGTCATTGGCAATCGCGATGAAAGGAATATCTTCCTTCCCACCCCACGTCGGAGCCTTGAATACCAAAGTACCATCGTCGGATGGCGTGTACGGGAACCCACCGAACACACCCGCCATCTCAGGACTGAGAAAGTTCTCAAAGTACCATCCGGGGGACACTATGGCGGTAGATTGAAAGGCTCCAGTAGACTTGGCATATTCACCAATGGCATGTTTTTCTGTTGAGATATCAGTCTCCCATCATCATGTTCGACCTGCGAAGGCAAAGTGCAGAAACAAGATACATACCATCAAACGCCTGGACAGGAATCTTCCCCTCCGTAGTCTCCCTCGCAGACGCCATCCCACTATAAACAAACACACTCACCCCTGCCTCAACCGCAGCATCGACAACAATCCTCCCAAGATCAAGTTCCGTCCTCTTCTCCTCCGGATTCTCAAAAACCGCGTCGTCGCTGTTAGTGTTCACGAACACGCCCCAGGAGCCTTTGAAAGCCGCGACCAAGGACTCTTTGTCCCATCCATCCGCCTTGACCACTTCGACGCCCGACGAAGAGATCTTGAGTGCGGAGTCGGAGGATGGATTGCGGGTGATGGCACGCAGCTTGAAGGATTTGTTGGTGTTGGATTGTAAGGATTGCAAGACCGACGAGCCTTGCGCTCCTGTTGCGCCGAAAATGGTGATAAGTTTGGATGACATTGTAGTGGAATATTCCAATTGATAGAATTATATGTGTTCAAGTACACAAGTCGTCGTAGATGTGCGAATGGTTTCAAGATGGAAGAGTAGAAGATTGATGTCTCTGTATATCTCCTCCTCGGGATCCACGCATGCCATCTTTATACAAACACTCCTCCCGCCCTCGACCATCCTTCGCAACCCGCGGATTCCATACTAATACCTCCCAGACATCATCAAGTAATTGGCCGCGTATCACCAACGCCATTTCTGTAACCCACCTTCTCGACAGTAGCCATTCAGACGTCCCGAACCAGCCAAAACGCACCCACAGAAGCAACCAGAGCTCACAACCACCGGACGAATCCATCTACAAAACAAAGCCATCAAGCCATCTCCCAGGCATCTACATTTTTCCAATCCTTGGCGATGACCAAAAAGTGCTTATTCCTACCCCTAGAACGACACCTTGTGTTACGAAAGTAGCATGCCAAGAGCGGGGATTAGTAAACACAAGTCGCATTGCTCGTAAACAAAGGGTCCGGCGAATCAGAATACGGGATGTAAGTGGAAATGGTGAGAGTGGTTGTCGAACAGAAGGTGAGATTTATTGTGGCTGGTTGGTTACGTGACGTACGGTTCTGGATGATTACTGATGGTGCGGTTTTGCTCCTCGCTAAAGGGCGGAGGGGAGGGGAGCGATGAATGGGGAAGGTCACGTGAGGTGCTCAGCCTTTGTTCAATGGTTATGGATTATTATGGTCGTTAGGCGGTATGGGGGAGGGGGATGGATAGGTCAGTAGATCAGATATTTGTTCTTCCTGGTGGGACTTCGTTCAGGAGCAGCGCGTTTAAAAAGTGGATTTGGTGAGGGTCGTTGGAGTGAACAGATGGGGGTTTTGACCACGAATTATAAAGGAACGAGAACTTGAGTTTTAATAAAAGTCCAAGTTGCTATGGAAAAGTAGTCATTATACAAACACGTGTGAGCAATGCCAGTGCTGCGACAGGGAATCGCAACCGGCCGTAAGAACGGCCTTCTATCCTATTCCTCGTTATGCGAAACCTCGATCTCGGTGATCGAGAAAAGTAATGCACTCGTGAGATACGCATACGATAGAACAGGGCGAAAACTTCCTGTGGGAATACGTATGCGCATAAAATATGGACGGCAGCCAGCCCTACCAAGGCTGAGTTGGATCTCGCAGGCCCAGAGCCTCAATCCAAGCACCACGTGAACAAATGAACGTTCGCGGTCGTATTGGCTAGCCGAGACTGGGATGATCCAACATAGGAATATCATTCCGTACGGGAAGATTAGGACGAAGGAGCTATAGAAGTGTTTCAAGGTGCTCGAGTAACGGGGATTTGGGAAAGGATGTCAGCATCGAGGCGTGGGATTCGCATGTGGCGCAGCACATCATTCGTTGAGCACGACAAGCTTTTACGGACTTTGGTCATGGAATCGTAAGATCCAATGGTATTGAGTTGTTTATGAGGGGCGAGATGGAGGTTCCATTTCGCAATATTCGTTGGATATGAAACGGGGCGAGAGGCACGCGCCCCCTCCGTTTCCTTCGGCTCGTCAGGCCTATCGTGAGATGCTATGAGGGTTTCTATCGATATAGAGGAGTATGCACCGAACGCCGACGCGCTAGAGTAACTGACTAGTATTCCTCCGGAGTTTTCATGATGCAACTTGATCTTGGCTGTTTACTGGTTTACAGTCGTGGCCCGTAATAGATGACTTTATATAAGAGGGTTCGAAGTGATCTACTAAAACATTAACACAATTAGACATTAACGAAACTTACTTGACGTAAGGGCTTACATTTCTTTAGACTTTGTTTTAGCATTCACTCTTTCAAGATGATCTCGTCTATCTTTCTCTTCACAGTGCTTGAGGCGCTTACTTTGGTCGATGCTAGAGTGCATGGCAATGACCACACCCACCACGCCAGGGCTAACAGTGCGGGCAAAAGGGGTCTCGCCTTCAACGACGCGGGATTGACGAAATTGTTCGAGTCAAACAAAAAGTTTTCCTGGATGTACAATTGGGGCCAGACCGTTACAGATGCTGCTAAGTTTGACTATGTGCCCATGCTGCACAGCAATAAGACCGAGCACACGGAGACCTGGGAAGCAAATTTGAAGACGTCTGTTGATGCGGGAGCTACCCATGTGTTCAGTTTCAATGAGCCGGACCAGTGCGGGTACGTCCCTATCACTCTCTCGTCTATAAAAGGTAGCTAATCTTCCAATAGTGAAGAGTCAGGTGGAGCCTGCATGCAAGACATCGATCTCACTGTCGACACACACAAGAAATACATCCAGAAACTCGCAGAGGAGTATCCAAAACTCAAGCTCGGCGCGCCAGCCGTCACCAACGGCGTCGAAGACGAAATCACCAAGGCCAAGATGGGTATACCGTTCCTCAAAGAGTTCCTCAGCAAGTGCGACGGTTGCAAGATCGATTTCCTCAATGCTCATTGGTACTCTCCGCCTGATGTCAAGGCCTTCCAGCAGCATCTCGTGAACGTCTACGCCGCTAATGAGAATAAGACGGCGATTTGGGTGACGGAATTTGGTGTGACTGGTGATCCGGCGCAGAAGACTGGTGAGCCTGCACAGCAGTTCTTGAAGGAGGTTCTGCCTTGGATGGACGAGCAGGATTGGATTGAACGTTATGCCTACCAGTGGGTTGCACCGGACAGCCTTGTGACTGCAGACGGCCAGCAGCTCTCTCCGTTGGGTGAGGTGTATGCTACAACTTGATAGATGTTATTGGGTCACTCGGCGTACTAGCATAGTTGGCATTTTATTCTTTGCATGACTGTAGAACAGTCGGAGTTTAACATCTAGCGCTAATTTAATTATCCTTTTCGGTTTCAAAATCACAATTGAGCGGATTTGTCAATCCTTTCCAGTACTTACAATCCTCGATTTTTTACCAACTTCTTAGTTACATATTGTGACCTACATTTGAACACGATCAACATTTCCAAGACAGGGAAAAAGTAACAATGAACTTATGTCGTAAAGCTGCACGAGAGATACCAGTGAGAGTCGCTAAATTGAGGAGCGCTACGATGCACCAACAGTCTCATTGAGTCCCAATACAAGCACCTTTTCTTGTCTGAAAAGTTTATAGATAGCTTTCCTTCGTGCCCTTCTCCGCACTTCGATAAATAGCATCGATCATCTTATGTCTCACAAGCGCATCTTCAAATGTCGTAACGGCATGCCCTTTGTCCAATCCAACTTCAGCCCAGGCGTCCCACGCCTTACCCACGTTGTACGAGAAGTCGGCGGCTTTCTCAAACTCGACCGTTTCTAGCTCTTTTTGTCCTTCTGCAAGCTTGACCGTGGGCTGGTACATCTGCACATGGCCACCCATCCTTCCTCCCTCTAGTATGAGTGTGCCTTCTGTACCAATGATCTCCCATACAAAGTCTCGGTTAGTACGGGAGAGACCACCCGCATAGGTGACATTTACAAGGCCGCCGCCGTTCACGAGCTGACCAGTGATGTTGATCTGATCATGTGCTGTCTTCTTAGCCTTTCCTACAGGCTTGCCATCCTTATCGATCAAATCAAGTTCGGGCAAGAGGTTCGCGAGCGTAGCCGAGACATCTTTCAATTCTCCCAGAACGTAACACAACGCATCCACGGCGTGACCAAAGGGAATGGAAAGCAAGTTCGCTCCAGCCTCAATCGGTAGACCATACGAGAATGCATCGTTCATGACAGGACCGAAGATCGCACCGTGGCCGAACATGGTCGAAGTCAAGATCTTGCCTAGCTTTCCTGACTGCACAATCTCCTTTGCTTTCAGAATGGAAGGACTCTGGCGCGCTTGCAATCCCACCATGGTCCTGACGCCCTTCTCCCTCGCCAGTTGCACAAGTTCCTCGGCTTCGGCGAGGTTGCGAGCTAGCGGCCACTCGACGAAAACATCCTTGCCGGCTTCAAGCGCGGGTTTAGCAAGCTTGTAATGCTCAGGAACCTTGACGCTGACGGCGATGATGTCAACGTCTGAGCTTGATGCAAGTTCGGTGGGATTGTCAAAGGTTGCAACGTTGCCCAACGAATACTTTGTCGCAGCGGCTTCAGCTGATGTCTTCGAGCTGTTCTGGAGTGCTGTGATCTTGTATAGCGATGTTTTTTGTAGATACAGCAGGTGGGAGGTTGAAGCCCATGAGCTGTTATGTCATTAGCCTTGCTTTACGATTGGCCAGCTGGGTACCTACCTTTGGGCCGAAAGTCCAATGAATCCAATTCGCTTCTGGTCTGGCATGATATCTTTCTCTTCTTTCTTGGCTAAAGCTTAGATGTAATTCTACGGGTGTAGGAGCGATAGTTAGTAAATATGTAAGAGAGTAGAGAGAATATGAACAACGAATGGCGCAACGTTTGGTAGCGGTAATTTGTCCGACACGTCGTCGCACCAAAATATGTCCGCCTATGTACTACAACAGTCGTGTCGTACAGGGGCATTCGAATTTCCATATAATTGTCCGTATTTCTAAGCGAAGTACCAATTGCACTTGTTAGGGCGTTGTCTACATGTAAATGTGCAATTCTACTATGGGCACTAAGGACAACTAAAATAGTTATTCAACGCTCCGTAAAGTGCCAAATTGCAGTGCTCTATATTCTAAAATAAACCTAATACAACTGCAATAACTATGAGTTAATTGAACGTTTCGAAATTCTATCTTATAACCAGGAATATCATTTGTATACATGTAATTGCTCTCAAGCTTCAAAAGCCTTTCTTACTATTCCGTGAAATATCTCTGGCATTTGTATGGGTGTGATGTGGCCCGAAACAGGCACGACTATAACATTTGAACCAGTCTTGTCTGCCAGAGCCTGCGATTCTTGTGGCACTGTTCCATCTAGCTCACCGGCTATGAAGACAAACTTCGCACCGTGTCCTTTCTTTCCAATCTCTTCAGCGTAGGGATTTAAATCTAGAACTCTGAGTGCGGCAATGCTAGCTTCATAGCCCTCAATGCTTTGATGACAATAGACTTTTTCAGCATGAGCAATTCCGCCTGGATTTGCAGCAGTCCAATCTTCATCAAACCACCGAGCAATGCTTTGCCGTCCAAGCGCATTTGGTCCGTTCTTGTAGCCAAAGTTTATCCTTGTGGTATGATTGGCGTTCGAATCCGGATTACTCGTAGCTCTTGTGCCAACCACAAGAACGCGGTCGACTCGTTCGGGGTGCATCGCGCCGAAGATCAAACCGACTGCTGCACCAATGCTCAGACCTACGAACGCAGCAACTTTATTGACCTTCAGATGATCCAGAAGCATGACGACGTCATTTGTAAGCTCCTCCATAGTGTGCCCAATCGAGTAGTCAAAATTCGGATCGGAACACAAGGGCGACTGGCCGTGGAAGCGAGCATCGTAAGTGATGATAGTGTACTCAGTTTCGAATGCTTCTACAAAATCGTCCCAGAGATGCGTGTTCGCTGCAAGAGAGCTCGAGAGAAGAATGATCGGTTTCGTTCCGTCCAGAAGGCCTCGAACAGAGTAGAAGATGCTGATCGTTGGCTTGATCGATACTTGGACGAAGCCGCTTGATCCGTTAATAATTGAAGGCATGATCAGCAATGAATGGTATTCAGGTTGTAACACTATAGTACGTACGTCTTGCCACAGGTTTATAGATCGTCTGCATTTGAACTATCGTCCAGACAAGGCAGTGAGCAGCTCCACTCTTTCAAACTACAAGTCATTGAATTCTTCCTAGCAATGGGGGCTCAAGGAGTCATTCCCGCACAGCTAATCGCTACATCGCACGGCTTTCGTAACTGGGTGGTAGCACTGATGCAGCGTACGTACAGTTGCAACTCAATTAATTCGGTTAACAGCGACCCGACACCGAAACGCTAGGCATTTCGTTCAAATGTCCGATATTGGGGAGATAAATGATAGTTGGGGCAACGGAGACCCCAGATTCGGACCCATAATTAGCTAACTGCCGAAGCGCGATGTTCTAAGCTGTCTCTCGCTTTAGCTATCGGCCCATTCTTATCAAGCTACGGAGCTAATTATTTATCTGCTCATACCAGGACTGATTTAGGGAATCTTGGTGTCAATGGTATTACACAGCACCGGCCGGCGTCCACGCTGCGCTTTCAAGATGGAAAACACTTCTGCTTCATGACATTAGTAGTCTAGATAATTCTTCAAAAGTGTTTTGCGATGCCAGCGCAACCATCCCGAAAGGGATACAGAGGGAATTCATGCCATCAATGTCATAAACAAAAAATCAAGTGTTCGCGAGGTATTTCCATGCCGTAAATGTTACCCATAAGAAGTGGCCCTGACTTCCATCCAGACAACCCATGCCGGAATTGTGCCTTAACCAACAGGGTCTGCACATATGCTGTTCGGGATAAGAAAGTCACAATACCAGAAAGCTATCTGCGAAGGCTTGAGAATGAATTGCAGAACTCCAAAGTTGTGCATTCTAATACTGGACGATCTGCAGAAGAGAGTTGTGCCCCCCTTCCGCGTAGTGTTCAGTTCATAGACGAACGTAAAAGACGTCGACCTTCTGTATCCGCCGTTGAGAACTCCACAGCACAATTGTTCGTGTCAAAGTTGAAACAGATTCAGAGTTCTACCTCCGGTCTACACTTGTTTGGCAGTAACTCGGAGACTTCTGGTCCCTCGAATGGTGACCTTGAACGAGATTCGGTAGCCTCAAAATATGAGTATTTTGCGCTCGACTCCGACACGGCCCGTATGTTCTACGGCAGATGCACCAGATCGAAAATGAGCTTACCTGACGATAGATGCAAGATGTACATTTACCCTCCCACCGTATCCTTATGCCTTGTTCCTGCTCGAACAATTCTCTATATATCTAGGCCAAGATTGGCATTGGTTTTGTCTACGAACATTCCAACACCGGTTGCACAACACGTACATGATTGCGCATTCTCTCGAGTCGAAAGATCGGACATGGCTTTGTCTCTTACTTGTGACCTTGGCACTTGGAGAATCCGTAAATGCAAGTCGAAGGCCTCAAATCACGTTAGATCTCAACGGCCAAAGCTCACAGTTGATGGAACATGACATTGGTGCCTCACCGTCGACACCTCCTCCAGGAAGCGAACTCTTCGAGCAAGCATTGAAATTATTGAGTACACCTTTCGAGAGTGCTTCCATTGAGCATTTGGAGGCATTGAACTTGATTGTGAGTATTCGCAACGTAATGTAATAATAGAATGGCACTCATTTATTACACCAGGTGCTGTATAATTATCAACTTAACAGAAAAAGGACCGCATACATGTATGCAGGCACAAGCGCAAGACTATGCAACATGCTCCAATTACACCAAATACCTAAAGCATGGGAATGCTCAGCTGTAGAACGAGAGCACAGGAAACGTCTCTGGTGGTCAACGTTCTGTTTAGATCGGATGACCAGTTCTCAGGGCGGTCACTTACCAGCGCTCCAAGTGGACCAAATTAATCTCGAATATCCCTCTCGGATACAGCCTGCTTCAGAAGACGACAAGGAGTTCGCTAATCCAGACTATCTTTCAGCTCGCGTTCAATTGACGATTCTGGAAGCAGAGAATTCTGATAGCGTCTCTGGTTCCAGTAATGATGATGCACACGACATTGCAAACATATATCGCCCGATGCTATCGAAGCTTTGCAGTTGGAAGCAAAGTTTACCAGTCCCACTCTCGTCGGATATCGACAATGGCATACCCACACTAACAGGGTCCCTTCCTGATACACGCGCATTGGCGAACTTCCATTTACGATTCAATCAGGTAATGCATCTTTCTATATGATGCAATTCTTTAACGCACATGTGTCATCTGACGGTCTTTAGTGTCTAATACTCTTGCTACGGCCACTTCTTCTCAGACAAATAGCCTCAATATTTTCCAACGAAACATCAAATGCATCACAGGAGGAATTGCTGGAACTCAATAGCACGTGCCTCAAATCTGCACGATCAAATCTGCGAATCTCTCTCGATGTCAGAGCCCACAGTCTACTGGGTAAGTCCCGGCATCCAATTGATCCCCTAAGCGCATTCCTTAACTGACAAACATTATCAAGTGCCCTTGGGATTTATGGAAAATATGCATCTATTCACAAGTTTAATGATCTTATATTTAGCTATCTCCATCAATATCAGGCGCCCTGGCTCATTCCACCAGATCTCTGAGGATGCCAGTAAATACGAAGAAGGAAAAGATTTACTGCGGTACATGATGCAATCAGGAAGTTTCGCGGCGAAAGGCCATTTAGCTATGCTCAAAGACGTGGAAGACCTAGGTGATACGATTGCAATGGAAGGTGGGATGCGTTTCAATCAAGAAGGGGAGCAATGGGATGTGGACGAGTGGATGTTACAGCTTTTTCAAACTAGCAGCTCTATAGAGCACATGGTATCCTAATCAACTCTTACAATGTAATCTATATAGATTTAGAGCACTAGCATTTATTATTCACGATTCACCCTTGAAGGACATCGACAGCCGCCACTTCAGTTACCCCAATTACTGTGTCTTTCGTGATGACCTGTTCTGCACTCTCTTGGAAGACAGAAGCATCCCTTATACCCTGAGCATCTGACGCGGGGCCATTATTGACGATAGCTTCATAGTCGAATGGTCCATCAATCAGCCTTCCATCGTAGAGACCTTTCTGCCACCTTTCAAAGCCCTTGCGGCTGATAACCGGAGAGGTCCACATGCCAGTGCGACGATACAAGTTCGCTAAGTCGACCGCAACATCAGTTGGAAGTTTTGGGAAGATTTCCGCCAGGTCGCTCCGAAAGAACTCCGCATCGTGTTGCATGATCAAGTCAATGGCCTTGCCGAGAGCGATACAGAAACGTCTCTGTGCGTCAATCACTTGAGGTGTTGTACTCGCAGTTTCGCGATAGTAGACGCTCCATGGGATCTCGCCTCCATCTGTGGTCATCTCCATTGCGATGGAAAGATCTGGATCCGCCGCTGCCATCAATCGAGCGGTTACATTGTCGACCACGAAGTAGTCGCCCATTCCTCCTTTGAACAGCTTCCCAAGCATCAGGCCGTCGAGATCCTGCACATAATGTACTGAGTGTGGATCAATACCTTGCTCACGCAAGAGCATCTTAAAGAAAAGCCCTACGCTTGCACCGTTGCCAGACTTCATCAGAACTGTCTTCCCAACGATATCTGATGGTTTGAATCCAGAAGAACTGCCCCTTTTGATCAGAGCTAAAGGACACCGGTTTGCGACCTGTGCGAAGGCTGTGTAACTTGTCGATCTGTTGCGATACATCGAAGGCACCCATATTCCTCCGAGGGCTGCACTTGCTGTGCCGTTTGCGAGCTCATCCAAAACCAGATCCCATGGGCTGGGGACTGTAACTGTGACATTCAGTCCTTGCTCTTGAAAGAGGCCATGCCGTTGAGCAATGTATTCTGGCAAGTAATTCAAGCTGTGACCGGTGGCAGAGACGTGGAAGCGCTCCATAGTTCTGTCTTGAGACATAATCGATTGACGGGTATGTTGTGTCTCGTTATTGCAACTTTTCAAGTTAAGGACTTCTCAATTTTGCTTCGTATTAAAGCAAAGCAGGGCGATGATGACCATATCGTGCCCACTGAACGCACACGAGGAGCCCCATAATCAGACTGAGTGACGCTAGGCTTTGCAAGCGGAATCCCGAGTGGATCCAACGGAAAACACATCAAATCTCCAGGGTCTACAAACTAGGGAATGCTTGTGTTGACTTTCTCGGTTTGTTCACCGGCATGATCTGCTTTTGCGCCGTGTGAAAGGGCCATAGGAGAACCGTTTTCCTATTCCCTATTTCCGGACAGATTGCGCATGTAAGATAGGCGATTTTACATCGTCTTACCTAGCGCATCCGTTCGCTATTGCGCGTAATCGCACACTAATCTCAAACAAATGTAGGGGAATCCGAATCTGTAACGCTAATTGTCCTCCTTAGCTTCGTTTATGCACAATTCAACCATTCCCCCAAGCTGCCGTGTTCCTGAGCGTAACGATAAGCGCAATCATCAGGTGTTCATACCATCTTCACTACAGGTTGCCCTTTGCGCTCTATGGGATGCCTCGACTACATTTATTGATCATGAAGACGCAACAGTTTTCGCTACCAGAAAAAAAAATTGTCTCTTGATTGTGCATATTTTCAAGCTTCTGCCGCTGGCATCGCCGAAATTAAGAAAGCCAGCTATTCGAGGAGACCACCTCGACCATGAACGAAACAAAGAACCCCACGCTCGTCGACGAAACCAATACTTCGGTTCATTCGAGTCCAGATGAGAGATCATCACCCACAGAACTCATTTATGTTGATCCCGAGAAAGAAAAGGCCGCACTGAGAAAATTTGACAAGTGGCTTGTTCCAGTTGCATTCGTTTTTCTCGTTCTCTCATCTTTGGATCGAAACAATGTGAGTAGAACTAGATGTATTCAAATGATATAGGACACTGATTGCAGAGTAGATCGGCAATGCGAAGACGTTCGGCTTCGAGAAAGACATTGGACTCTATGGACATAGATTTGGTAACATAACGACGTTGCTGAGTGTTACTCTCGTGCTGTTTGAGGTTCCATGGGTAATGGCCGTCAAGAAGTTTGGACCCAACAAAGCACTCGGCACTGCACTCGTTCTTTGGAGCATGGTCACTTTGGGCACTGCTTTCATCCAGAACTACGCCCAAGCTATCGTTGTGCGGATGCTCTTGGGCGCATGCGAGGCTGGAGTATCCCCCGGATTCGCCTATCTTTTTTCGACAATTTATCCTCGCCGTGCGGCCGGAAAGCGTATCATGATGACCAATCTCGCAAACTGCACCTCTGGCGCCTTTGGTGGTTTGTTTGCCTATGCTGTCCAGCTTATGGGGAAACGTAGAGGGCTCGAGCCTTGGAGATGGCTTTTCATTGTCGAATTCTGCCTTACCATGGTAGTAGGTGGCGCATGCTGGTTCATTCTCCCAGACACGCCCGAAACAGCATGGTTTCTGAGTGAGGAAGAAAAGGAGACTATGGTGTTGAGGAAACGTCGGGACGAGCAATACAGAGGCAACAACGATTCCCTCCGTAAATGGCTCAAGCCTTCCTTCACGGATCCCTTCGTATATCTTCTCGGTATCGCATTCTTCACATCTTCCGTTGCCATTACGGGTTTTGGCATCTTTCTGCCTACGATTTTGCAAGGCCTTGGGTGAATTCTCCAATTCAGTTAAATTTACGCGTCTACTGACCTATGCCAAGATACCACTCTCTTCAAGTCCAATACATGACCATTCCAGTCTATGTCTTGGGCGCAACTTGTCTAGTGACAAATTGTTATTTCTCGGATAAGTTCGCGCGTCGTGGACCATTCTTGGTTGCCTGCGCATTCCCAGTCATGACTGGCTATTTGATCTGTGTCGGAACATCCAACCCCCATGCAGGATATGCTGGAATGTTCATTCTCGTCATGGGTAAGTTGCCTCCAATTCCGACCGTCCAAAAAAACTATCTAACATTCATTTAGGAGTATATACTATTTCGACTCTGGCAGTTGCTTGGATAGGCACGAATGTATCTCCCGATGCAAAGCGTGCTGTTGCGATGCCCTTTGCCTACTCGATCGCAAATTTGTCGGCTCTTGTGTCAGCGCAGCTCTACCCTAGCGACCAAGGCCCTCGTTACATTCAAGGGAATTCTATCTCAGCAGGCCTCGATATTGTTGCTGCTGGCCTTTATTTTTCATGTTGGATGTTGCTTAGGCGTAGGAATTTGAAGAAGGATAAGGCGATCGCTGAAGGTGCAACGACCAATGGCTATGAGGACGACCGGGGACTTGACTTCAAGTATATGTTGTGAGAGATTAAGTAATCTAAATGTACTCGTGAACCGGCGACTATGGTAAAGTAGTAATCGGTGTGGTTTGTTGGTAGTATTGTTTGGCAATATTGTAGTTTGATAATGTAGTTTAAGAATAGTATTCACGGTGACCCAGCTACGGTCTGATGGCTATTATTTTTATGCTAGAGACATTACAGCCTTGCATGGGGCATAGCGATTAAAAACCAAGGTCTCAATACATGTGCTAATATGGCCAATGCCCCACAATCTAGTCCTACTATTTTGATGTATAAGATGTGCTCACTCCCTGCCTTTATTAGCAGTGCACACCGGTACGGATCTCATTATAATTTTACTTTCTTTAATCCCACGATCCGACTTAAAATACTTGAACTCAACTGAAACGTCTCTAAACCCCGAGCCAAAGCAAAAGAAGTCACACAATGTTCTATCTCGACCCTCCCATACGAATGTCTGCGCGTCTGTTCACAACCATACCCAAGGAATTCTCAAAACCCCAAACGAGCGAATGGGCTTATCACAATATGCGCGATAGAGCCATTGGAAGCTTCCTGGAAGGCCCCTGTTTCGATGACCTCGGTAATCTCCTTGTGACTGACATACCCTTTGGCCGAATCTTCCGCATCTGCCCTCAAGGCAATTGGAGTCTTCTTGCGGAGTACAAAGGTTGGCCTAATGGTCTTAAGCGCACCACCGATGGTCGAGTCTTGGTGGCAGATCATTTACTGGGATTAGTCGAAATCAAAGAGTCCGGGGAGGCAGAGGTGGTGTTGAGTGGATATCGAGGAGAACGATTTCGCGGCCTCAATGATCTTACCATTGGGGCCAATGGATGGGTGTACTTCACCGATCAAGGACAATCCGGGCTACAAGAGCCAAATGGCTGCATCTATCGGTGGCATACAACTTCTCAGCGACTAGAAAGAGTAGCATCAGGCATTCCAAGCCCCAATGGTCTGGCTCTGAGTACTGACGAGACACGATTGTTCGTTGCCGTGACAAGAACAAACACAATCTGGCGCATTCCTTTTGTTCTCGACGGAGGGGTTAGTAAGGTTGGTGTTTACTTGAATCTTTCAGGTGGTAACGGCCCCGATGGACTTGCTATTGATAATAATGGAGGTCTGGTAGTGGCACAGCCGGGACTAGGAGTACTGCGTTTTGATTCTCGGGGCATGTTAACACACGTCATTGAGCTTCCTGATGGAGCTTCATGTTCCAATATCGCATTTGAGGGAATGGGAAGCAAACGCATGGTGATAGTAGACAGTGCTTGGGGCAATATCTATGAGATTGATATGCCTTTTGCAAGCGGCATCACTCATGATGCAAGTTGAATGGTTTTACTATGAAGCAATACATTCCATATTACAACACACAGTGTTTAGCTATCTTTTCAGCAACAAATTTGTTATCTCCTCTATGTCTCTCATGAATATAGCAAGACATCCTAAAATGGGAAGTAGTCCCGTCTCACGACATCTCGCCTCATGTATTCCACTAACCGGTTGTGTTAATAATTATCAATTCAGTAGTCGTAAGGGTCTTCGGCGATTTCTTATCAAACACCGAAGCCACAGCGGAACACCCTTGCTTAAGATCACTAGTGCCTCAAATGACCATTCCGAGCCGCTAAACCGGTGATTTTTGGCCATGGCCGATACCAAGTCAATGTATACTGTAGACGCTTTGGAAAATGTAGTTCCGAATATATGATTGCGATATACATAAGAAATAGGCTTCACATACTCTACACAATCAAGTCGTGCAAAGCAGAGAGTGGAGTGCATTCGCCCAATTCTGATTCTTACAGACACTCAAGACTACTTTGAACTTGTTCTCTTTTTCCACACCAAAGCGACCGAATTCAAGCCATCATAATAGCAAAGCATTCAGCGTTCGAGTGATCCTAAAAAGATGTCAAACTCTGTTGACACTGCTCGACCTCGCGACTTCATTGGATATGGAGAGAACACACCTGCTTTTAGCTGGCCTGGAGGCAAAAAGGTTGCCATAAACTTCGCTATCAACTATGAGGAGGGTACTGAGCGCAACCCACTTGCTGGTGACAGTGCTCGTGATTCACGGACTTGGGTGAGAAGTGCGCTACCAGAGAACGAGCGCGATCTCATGCAGGAGGGTGAATATGAATACGGCACTCGCGTCGGAATATGGCGATTGCTGCGCATTTTCACCGAATTCAACGTTCCGTACAGTGTTTTCTTGTCATCAGAAGCATTGGTGGCCAATCCTCCATTCGCAGAGAAGTTGAAGACCGAAAACTGCGACATTGTTTCTCATGGCACGCGGTCGATTAGTCGCGTTGGACTCACGGAAGACATGGAGAGGAAAGATCTTCGCCAATGCATCGACCAGACATTGGAGTTGACGGGAAAGAAGATCTTAGGCGCGTTTCCGAGGCCACCTATCACTGAGAATAGCCGACGGGTTATGGCTGAAGAAGGCCTTCTATTCGACTCAGCTACCTCGAATGACGACCGCCCGTACTTTGCAGATGTTTCTGGTCGACCAATGTTGGTTCTTCCGTACGCTGTAGACACCAATGATGCACGATTCTGGGGCGGACAATCTGGCCCTGGGTTTACTGGCTCCACGGATTTCTTTGACTACCTGAAGGACGCTTTTGACGTTCTGTATAGAGAGTCGGATCATAGTGCGACAATGATGTCAATAGGTCTGCACGCACGGATAATGCGACCAGGACGCGTTGCTTCCCTGATCCGCTTCCTGGAATATGTCACCAAATTTGACGGCGCATGGATTGCTAAGCGCAGTGACATAGCAGCGCATTTTGCTCGAAAGTTTGCGCCGGCGAATACCTGGAATTTGGAGGCCATACCAGACCTTCCCTGATCAAAGGTTCTGTTTGGGGTCATTTTGTACTTATATTTTAATGTATTTTTGAAATAGCTGTATCTATGGTCAAACGATTCAGTCGAGGTAAAGTTTACTCCGCCTTGTTCCCAATCTGTTATGGCTTTACTTTGTGAGTACCATGCATACATAGTACCATAGCAATGACCCTGATCCAAGTTTAAATAAAGCTTATTTTCATTCTTTGGTCCTCCATGCTCTCAATGGATGCACACTTTCTATTTCAAGACAGATCTATACAACTTAACAATGCAGAAATCAATGCTTGAGAAAAAAGCAAAGAGGACGTTCAATTTTCATCGTACAAGTGGAGCATACTAGTAAACGCTACTTTTTCTGCTATATGCTGATATTTCTACCCTTACTACAGCACCTATGAGATCTAGACATGCATTTTACAGCTAATCTAATCATAGATAATGTAGATTATATTGTGGACGTAAGACATACATTGTAGCCCTAGAGATGCTGCGACAAGTTCCGACCAGCGATGAGATTAGATTGACCAGGCCTAACAAGAAATGGATATTGAAGCACATCACGCAAGGACTAAAGGGAGCGAATATAAGGGATTGATTGTTTCATGTATTAGGAATGTTCCACCGTCCACACTAGATTGTATTGAAGTCTCTACGATTACATTGTGTTGCAGCTGCTAGAACTACTGGCATTGTAGATCCGTGACACTCGGCCATGTTCTTGCGTCGCATCTGATTTGACAGGCAACAGGACAGGTTCTCATCAAGACAAGAAAGGCTTTACCAGCTCTAGAGACTTCTCCCATAACAACCGTTCCTTCTCCTCATCATAGGCATGCGGCGCATAGCCAGGATCAAACAGATCTTCAGTGGGCTTTGCTGGCTTCGAAATCTGGGCGTCTTCAAGGTAAAGACCACCCTTTCCTTCCAAAGCCTTTGCCGTGGCTGCCCAAACCGACGTAGCCGCGCCCTGCTCAACACTCTTCGTATGGGTTGCAGTTTTCGGGTTATCTGCCCAGGACTTCAATGCTTCTTCGGGTAAAAACTGTGACAGGCCTGTCATGATCACGCCCGGATGGACTGAAAATGCATGGACCCCCTGTCCCCCGTATCGACGTTCAAGCTCGGAAGCGGTATACAGATTGGCGGTTTTGCTCTGGGCATAAGCAACCCATGGATTGTACTTTCCCTCCAAGTTGAAGTCGTCAAGGTGGACACCCCCCATACGATGAGCTGAAGAGGAGAGAACCACGACGCGCGACTGGAAGTCAGGTGTACTCGACTTGACCAGCGCTGGAAGCAGGAGTTGGATCAACAAAAAGTGTGCAAGATGATTCGTGCCAAATTGCAACTCAAAGCCATCCTCAGTCCGACCTTCTGGGCTCGCCATGATGCCTGCATTGGCGATCACGATGTTGAGCTTATCGGATTCTTTCAAGAATTCAACGGCACATTTGCGGACGCTTGCTAGCGAGTTGAGATCGAGTTCCAGAAGCTTAGCACGAGGATTATCCAAGATGCTTCCGAGGGCAGACTTTGCCTTGGTGAGGTTTCGTGCAGTGAGGTAGACTGTAGCACCAGTTTCCAAGAGAACCCTGGCGGTTTCAATTCCAATTCCAGAGGAGGTACCCGTAATCAAGATGGTCTTGTCAGACCACTTTCCCTGAAGCTGCTCGTCCTCAAGGATCTGCTGGGCTGTGGGTCGAGCATCACCGGGACCATTGGGAGCCTGGTGGGCGGCTTCATACTTTGTAGACATGTCGACAATTTGGCCGAAGGGTTTTGTTGGAGGGTTTTGTTTTTGAATGGAGGATGCTGTGTGAGAAGATGATTGTTGTTGTGTGGAAAGCAACAGAGGCGTCTATTTGTATTTAAATAGTCGTTTTCATCTACAGATACTTTGTGCGTCTTTGGTCCGCGTCTATTTTCCATAGATCAAAAACGTCGTACTACTCATGGCTTGATTGACCTTCACATCTATGCTAAAACGGGGTTGGATCAGTAAACTGAGTATGCGCACAACAAAACACCACAATCTTGAGTTGGTCCACTACATTCGTTCCAGTCATTTGTCCACTTATCTCCGAGGCCTCTTCTGGCTTCGTAATACATCTCAGCTGACAAATGTTTTCAATGCGCGAGATTGAAGAGAAGTTAGGTTTGGCTATAAAATCCGGAGACTTCAACTTCAAAACTCATGAAGCTAGTCCTATTGAGGAAGTCACTTTCGCCAAGGCGACCTAGTCCGACTAAGCTCCTGTACTATGGAAAGGGCCCTGTTTGTGACAGATCGTGGAGACATGCTACGCCTTTCCATCTGGCTACCGTCTCGGAGTCTCGGAGTATCCGAGGTGTGTACGCTGCGGTCGACCTCAGAAGAAAGTGGAACAATTCGCTACAGGTGAAGAGTAGATTAAGCTGTGAGTTCGAACGCAAAGATCATTAGCTCCATCAACAAAAGCGCGTGAATACTAGCATCGATAAAATCGTTCAAAAGGTAAATGGGATACACTCAAGTATATACCAAGCGTAGCAATCTCAGAAAGTGCACACTTGGTAACAACATTAAAAGGCTGT
The DNA here is from genome assembly GCF_010015735.1 of Aaosphaeria arxii CBS 175.79. NCBI lineage: Eukaryota > Fungi > Ascomycota > Dothideomycetes > Pleosporales > Aaosphaeria > Aaosphaeria arxii. The sequence continues at coordinate 449,247 of NW_022983477.1, read as the reverse complement.
AGCAATAGGTCTGATCACACGAAGATGCTAGGCGCAAATGACAATGTTATGTTGCTTCGCCATTACATGAGCTATCTCGTTGGCAAAACGTGAACTGATGCTTCAATATCAGCCGTGCTATCTACCAACGGAGTATCGCAATATCAATCTGATGTCCATGATTATAATCGGATTAATCGTATTGAGCCAATCAACTTACATGCTGGCTCTTCTACAGCCAATTAGAAATGCGTATTTGCCCTCATCCGGAACCAATCAGAAGGCTACCTTCGTCCAGGACACTGCTTCGTACACTGTAATTACCTAGGCACACTGTGCGCAATTCAGTGATTTAGGTTGACATAAAAAGGTTGATGCTTCGTTCTTGCGTCAATCATTGATAAGCTAGTCGGTTTTAGGAACTCAAATTCGCCAAGTCCATGAGTAATTGATTTCACCGTAGCTCCGGCCAAACTAGACACTTTCGGTTCAATTCTGAGACCTTGGCGAAATATGGCTCCTTGAAGAGTAGCAATCATGATATCGGCTGTACAGGTGCAGTCACTTGCAGCTTCCGGCTTCCGCGATGAGGGCAAAAAGAAAGAACGTTTGTCAGAATTGTAGAGCCAAAAAGCTCGCGGTAAGTTCTTCTGACGTTTACAAATCACATGTGTGGGTTCATCCGCTAATGACCTATTGAAGTGCGACGGCGCTCAACCAGAATGCTCACAATGCATTTTTAGGCAGATAGGTTGCAGCGGATACAGACAAGAATTTGTTTTCGTGTCTAACGGTGCTTATAATTCCAATGTTCACGTAAAATCAGCGAAGAGAAAGGAGGCCGGACCTCCCGAACTGGTTCCCTTCTTCGATACGCCGCAACTAGACTTTATACAACCCAGTCAAAGCGCATTTGCTTCAAGCGGAACCGATCCTGTTCTCCCCAATAGCAAGGGTACTTTTGAAACAACGAGATCTGATTATAAAATCCAAACAGATATTCAGTTCATTAAGAAACAGTACGAAGTTATTGATACTTCAGCCCTAGGGGAGTTCAATCTCTCGCAGAATCAGATTTGTGGAGCTTGGGTGGATGTTCTTCCACTTGTAGTTGGTAAAAGAAAAAGAGACGAGCCATTGTTGTCAGCAATTGGGGTAATGGCTACCGCATTCCGGTACTTGGCCGGCAAGGAAGAGTTGTCACAGGACCAAGTTCTTGACTTGTACTGTGAATCACTCCGGAATGTGGGCAAGGCATTGGAAGCAGCTCACGGTGTATTTCAAATGGAGCATTGTGCTGCTATCATGTGTTTGGCGGTCACTGATGTAGGTTCTGATGCCTCCATATCATTTGTTGGATGTATGCTAATACATTGCTTGTGTAGATTGTTAGCCCAAAGTTGAAATCTGGTTGGATGACACACGCAAAAGGTGTAGGAGATATGATGGAGGCTCTAGGGCCAGCCTCTTTCCGCACTGGCGCTATGCATACTATTTTTGTAGGCTTCAGACCCCTGCTGGTAGGTCACGAACAATAGCTACTTTCTGCATGCAATAAGCACAGTACTGATTACTTTGGGAGCTGTTCAGGTAATAAGTTCGATTCTTACCCGTCGAAGAACGTTTCTTGCACGAAAAGAATGGAATATCAAGGCTTTCGATGAACGACCCGTATCCATATTGCAGCTACTACTAGACAAGGCCTGTGAGCTCCCAGAACTATTAGAAAGATACCACGGGATCAGTGACATATCATTACCCTCAAACCTTTCTGCTGTCGAACAGCTCTGGTATGACTTTCACGATCTCCTAACAAGTATTCGGAAATGGGCACGGAAGTCACATTCCGAAGCTTCGCATCCGTTGTTTTGGTCAAAGTCTAACCCTAGGCTCTGCTTATCATCAAGTGGGGACGCTATTTGGTTCCCTAACATGATGACAGCAAACAGCTTGATGCATTATTGGGCCCTTGAGATTGTGATTCGGACGTATCTCAACCATATGCACAAGATTCTATCCACAGTCAGGGGAGATGATTGGCAAACTCCCATACGTACATGTACGGAAACCTTTGAGGAATATTCACTTGTAAAATTGGCAGATATGATCTGCGACAGTATATCATATCTTCTGCAGCCAGAATTAAAGGTCCATGGACTGGGTTCTGCGTTCTTTGCTCTTCCTACAGCTTTACGAATCTACGAACAGGAGCAAAGTCTCGAAAGGAGCCAATTGGAGCGCTATGAGAAGATTCCACAAATACTAGCAAGCAAGGGGATGTACTTTCCTTCCAATTGGTATTCATCAGTAGCAATCAAGTAATTCATTAAAGGGATTTTTGATATGATTGGCGAGAATGTAAGAACTTATGTGCAATGTACAACAGACTAACCACTACTGTCTTAAAAAACACATTCAATAATTATTTTTGAATCAATGGAATTGATCGGGAAAGAACTGCATTACTCTCTCACTCCAGTGATCGATCAATCAAGAATGACTTTTGCAGATCCTTTTTAATATCACAAAGCATCATACTTGTACCACGTTTCAGAAAAGGACATCCAAATTGTATCCGTGCAGGCTTGAATGTAAGTAGCAGGTGATAGTGGGTTTCAATACAAGACAACGACTTAGTAGTCGATAGTAATACCTGATGTATTTGACAAGGAATTGCGAAATAAAAGGATACACAGTAGGTAACCCTCTATCGCCGCAAACGGAAACTTCTCATCCAAGGCCTGATTGAGACTAAGCACGAAATTGATCTTCAGCCTCATGAAGCTTCTGTCCGGTTCTGGTTCCCGTACTTCTTCAGGAATGCAAGCTTTCAGGGTCCGAGTCGGCCGCACTGTGCTATTGGAAGCTAGCGGACGCCTCCCCACCTTGTCCGAAGCGAAGGCTCTCCACCACCATGTCCGACCTTGTGCAACCTCACCTAGCTCTAACGCTGAATGCTTAATCAACGATTAGACGCCAATCAGAAATTAGATCCCTTTCGTGTTCAAATGAAATAAGCTGATTGGCATGATCGCCCTGGAAGATACCGCATTGAATGCATTCTTATCATTATTCAAGTACTCGTTTTGTGTCGACTCTTTTAGGCGGACGCCATAACTGGGTACTGCTTCTTTTATGTTTCCGGATTCATCACAGGTCGAAGAAAAGAAAACGAAGTAAGTATAGACGATGCTATCGCCATCTAGGGAGATCAATATTCGCCCAGCTTCAGCTCCAGGTATAGATCTTAGGTTGGCTGCGATTCTAAATGTAGATAACAACTTGAGGATAGTCGAATGTACATTGCTACGTATTAGTAGCACATACTGAGATGGCAGCGCTGACTCCGAACGGATGTGTTATCGATGATCTTTCCTGAACAACACATTTCTACCAAAGTTGAGTCTGTGTGGATCCGACCTCCTGTCCGAAAGATCGGCTATGGTCGTGGTCGTGGCGTGCCAGCATGCTAATGAGCATGTTGTACCACGTTCTTACAGCGAATAAGAAGATCCGTAGATCGCGATTATTTACGCACATCGATCATAGCTATCTCCAATGTCAACTTATGCAGAACACGGCATAAGCAATGGGCCAATGATCGAATTTACCGGATGTAGCCAGCACAATGGAAGAAGCCATACTTTGTGTGTTTAGCTGGTGAGCACATCTGCATTGGGGTATAAGAATCCGCAATTCCATTGTTTCTCAAGTAACCATGCCCAACACCAATTTGAAACCTCTCCAACCAATTCCTGAAATTGTCCCAACTATGGCGGAAATGCAACCTGAAATACTCATCCCTGGCACTGAGCGTATGGGTGAAGATGGCAGGGAGAAGAAGGCATTAATTCCCCATCCATCTTCCGATCCACAAGACCCCCTCAATTGGTCAACGACATGGAAACGTAAGCTCTTGTTGAAACCACAATTAACAATTTACTAATCCAGAATTAAGTCACTGTAATGGCCAGTCAATGGCTATTTACTTGGATTTCAGTGACAGGTGCACTGTCGATTGCACCTATGTTCCCATTGCTCGGCAAAGAGTTCCATTTGAATAACTCTCAACTGTCGATGCTCACTGGCATCACCGTTATCACCCTTGGCTTCGCCAATTTTTTCATTGTCCCGCTCAGTAACATCTTCGGTCGTCGCGCAGTGAGCTTGGCCTTCTCTGTGTTGATCATGCTTACCTGCATCTGGGAAGCTCTGGCGACATCTCATCGTAGTCTCCTTGCAGCTCGCGCACTCAACGGTCTTGTTTGTGCCACGAGCGAGTCCATCCCTGTACAGATGATCGCCGATGTGTTCTTCCTGCACGAACGTGGATTATGGACTGGAGTGTATTTGTAAGGTCTTGAAAGTTTCCTCAGGTATAGCTACTAATAGGTGGAACAGTACTGGATATTTCCTCGGTGCCTTCCTTGGTCCAGTGATGAGTGGATCAATTGCCGCCCATCATGGCTGGCAATCCTTCTTTTGGCTTGAAACAGGATTGTCTGCCTTTGCCATTTTCATGATTGCCCTCACTTTCCCCGAAACCAAGTATCATCGTCAAAATAGATCATCAGAGCATGCTCTTGCTTCTGAGTCATCTCTTCGGGCAAGCGAGAATGGAAGCCCCAATGATGGCAGCGAGGCTGAGAAGCAACTGACCCAAAGTCGAGTCGCAGATTCAGAGAACAATTCCATCACAACACCCCCTGTCGGACAAGGCCGACCTTCCCGTGAGCAGTTCAAGTTAATGCAGAAAGCCGACTCGCGGTGGAAAGCATTCATCGTACGCGACACATGGACTCCCATCAAGGTCTTCTTCAACCCAATCATCTTCTGGGCTGGGCTTATGCTTGCTGGCCCCGCTGATCTAGTCCTGTTCTTCAACATTACCGAATCTGTTGTTCTTGCTGCACCACCTTATAATTTCAATCCCCAACAGGTCGGCTATACCAACTTCGCATTCGTCGTCGGAGCGGTTCTTGGCCTTGCTACCGCCGGACCATACTCGGACTTCGTTGCTGCGCGCGCGACACGTCGAAATAATGGCATCCGAGAGGCCGAGATGCGTCTCCCTGCTATGACGTTCTACATGGTCATCACAATGCTTTCGCTCATCCTCGGCGGTATTGCTTATCAGTACCAATGGGCGTGGGGTCACATCATCGTATGGGGCTACGGATTCGCCGGTCTCTCAGTCACAACCGTCCCAACTATCTGTATTGCCTACGCCATTGATTGTTACAAGCCGATCTCCGGAGAGATCATGGTTGTCGCGACAGTGTGCAAGAACTTCATCGCCTTCAGCTACAGCTATTGGGTCTTCGATCTAGCGCATACTAGCAAGGACGGCTGGATCACCCCAGCTATGGTTATCTTCGCTTGCACCGTGGGACCTGCTTTGTTTGCGATACCGTTGTACTTTGGAGTTGGTAAGAAGATCCGCCATTGGACGAGGAACTCTACCTTACACCGCATGGAGGATTTGATCTGAAGGATTTGGGGATGATTACGACATATGGGTATTGTTTAATGAGTTTGGCAAGACATTGATTTACGACCTGGAGTTAAGGATCACAGTTTCTATTTCGGTGAATTGGAGATTCCTTCTACACAGTCCTGAGCGTAGCCGCCTTTCTACTTCAGAAGGTTTTGCTTAAACATATGACTTGTAGACAGAGCGGCCCATGTAAGCAGAAGAGGGGAAGATGTACACACAACCGGTAATATCGTCTCACGAGGTGTTTGCAACGGGGCAAGATATAGAAGCAGCATTCACATGTTCGGCGCGTTTTCCGGGTTCCATAAGAATGAAAAGGTTATCCGTGCTAGGGAAGCGCAAGGTATAAACAATCTTTATCCGGTGACTGCAATATGGAGTAGATATGTGTCTATAATGATAATGACGAAAATAACGGTGTTTCTACCATCTCCTTCTTTCAACCCATTCTGAAGACCAGTTGGCGACGTTAAAAATTGTGTGTGACTCTTCACCCAAGATATTTGTGAGCCACAAGAATAGTTCTGATTACTTTTATGACATGTCTCACGAACCAAACAGCCTGGATGAGATTGATAAACTTGGAGGATCATCCGATGCCGAGCCAGCCTTGTTTGGACCGCCAGGCACATGCACTGCGGGGTTGAGCCGACACTAAGGAGACCACACCAGTTGGACCTCGGAAGCTAAGTAAGGTGGGCACGTAGGATCCCATATACGCCAGAGGGAGCAATACTAATAAGATGAATCAAGTTCATTTTATCTGCAAACAACACTTTCTTCGACCAAGGTTGCTGTGAATAAGGAATCAGCTTTTAAAATATTCCAAAAATATTCCCAGCTGACAACTACATCATAAGGGTTAGCCATGTCATCACAACCACCTACGGCATCTTCTTCCACCCTAGGCTTCTTCCAATCGCTCCCAGTACTTCCTCCACAGTACACATCAACGCAAACAAAAGATGCTACCTTGACTTCGGATGATCAAGTCTTCGCTCGAATTCTCGCCTTGTATCTTCCTTCAAACAGTGGCGCTGTCAAGGATCACATACATCATCTCGCACGTGTTGCTCTGCACCCGACTGTCCTCGCTCACGGCGTAGATGCTGAGACAAACCACCCCACCATCCGCTCGCTGACCACCTTCGGCGAGGAAAATCGCAATGACCCTCTCTGGACCGCACGTGGATGGAGTGCTCTGAAAGAGATTGGGTATAAGGAGGGTGTCATCGCCGTCGCGTTTGAGAAAGAGCAGCAGCAATGGAACAGGCGCATCTACCAATTTGGCTTGGGGCATGTATGGATCAACTCAGCCACCATGACTGGATGTCCGATGAGTATGACAGATGGTGCAGCTGTGTTGTTGAGTCGTCATCTCAATGACGAGGATGGTGATCAACCAGGACGGCAACATGTGGTACAGGAATCCTTCCGCAGATTGACCAGCCGAGATCCAGCTATAGCTTGGACGAGTGGACAATGGATGACTGAGCGCAGCGGAGGCAGTGATGTATCTGGCACAGAGACTGTTTCCCGGAGACTGACGCCTCAAGAACTTGCACAGGAAGAGAAGGATGGCAGAGCCCAAGATGCAGCTGGACTGCCACTAGGTCCATGGCGTATCGATGGATTCAAATGGTTTAGCAGTGCTACTGACTCTGACATGTCTGTTATGCTCGCAAGGACGTCCAAGGGTGGACTAAGCGCTTTCTATGCACCATTGCGTCGCAGGACTGGCGTTACGATTCCATCCATTAACGCTGTTGAGCAAGACACTTACGCCACGGAGCTCAATGGCATTCGCATTCAGCGTCTGAAGAACAAACTCGGCACCAAATCTCTCCCCACAGCTGAGCTTGAGCTCAAGGGTACTCGTGCGTGGTTGATCGGCGAGGAGGGCAAGGGCGTGAAAGAGATATCTGCAATCCTCAACATCACTCGCCTATACACTGCCGCTGGTTCAGTAGGCAATTGGGCCCGAGGCCTCGCTATCTGTCGTGCGTACAGTAAAGTACGTAAGGTCCGCGGTGGCCTGTTGCAAGATAACGCACAACATCTCCGATGGATGGCCGATGAAACGGTCAAGTTCGCCGCTGCAATGCATTTTACCTGGATTGGTGTGGCGCTACAGGGCGCTTTAGAACAAGACTGGGATCAAATGGTTCGTGGTACTAAGGCGGAGGGTTTGATCCCTAAGGATAAAGTCGTCGTGCAAGAACTCCTTCGATTTGTGCTTCCAGCTGCAAAGGCCCAAGTCAGTGTTGCCTCTGTTCATGGTTTAAGACAGTGTATGGAATGCCTTGGTGGCGTCGGATACTGCGAGAACCTCGAAGACGGGGGAGTACTCAACATCGCAAAAACGTATCGTGACAATCTAGTCAATCCCATTTGGGAGGGAACAGTATCGGTCATGGCTGAGGATGTTGTCCGTGTACTCGGAGATAAACGGATCGGAGGTGGGGATGTTGTAGCCAACGTATTCGCTCCATGGGTTCGCAATATCATCAAGAGCTGCAGCGGGGCTTTCAAGAATGAAGTGGCCGTCATCGAGACGAGGCTAGAGTCTTTGATTTCGCTGGTCAATAAAGCTGACAAGGAAGAACTCCTGTACCGCGGCCGCGAACTGCTGGACCACATCGAAGTCATCGTCAGTGGCGCTGTCCTTATCTACGATGCAACAATCAATCGTGACGACGTTGCTTCTGTCATAGCTTCGCGATGGATAGCATCTCGTGACCCCACAAGCCAGTCCAGATCCTCTCAAAATTGGAAAGAGGATGTGGTTCTTGATAGGAAGATATTCCTGGGCAACGAAGCGGCTCCCCGACAGAAGTTGTAGATAACTGCATATGAATGTAAATAGCGAATCGTTGTAGCCTTGTGGTTCTCGAAATCCAAATCGCAGCATTTAATTCAACATTGTGAAAATACATTACGTCATTATTATATATTACATGCTTCTCAAGGTCGAAGTATAACAGTACTCCAAGTGTCATCATGTCTCTCAAAGTCCGCTTCTTTCTCTCCGCCTTTAGTCTGCAATTGTGCATTCCTCTGTGCCTGTTCGTCTAGCAACACTTTCTTGATTCCCTTCATCTTGAACCAGATCCACCCTGCCATTACGATTGTGATTATGAACGCACTGACAAACATGATCGTTTGCGTCAAAGAATCCTTCTTATCTTGGACCAGAAGAACACCCAGGTAGACGAGAAAGATCTGCTTAGGCAGTGAGAGAAAGGTCGAGACAACGAAATGCCAGAATTTGACGTCGCAAGTCGAGAACACAGCGGTGCTGAAATGCGAAGGAATGGCCGAGAAGCGAATGAGGAGAACAATCTAGATAAATGTTAGCAATGACTGACTGCAAACACCTCAGAGAATGGGATGTTTACCCAGAAGCCACCATCCCTTGTCAGGCGCGCCAGCGCACCATAGTTGAGGTTTGTTCGTTCGAGTTTCTGGGCTCGTCTTCTGAGGGCGTGTTTGAAGGCGAACCATGTCGCGACTATGCCATTGTCAGCGCCCATGTGATGTTTAACACTGCGAGCTGGTAACCCACTTTCGCCGATAAACGTCCCAGCCGCCACTATCGCGAAACCGATCCAGAGTCCATACACTACACCACACAGCAATGCAATGACCTCGTGTCCAAAGAGTGGTGGGAAAGACAAGATCACCAAAATGGCGATAGGAATAAGCCAGCCGGCGGGTAGGTCGCGAACCTTCTCGGAAAACGGTCGAAGATACTACAGTACGCTTTAAGTCAGTGACGTGCATAGCATCTGAAGCCATTTGTGGAAACCCACCTCGACCACTTCGTCATGATGTATCGTCAACATTACTGTCGCAACTCCGATGCCAACGAACAAAAGATGCCATGCTATAGCAGAGTCAGTTTATGGAGTCGAATCGCAGCCATCGAAAAACTGACGTATGTATTTTGGTGCGAAGAACACTCTTTTCCAATTCACTGGCCTGTATTCTGTATTCTCCGGACTGCTGTCTTTCTTTTTCTTCTGGGCGCCCATCGCGCCCATCTCAATGTCCGCCATTCCGATGATCAACTAAATTTCGTCAAATGAGGTAGATATTAGAAATTCGTATGGTAGATTGACCTAGACCAGCCAGATTGCCGAAGGAAGGAGCTGAATTATGACGAAAAGATTTGCAGGATCGTCAAAATCAAGCTAGACGCTGGAAACACGCAGCATAATGTACGAAATCTCAACTGAAACCGGCGAGACCAAATCCGAGCACAGTCCCATGGTCGCAACATCGCTTCCAAATCCTGGATCACTAGCGGCCGCAGCTATTCTCTAGGCGCGCCTATTGCACCTGGAAAATTTCCGATAGGACTATAGGCAATTATGCATCCATCATTTATTGATGTCTATTGGCCTGGTGTCGTGGATCTGGTACGCGGGAGGATGGATCGTGCTACTAATAGCATCCTTTCGCTAGCGCTTAGGGCTGATGAAACAGAGAGTTGCGACAGGGGGACCAGTGACAGCCGCGGATCACTGTTGAGACATAAGGCTGTATGTAGATCCTGGGCGCTTCATATAATTGTATCTGCTCTGCAGTCTTGATTGCGATTCGTCCATGCACCTCCATGTCGTGAGATATTCCTTTTTATCGATGTAAACTTCTTGAGTGTGCTGGTGCGGGGTGAAACTTGGATCGCTATACAATGTGAACAGTCCTCTAGTAAAACCACGCTTATGAGACAGCAACAGAAGATATCCAGTAGCTATGTCCATTGTTTCGGAGCACAAATGATTGGTCACAAGAATAAACATAGCGCTGAAGACAGCGCAAGAGATGGACGAACATAGGCCACCCTTCATTATCTTGTCAAAAGCCGGGGAGCAAAATCCCAATGACCAAGAGAATTGCAACTCCTCGCCGAATGAGATTGGTGCGACTATCAATGACAACCAAAACAAACATCCGATTCCAAGCCGAGGCAATGGATGTCTTCTTGGTACCGGTTTCCAATGAACAGAACCGCGGTACATTGCCGGAACCCCAAAGTAGGGTTTCATACGTTTCCACGACTGACGTAGTCTATTCGTATCATAAGCTGTAAAAGTATGGTACATGAAGGCAGTGTCTGAATGGGCCAGAATTGTGATGATGACAAAATAGTAGCAAGCCCGCCATTCGCATCGTCAGTGGACTGCAGTGGCCGAATCGATCCATTCGAAGCAAATGGGTTGCGCTTCCCACTAGATACATGCGTCGTGCGTGGCAACCAAGAATCGAAACCATGTTTCTGCTGCGATTCATCTCGTTTCAAAATAGAACAAGCGCGTGAGAGTGACCAACTCAGTCTAACACATGTTTGATTGGCTGATTCGCTGAAAAGATCGTGACAAAATGACAATGGATGTCCCAGGTTCTGTGTCTCGCCCGATGTGAAGACTTCCTTCAATTGGGTTCATCCGCCCGTTCCTTCTTATTGTGGTTCGTAAATGAAGTAAGAATGCCCTAATCTTAGGCAATCCCCAATATCGTAGCAATCGCAATACGTTGCCTTGAATTCCGGCATCTGTTCTGAAAAGTTCAACTCCATATTTCTATAGGAGCAAGCTACAAGTTCGTTGTGTTCGAATTTGCTGATTCTTTCATTATATTGCCATTCGTCATCAATCCAGTGACGGAATAGCGCAATGCTGATGAACCCAACCCGTGAATGCCGATGCTTTCCCCGCTCGGCGAATTCAAGACCGAATCATGGGGATCGCCCAGTGGCCGGGGCCAGAAGTTTTGGTTCCTCCAGCCAGACATTAGTGGTATGTCTATCTTTGATACTCATTACGCTCTTGAGTGGCTTGCATCACGAAAATGCCGGGTTGGCATGGCAAAATGACATTATTGAGGTGATGGTCGCATCCTCAGCCTGCCTCAACCTCTGAATCTCTCAATAGCCTCATCAAAGGGTTTTCATTTGATCCAGGAATCCTTGTATATGGCTTTTCTGCCAATTCATTCGTCCTGCACTTGCAATACTGATGACCGTATCTGGGATCTTCTGCATAGATGCTTTGAAGCTTCGGGAGAACATGAAACAAGCCATCAAGTTCAATGACCAGCCGTTTCCATTCGTGCTCATTGAAGAAGTGCACTTCAAGATCCAGAACTTCCAGCGAGTCCGGTAGCTGGGAGGCGAGAGTCGACGATTCCAGGAGATCAGTCCACAGAATACTCCAAACGGTTCTCAATGTCTTGAGAACGCGAAAGTCGCGGAACGACACTGTGCAAAATTCTGAACTCTTTGAGGCAGTGCCCTTCGAGATGCGTTAATGGTTTTGTTGTCAACATGATTCAATCTACTTACCCGTTTCCGGTTTACACTCGTGTATGATTTAATCCAAGTCTCAGCAAGCCGTTCACTACCCGCAGCAGATAAGGTTGGAACTTCTAGAACCAGGTGCTCCAATGTCTGGCCAGTACGCTCCCGCAATATTTCTATGGTTTCTCTCCATATTGATATTAGGTGAAGCGACAGGGTGTTACATTCGAAAGTAAATCGTTTGATTGATTTCGGTGACGCTAGGATCGTTTGCACAGTGGGTGGGTCAAGATAAGATTGGACAAAGAAGTATTCCTCCACGTTCGATTCCGGAAGCCGTATACTGGATGAGTCTTCCCCAGGATTTCGTAGAGGGAAGTTCCATTGCATTTTCTCAGCCGCAATCTGACGAACTGATGGGATCCGGTTCAATAACAAGACCCACCCCGGGTCAATGCCAACGTTTTGGTCGTGTTGTTCATGAGTCATGACTACGGTAGTGAGATGTTGAAATGGAAGCTGAACTGCAAGTGAAAGGTTTGCTTGAGAATATGCCAAAACTGCAGATTGCATTATTGCCCATAATGCCCCCTCTGTACTGAAGTCGGGAGAAGTAAGCACTTTCAGATAAGGCAAGTAGTGGACCAGTACGGTGATCATGGGGTCCACAAATGGGTTCTGATCCGAACGATCTTCCGGGTGGGCCCGTATGCCCTCATTCTGGAGCTTTAACCACGTTCTTTGAGCTCTCACTCTGGAATACATAATTTCGATCCTGTCGAATTCGGCATGGAACAGGCTGCAATCCTCATCGTGTGGTTCGTCCCAAAATGTCGATAATTTGGGTATCACTAATCGCTGGTAATACCACCCTTTGCGCGGGTCGGAGATCAACTCCCTCAATTTTTGCCGCAAGCTGACAGTCGTTATATCCAGGTCTCCGCACTTTTTGAACCTTAATGTATGATTTTGTAAAAGGTATTTGCAAACTCTCCATGACTCGCTGCTTGCCAGGGCAAAGTTGAGACAGAACGTGGGCTCGAGATACTCCGCGATAATAATGATCAATTCCGTCGGCAATGGCAAGGTATTCATCATTAGTCGACGAGATGAAAACGATTTGGAACAATGCGGTAAAGACAGATACGAAAATGACGTTGTGGTCAGAGGTTAAAGCTGTCGGATGCAATATTGCCTCCTGGAAGGATTTTAGCGCTGTCTCATTTTGAGCCTAGTTGTAGATCAGTCAGCGCCGCTCTACCTTCCGCAAATCGGCTTGTACATGAGAACAATCGAAAGATCTAAATAATGGTCCATTCAGAGAAGTAATATAGGTCGTGCGAGGATGAGAATGCTTATTTATTTGGGTGTTACGATGCCGAGTGCATTGTCTCTACCGCACTATGGTTGTGTTGACGGCTCTTGGCTGAGGCCACTCATCTAACACCACATCTTCTCCTTGAATCTCGAAACATAGTCGACTCTGCTCAGGTACATCCAAAGCCAAGCAATAGACACCAGCATAGATGATAGTGTTGCCAGAACCATCGACTCTAGCAAAGTCACCCCAAGTGAAATCCAGCTCTGTATTCCTCCGCTCATTCGGTTTCACGCCGCGCAGTCGCTCGTAGCCAACAAGCTCCTTGATTGGATGTGGAGAGGGGCCAGCTTCCGAAGAAACAAATGCAAGGGCGACAAAGTCCGAAGTAATATTTCCATTGTTGGTCACGGAGATGGGAATTGAAGGGAATTTGCAAAGGTCCTTGTGTGGAAGCGTACACTCAGCAAGCTGGGACACTTGGAAGACCTGCACATCTTGTGAACTTGAACTTTGGCCGCCGCTTGTATTACCAAATCCCACGGAGAACTTGGTATAATGAAGACCGAAGCCGAACTCCTGGACAGCGCCGTCATACCATTTGTATGTCCTGCCTGGGTTGATGGCACTGGGCCGAAGAGACATGTCCGTCATGGGCACCTGGTCAGCATAAGCACCAGGATACTGAGTAACTGGAAGACGGCCTGCTGGTGCCTTTAGGCCAGATATAATGTCGAACGCTGCGTCTCCTCCATACATTCCCGGGTATCCCATCCAAAGAACGGAATTGATGGCCTTATTCTCTAGCAGTGGTGTATTGTCGACCGAAGTGCCTAACTGCACAACAACGATTGGCTTCCCAACCTTAGCGACGTCATTGAGAAACGCGAGCTGCGCTGCTGGCCAAGTAATACTTGTACGATCTAGATCCTCAGACTCGATCGAGACATCGATTCCGCCGAAGTACAACACGATATCGGCAGCCTTGGCAGCATCGAGCATGGGAGAATAGGAGCCACCGCTGGCGACTGGCCCGTCTGCGAATTTGACATTGAAACCTCGCCTTTGCGCAGCCTCAAGTGGTGTGCGATAGAAAGGAGGTCTTCCATTGTAGTTTCCCAGCATCCTCGTCCTAGTATCGTTTGCCCACATGCCAATGACAGCAATTGTCTGATTGGGCTTGAATCTGTATGGAAGTAGGCCATTGTCTTTGAGAAGAACAGCACCATCTGTTGCAGAGCTAAGAGCAAGGTTTCGTGCAGTCTCTGTATTGACAGTCTCCCAACCATACGCACGAAACCCAACAACATCGTCCCTGAACCTGGCGAAATAGTCGGAGCGAATGAGTCCCTCGTATTGACGCCGCAGGGCATTGTCAATGACCTTTTCGCTGAGCAATGACTGGTTGTAGGCACCAATAACATCAGTCGACCAACCGCCCGCTTCACATACATTGTCTGTCCCTGCATTGAACGCAGCACCAGCAGCTTGAGCAGCTGTTTTGACCCACTTGTGGTCCGCGTAGATGTTGTGGACAGCGTTGCAATCACTGACGACGTAGTTATTATGTTTCGTCCAATTCCAATGTTCTCGCAGTACAGTCTGCATCAGATATTCATTCGCACAAGCTGGAGTACCATTGACTCGATTGTACGAACACATGATCGATCCGACGTTCGAGTCCCGAGCGCACTGCCGGAATGGTGGAAGATAATACTCGACAAGATCCTGCAAAGATACGATAGCATTGAACGCATATCGAACCACGCCTTTCCATCTCTCGAGATCGTAGGCGGCAAAGTGCTTGCATGTTGCGATTATCTGCCGTTTGCCGACGATATCTGGGTCCTGGCTGGCCCATTCCATGCCTTTCAGGAGGTGTTTAACGTACTTCGCGATTCGGAGTGGGTCCTCGCCGGGAGTCTCTAGGCCTCGTCCCCAGCGAGGATCCTTGAATGGATTGATGTTCGGAGTCCAGAAGTCGATGCCAGCACGTCCTGCATTACCAAAGGCGCGGGCTTCGGCGCCTATCACGAGCCCTATCTTTTCAACCAAGTCATCGTCGAAAGCTGCGGAGATGGTGATGGGATTTGCGAACGAAGTCGCAGATGAAAATTCTCCAGCATTGGAGAAATTGACACCAGGTGAGAAAGCTACGCCATGTAAAGCCTCACTCCACCAGTCGTATTTAGGTAGACCAAGTCTTTGTGCACCTTGACTATGACTTTGAGAATTTAGTAGCCATTCTGTGCGTTTACTGTAAGATCGACTCACTCGACCAAATTGACGAGTTTTTCTTGGATGGTCATCGCCTCCACCAGAGCTGCTGCTCGTCGTGCAGGATCAAGTCCCATATCGCACACATCGTTCTTCGCCAATGGCCCAGAAACGCAATCTGGATATCGATCGCCATTTGCGCTATGAAAGAGAGCAGAAACTATAATGACTTCAATGAGCTTGAGTAAATTCATGATTGTGTCGAGATACTCATGGAATGAGTTGGTTTGGTGGAGATAGCATGGAGATTTAACTTCCCATGAGCTACGCTTCAATATCGCTATATGCATGCAGGTACTCTCGGGAACAATTTACGGCACCAGCGCAGATCAGCATAGCTGTACGGGATGGTCCCCCTCATGTTGGGTGAACCAGTGATGCTAAAGACGCGGTTAAATTCGCCTGGTATCGCTCCATGCAAGAATTGTCGATGTCCATCGCCAGGTCGGGCAATCCATCAACGCGCTATATGACCATGTAGAGGTTGGCTCCGCTCGCCATCCGTTGAACTGGGAATTCAATCAGCATGGCATTGCATACCCCTCTTTTCAATAAGTTATCGTACGTCACCATTTTCAAATGTGCCTTTGCAATGGGAATGGTGAAGAAATAAAAGCGGTGGTTGCAGATGTCGCAAAGACGATCTTGCAAGGTCTTCATTAATTTTTGCACCTATAGTTCCATGTTCTCCTCCAAGAACCCCTTTTCTTTATTTTCGCGGACTAACTTGGCCCTAAATCCAGTTGCTTCGATAGTCTCAACAGTATTACCTTCCCCTCCCCAAAATATTACTTCATTGAACGGCTTGCCAGCGTACGATGCTCTGTCATAATCAGTCGGGCAGAAGTTGTCCCAGATCTTGTGACCTTGTGGGTTTGGATACTGAACCCCAAGTATGCGCCACTTTTCGCCCTCTTCCTTCTTCTCATTGCTGTACAGGAGTGTGGGTGCCAAAATTGCATACCACGGTATATCTCCTCCATGGGGACCAAGGAGCTGTTTCAATTGTGATTCAAGAACATCTGTTCCATTTGATATGAATCGCTCGAGTACAAGGCCGCGTTCATCGGCTACAAGGATCATTGACGTGTTCAGACCAGCCTGTTCAGCGGCATATTCCCCAGCGTAGCGTTCATGGAGTTGGCGTATGGCAACCTCCTCTGCAGCACGAACAGCCTCAACGGTGACTGCTTCGAGAAGTTCCGTAAATATTCTGCCTGTGCCCGCCACGAGAATTGTGATGCCAAGATCATATTCGGGCACGGTCATGATAATTGACTGATACCCAGGGAGGCCTCCGGATTTCGTGATGAATCGCACGGAGCGTTTGGAGCCAAGTAGGATTTCATCCGTGCGGAAAATCTCCCAAGGAGTTCCGTAGAAGGTCTGTAGACCATCGCCGGGGGAAACGGGATGGGCCCAGTTCAAGGCATGAGTGATGCCGTTGTATTTCGTCAGAATGTATCGGAGATACTTGGACAAGTCTTTGCTTGAACTGTATATTCCGCCAGTTGGGTTCTGGACACCAGCATCCACGTCCCAGTAATGAGATCCCACAGGTATGACACCAGCACTGTCTGGTGGTAGTGACAACGTGCTTTTAGTCATTTCGAGAGGATCAAAAATGGCATCCTTGATATAAGATTCATATGTTTGGTTTGTAACATTGGCAACTGCGAGGCCGACAATTTCGAAAGCGAGGTTTGAATAGGACGACTTCTGGTTCGGGGCGAATACGGGGTCTTTGGCCTTTACAGCTTTCAAAAGATCTGTGTGACATACGTTAGCTTCGCAATTTTTGAACCCGATTCAAGCGCCTACCCGCTCTTTTGCAGCTTGGTTCATAATTGTCACCAAACTCGTCGCATTCCAACAAGCCTTCACGCGACAACGGTGGGAAGCCCAATTTAGTAGGGTCATCGGATCCCCACCAATCGTTTATGTAGTCGGTCTGCGCGACTGAAAGAAATCAGTTACTTTACCTTCAGGGGTATAACAATGTGTCATATCGGGGTGCGAACAATCTCGTGGAAGTCCACTCAGCTGGCTGGCCAGACTCCGCAATGTGATATCGTCCCATGGTATTGTACCCTCCTGCTTTCCCTTCAATTCAGGAATGTATTTCGTAATGGCGTCGTCCAGGCTCAGATTTCCTGCAGCATGCTGGTATAGCAAACCCAGAACGGTGAAAGACTTGGTGATACTTGCAATACGATACAAAGCGTCACCATTGACTTCTGGTATGTCGGGACGGGACGAATTTCTTTCCCGCGCGGTATGATGCTGAGACCAGAGTGTTTCCTTGGAGGAAGTTATCTCCACAGAGAATGAGAGAGGGTCGTATTGAGGGTCAGCAATGATTGTGTTCAAGGTTGTATGTATTGTTTTGAATGCTTCCTGGAGGATGGGGTCTTTCGGATCGTAATCTGGTAACGGATGGACCTCACTTGGGCCTGGACAGCTGGCTTTGACCAAAGCCGCCCCGAAGAGGGGAAGGATCGTGAACAACATTGTTCGTGTAAGAAGAGAAAAGCATCATGAAAGAGCGGTGTTTATTTGAGTCGTATCCCCTCAGTGGTAAGCTGACAGCTCCAATGCATGGACGCGTAGATCGGCGCTAAACACGGACGGAACCCCCTTTTATCGATAAACAACATCATGCGGATCTTTTCCGCTTCTTCTCATTATATTGGCACATCCCATGTCAATTGCAACATAACGACATCAAATTCACATTTGCACAAAGATTGACCATACCTTCGCCCAATAGAAGATGGAAGTTCAACTTGAACCAGGTCTTGGTGAATAATTAATCTGACATTTCTATAAGATTCGTAGCATCTAATGTTACAACATGAAACTATATATCGTACAAAGGCAACAACTCCTCTTACATTATCTCCAAGCGAACATTATGATCGGCCAGTCATCTTGAGACAACCTTGCACTATTGGAAATGCGACTGCTTTCTTATTCTTCCATACACCCACGAGCTGCTGCTGCCAATACAAGTACGCCAGCAGTGCTAACACAGGGAACGAAACGACCCAGAACACCCAAGCCCTCTGTTGTCCTGGCAAGAAATCCCCGCCCATTGAGAAAATGCTCGCAACCGTTGAAAGTGGTATGAACAACATCGTCAGAACAGTGATTCTCGATAGGCTCTGGGCATTGCCATTGGACACGCGAGCCTCCTGAATCGTGCAGCGGTTTAGGTATCCCGTAGCAAGTGCATTCGCCATCCCGTCCACCGCGCGAGTGAGGTCTTGAATAGATCTCCAGCCGTCGATCTCCCATCGCGGTGGATTGTTCTCTAGGATTGCTGCGGGAGTGTCTACGCCGACTGCAATCATGTTGTCAGACAACTCGTGGGAGAACTGCTTCATGGCCGCGCAGCTGCCGACGATGAAGTTGAAGAACTCATTGTTCCAACTTGATAAGCTGCCCTCCGAGAAGCTTGAGAGGAATTCGTGTTTCAGGGAGCTCTTTTGGATGCTGATCAGATTTAGGTAACGCCGTCGCATGAACGACGTCAGGGTTGAGATAATCCATTTGCGAGGTATTGTCACGACATCGATCGGATGTATGATATCATGTCCGTTCTTGAACATCTCGCTTTCCATCATCTGGATGGTATCATCGAACAGGGATGTGTACCCAGGAAGCACGTAACTCCTCTCCCACTGTGCCGAATTCTCCGGAAGTTGATCAAGCGGATTCATCTCCGGATTCAGGAAGTGTTTCGGCATCGACTTCTCATCTCGAAGTCGTGGCCGGAGCGGAAATATCTGTCTCGAAGGTAGACACTGAACGTAATCTACGAGCGGAGGGTCGACAAGCAACACGGCATCCCACGATCCATCCGGCCTCACTGGCGAGCTCCAGAACGACATCGTGTGGTGACTCCTCGCCTCATCGTACAATAGCCCATTTCGACTATACGTGTGGAGATACCGACATACGTTTGCATTGAACGCATATATGCTACTGTTCGCGTGGTTCGGTGCGTCGACTTCGACTCGGTGGGACGTCGCGTACCGCAAACAGAATTGCGCCTTGGAATATCGCCGAAAAGGGCTACGATGATTAAATGTCGATGACGCCGGGTCGTCCCACTGACTCGCGAAAAAAGTCGGTGGAATGCGTAATCTTGAACCAAGGGCGAGGATGTGATGACATGGTAGATCTTCCAATATGAAAAGTCGTTTCTGTGGTCGAGCATCTGGAGAGGTTCTTGTCGACGCCTTCCAAAGGCAGCGGTCAAGTTCTTCTGAACTCGCAAACTTCGCGGTATGGACTTCATCTTCGATGCTTAGATCGACCAGAGCGCATCTTCCACGCTCCCTATCAACAGCCGTTTGATTCGCAACGGCTGCGGCAAACTCTGGAAAGAATGGTTGGATCTGGTCTTGTATCAAACCCATATATTCGAGTTCTTCTTCGCTCAGGAAATGATGTGTAGCGCCCCATGATTTGGAGAAAGCCGTTCCGTTAGAATGGCTGCTTCCAATGGAAGCTGAGGCCGAATGTGCTATCATCGTGACTGACTTCTTCCAGAAACATAAAACGATGCAACGAAAAATATGATACTCCACGATGAATGTAGTTAGAGAAGCAGAACTAAACTTACAAGCGTTTAATTATGAACAAGAGGAACTATATCACAGCCCTACAATCTCACCCTCCCAGCCGCCCGTTCCACTCCCTTCCAAACCACACCACACAAACGCCTCCGCCAAAACCGCCCCCATTCACCCTCCCCACTGACCGATTCTCGTCTACCGCCGACATTACTTTGAAACACACGTGTAGTTCGGGCGCCCACTGCCTCTTTCGGTAATAATCCCCTCGTGTAGGAAATGTCCACGTAAGGCTGAAACGTCCTCCTTCCGAGCTGTCGACGAATCGGAGGAGTTATGAGTGTTTTGCTGAGTGGTTCATCCGAGTTTGTGTAAATTGACGTTTACAAAGCGTTCTTTGGTAATGGGAACCAAATATGGTTCTCGAGTTCTCGTTTTGTTTTTGGTGCTTCGCGAATGTTGAAAGTATCTTCAGTTATGTACGGAGTACAGACATGATCCCATCTCCTTGGAAATCTCACCACAAAGGAGACAGTGAAAAGTATCTCCTAATCGCGTAAACCACACATCTACCTCAACTAAATTCTCAACCCTACCCCAAAACCTCACAAACAAGCCATGCCTCCGCACCTACATGTGCCACCACCATTACCTCTCCCCACGCTTCCGCCTCCGCCTCCGCCTCTATCTCTCACATCCAACAACATTTGTCTCAAAAGCACGCAAGTTTCAGCTGGACGCGTGCACGCTGCTTTGGTACGAGTACGTCATGTGGCGTAAACAACTACTGTAAGTGTAGGGAGAACATGGCTCGAGTTTGTGCTTGTGTTGTGCAGGGGGCGTCAAATGCGGTGTTGTGATTGGCTGGGGGTGGTTGTGTATGAACGCCTGTGTTTCATGGTTGTTCCTTCGCGATAGGGAGTGCTGCCTTAGGCATTTATGTCGATTGTGGATGAAAGTGATGTTTACACTACGGAGGAAATGGGTGTAAATGGTGTGTTGTGATCAGGGGGACAGAAGAATTCTAGAAGACTTTGTCTTTCTAGTAGGTCGACAGAAATCCCCACCAAGATACTCGCAATAACTACTACAACAATACACAACCCATCCAATAGAGAGAACATTCATTTTCAACCTCTATACGGAGGACACAACCCCATAATCAAGCAAACATAGTCAGCCCTCCACCTCCCTTCCAACTTGCCCTTGCTTCTAGAAATGTGGGGTACATATATACAGTGCGAACATCCCCGGTGGTCATTCAAAATCTCAATCAACATTAGCCGAAACTATATGAACACGATACCACCACCCTTGTTCCTTTTCCCCCGCAGAAATAAAAAGAGCCGCAGGACCGAACTGACTGGGATTTCCAAATAGACATTCCGTTGTTAAACGTAGAGGTTGGAGAAGAGCGTGTAGGTTGAACCAAAGGGCGAGAGGAGGGGAGAAAAGATGTAGTAAATCAGTGTGATCAACAGACACTTATGATTCTCTCATCGTTCATCTTTTGCTAAGACAGAAAAGAAATAGTAGGCACATATATGGGAAACTTTTCATACATCTACCGGAAGCGGATCAACGGCGCCTTGCAAAGAGCACCACCGCTCTCCCCACGTTTTATTTCCTGGCCTGTTTATATCCATCCTTCTCCCACATTGTGTTTCCCGATCGGTTATTGCGTCGGTTCAATGAAGTCTTGGGCATGGATATTTGCACGACACGCAATGGACGGTTCAATATATGCGGATGATTTTTAGTTCACTTGGGGATATGGGGATACCCAGGTGACCGAATATGTTGTGGATGTGTAGGGATGGCAAGCACCAGGAATAGATTATCAACTGCTTATATAAAGGCGTTTCTAGGTGCACGTTTTTATGATATAGACCTCCGTGGCTGGACACACATAGGTAGATTTTCTTTTCTTTTGATTCTTTTCATAAGACATCAAATATGAGATTCGAAATACCAACCCTCATCGCCCTCGCGGCCACCTCCGCCCACGCCTTCCCAACCGCACCAGCCGACATCCTCGAACTCCTCCCCAGACAAGGCGCCGGAAACATAACATGTCCCGCAACCCCCAACCCGATGCCCAAAGCCGCGGACCTCCCCGCCGTGAAAACCATGCCCGACCCTTTCCTGTACCTGGACGGCAAGACGCGCGTGCAGAGCAAGGAAGAATGGCTCGCGTGCCGGCAACCCGAGATCATGAAGCTCCTCCAGGAATACCAGTACGGCTACTATCCTGACCACTCGCTCGAGACGGTGACCGCGACGCGATCAGGTACGAAGTTGGATGTCACGGTTGCGGTGGGCGGGAAGAGTGCGACGATCTCTGCGACGCTGAATTTGCCGTCTGGGAGTGGGAAGTTTCCGGTTGTGATTTCGATTGGGGGGATGGATACGAAGGCGTACACGGCGGCGGGGATTGCGGTGGTCACGTTTGATTATGGGAAGGTCGCTGCGGATAGTAATAGCAAGTCTGGGAGCTTTTGGACGCTGTATAGTGGGAAGGATATTGGTGAGTCGTTTATTTACCCTTCTGACATCCTTGATTTCCTGAGGATCTGAGCTGACGATGATGATAGGTGTGTTGACTGCTTGGGCCTGGGGTTTCCATCGCGTGCTGGATGGCATTGAGTTGAAGGTTCCAGAGATCGACGCAACGAAATCGGGCGTGACTGGATGCTCTCGACTAGGCAAGGCTGCGTTGGCTGCAGGTCTATTCGATAAACGTATCGCAGTGACTATGCCAATGTGCTCTGGCGTACAGGGAGCTGGACCTTACCGCTACAGCCTCAGTGGACAGGGAGAGAATCTTGAGAACTCGGTAAGTCCAGTCAATCGAATGGGAACGAGAAATATCTAATCGTTATCCCATCTAGAAATCCGGAGCCGGCTGGTGGACCTCAAGCGGCATCTCCCAATTCGTCGGCAAATCCACCCAACTCCCATACGACGCGCACACGATCGTAGCCGCCATCGCTCCCCGAGCCGTGATCCTCGAGCAGAACTCCGGAGACCAGTTCACCGACTCCAAGGGCACCGCCACAGTGACGTTCCCAGCCGCGAAAGTGGTTTACAACTTCCTCGGTGCGGGCGAACAGCTCGGGATGTCCATCCCGTCAGGCGGACACTGCGACATGAACGGATACGGTGCGGTGCTACCATTCGTCCAGAAGGTTCTGCAGGGGAAGACACCGAGTAAGAACTTCGATGACCTGGGAAGTTGGAAGGCGATGCCAGAAGCGTATCCTTGGGCGACTAATGTACCCAAGGCGACTTGAGGCGCCGATATCGATACCAAGTAAACAAATCACTGATTTCATTGAACCTTTCACTTTTTCTGCTGAGACTCCTTCTGTGCATCCGTATATGCAGCGCTGTATCGGTAAGACGACCACTCGGAAACACCAAAGAACGTCTAAGACATCATCTTAGCTCAACTCTCTCTCTCTTCCTATCATACATCAGGAAACCCGTTGAACGAATACTCACAAGAAACATAAACAGCCCCACCAGAAAGAAAACCCCCTGATCCTGCACATGCCACTGCCTGACATTATAGCAGAAAGCCGCCACCAGCACCGCGACCATGAGCGCGCGGAAACTCGACGCATTCTTCCGCTCCCCTGATTCGTGGCGCGACAGCGAGGCGGTGAGACTTGCGTTCTGGCGTTCGAGGATCGCGAGTCTGCTGCTTTCGTCTGTTTCTGTGTTGAGAAGGGGTTTGGGGTCGGACATTTTTTTTGGTTTGAGGATAAGGGAATTAAGGGGGTGAGTAGGTGATTGAGGTCGGGTTGGCTGGGTTGATGATCGAAGGAACGTGGAGTCAGTTCCGATGGATGGATGGACGTTGGCTAGCGGTACGATTCCGAGTGACGTCATAGCTTGTTGTCCAAACATTCCGTTCCAGTCATTCAGAGGTGCAATTCAGCAGAATGATTCCTTCTTATCAACGACCCGAAATGACGCTGATACTGATACACGCAACAAGTGGGTAGCCCTTTTTTTATCTATAGATGGGGCAAGGCAGCACAACATAAACTTGTGCTTCCTGTCCCATCCACGGAAAATTATATTTGGTTTTCTAATTCTATATACTTGTCTACTCCTCCATAAACTCCTCCAGTCTTCTGGCCGACATTTCACATCCCAGATATACACACTGCATCTATCCAACTACAACTATCACCAGGCCGCTCCTTGACCAATTCCACAGTTCAGAGCAGGATGTCACATCAAATCCAAGCTTTTCAGCATGAATCAACGTGATTTACCCTAACTCCCGCGCACAGGGGTTGAAGCCTAAACGCCCCTCTCAGCACCGACCTTCTCCTCGTACTTGTGGAAAGTCTCGGTATCCTCCACGTGGTTGGCCTCGTGGAAGACGTCAACATTGGTGGTTGCGAACTTCCTGGCCGGCACCTTCTTCTCGAAGAGCAAGTCAAGCTCAGCGAAACTACGGCCCTTGGGCTCGGGAAGCCTGAAATAGGTGTAAATGATGCAGAGGAAGCAGCTGCCACCCCAGAAGAAGCCAGCGAAGTTCTGCCAGTTCCACATAGTGGGGTTGAGCATGTAGGGAGTGAGGACGGAGCAAATGATGCTGACAATGTTGTACAAGTTGCGACCTAGGACGATTGTCTTGATCTGCAGACGACGGGTGGACAGTTCTGCGACGAGCGAGTAGCAGACGGTTCCGACAGTAAGCTGGTAGAACATGGCCCAGACGATCATGATGGCGCCAGTCGCGAGTGCACCCTGTTGGCGGTTTGACTCGGGGATGAGCCCGAGGAAACCCATGATCATAAGCATGCAGAATAGACCGCACAATCCACCCAAGTACAGTGTACGTCGACCGAGGTTGAATTGACTCATCAAGAACCAGGCGCCGAAGACACCAGCCATGTTGATACCATACTGTCCCAGGGCGAAGTCGTAAGCAGTGGCAGGATCGAGACCAGCCTGTTGGAGGAAGTAACTAGAGTAGCCGGAGAAGGAATTTCCAGAAAGGTTCTGGATTGCCCAGGCCATGCACACGATCTCAGTACGGCGGAGATCAGTGCCCCTGAAGCAGTCGAGATAGCTGGCTCCGTGGGTGATCTTCTCCTCGAGGGCCGTGGTATGGGCCATCATGGCAACGGTCTCATCGGCGTTGAAATCAGTCTCCTTGTTAAGACTGGTAAGACGGAGAAGGGCCTGCTTGGCGTCACCAATGCGACCTTTTCTCACAAGCCACCAGGGAGACTCTGGTGCCATGTAGATTCCGACGAGGAGAGGTACTGGCCACATCCACTGGAGAGCATAGGGAATTCGGTAAGACCATTCGTCGTCACGACCAAGCATAGATTTGATAACGCCAATTCCGATGACTTGTCCAAGACCCCAGCAGAAGTTGACATAGGTAGTTACTGTTCAAAGTCAACAATTTGTCCATAGAGGGAGATATAGCAATTACTTACGGTAACCACGGAGCGCGATGGGGCAAACCTCAGAAGCATAGGTGATGGTGAGTGTCTGGAAGACACCCCACGGAATACCGCACAGAATCTCCGCAACCAACAGGTGGGTGGTGTTCTGCGCAGTGAAGAAGATGGCGGTCCAAGCGATGATGAGGGTAAGGCACGTCATGACGGTGTACCTGTAGCCAAACTTCTCACTGGCCCATCCGTTGATGAAGAGACCAAGGATCTCACCGACACCAGCACCATTGCTCAGGCCGGACTGCCACGCAGCGGAGAGCTCATAGGTGCCATCGGGCTGCAAGTCGCCGTACTTTTCCTTGAACTTGGGGAAGCCGTAGAAATTGGAAAGCAGGCACTTGTCGTAACCCTCCATGACGATGCAGGTGGAGATGAGGACGGACCAGCCAACAGCCTTAGGGTAGAGCTTGAGGCCTTGCCACAAGGACATGTTCTGTTCTTTTTCGGTGGCAGCTTTGGCATTGACGAGGACCTTGTCCATTGCGGTGACCGAGTCACTGCGATGGACATTGGCGTCCACCGTCTGGATGTCTTGCTTCTCATCCGCCATGGTGCGGTGTCTCTGTTGTTCGTTCCTGGGAGGGAAGTCAGTCAGAACGCCGATCCAAAAGAATCCGGGGACCGGGGTAGCCTTATATTCTGGAGGGTTGGAGGTGCATGCATGGGGTAAAGCAAGGTAGGATGGCCAGCCGTGCCACCCAGCCAGCCAGACAGGTTACAGGTATCTAGTGAATGCGGGGTGACAGAACAGGGTGCAAGGGTAGCTTGGGGTTGCATCCTGGGGCAATACGACGACGATCGGGTAGAGCACACAGCATCTAGGGCATACCTCGGAACCAGTACTTACATGAATCAGTTGGTTTAGGATCGAAAGACCGGGACTAATTTATTTGCGATAGTCCAGGTCCGATGCTGCCCCAGAAGGTGCGGTGCGTCGGCCTGCAAATGGGTGATGAACAGAGTTTAGGAGATTGGAAAACGTCTTGACTATCTGGGCGATGGCCCTGGAGACAGATTGGACAGAATGGTTTGGTGAGGGGGTGGGATGCGCGCGTGACCAGTAGAATACGAAGGGCAAGGACGATCTCTCGTGAAAACTTGGCTTTGGATTGGGATCGATTGTTTCGTCTTTGGTGTTGGTGGTGGTTGAGGAAGAGTCGAGGCAGGTGACAGGTGACGAGAGCCGATTCGAGGTTTTAAAGGGGATGGGAGCTTTCGCGGGGAACGGAGGAAACCGCCAACGCGAGGATGGAAATGGAATGGTATTGTTTCCTTGTGTTGGGAAGTGGATTAACTCAGCGATGGTCACTTGGTGTCTGTGTTCAGATGTCGAAATGCGAGTTCCCTGGTTGTTTCGTCGAGGAGGACGAGGAGGACGAGGCAAAATACGATATAATTTTGCTGATGGTCCGATCTGAGTGGTCGAATCTCTCGTGCCTTCCTCTTTAAGGTTAGACGGCATCCAATCTGCCGAGAGAATCCACCACCAGCCGAGCAGACCGTCTCTTCGTTATCCAACGCTACTCACGCTATTTTCCTGTTCCTTGCCGTAGTAACCTTCTAAGTAGTAGTACAAGTACCCTGAACGGAGTAGTTCATCTCCTATCCAGCTGTTTGTAGACTTGTATTGTAGCCTGGACTCTGCAGATACATGAGCGGTGAGGTGGATACGTGAATACGCCGGTCTCTATAAGATCTTCTGTGTATCAATATCAACATTAACACCAATGTAAATATACATGTAACGTCTCTCCGATAGTTAATGAGAATACCATCAGAGAATTCCATAACTTGATTACAAGTTTCTCGTACGAGCTTTCTATCATCGAACATCGGTTCCTGATGGGCATTTGAAGACGCTAATCCCAAACAAGCATATCCGCCTCAAAGCTTCCTACCTACCGAGGTCTAGTTACGCTTAACTCCGTCTTTCCGCCGCCTCTATCTCTGTGTGTCTACTACTGTTCGTCACCATCAAACGTTATTTCGACTGAGAACAGTATATACTGTACTGGTAATGATGCACGAAATAACCACATTCTATCGCGACCCTCTCGATACCACACAGGCCCATTGGTATCTCTAGAACCGAAGATTGATCATGTAAAGCCCACTGTCCACACATTACCAATTTCTCACAATTCCATGTCCCTACCTGTCGAAAACAACTACTTATACAATCGGCACCGGACTCCTCTCCGCAATCCATATCAGGATATTCTCCCCCATATCCCCAACCGAGCTCTTCGTATTCACCCCTCATTCCAGACTCCCCTAACCGCAAAAGAGACAGTAGGGACTAAAGTAGAAATCACTACGCGAGAGCTCCTATCTCGATTATTTCCCCGCCTGGGGGAATCAAGAAGGGGGGATATTCCCCCGCAAATACCTCCCCAGCCCTATCTATGTTCATCTGGGGTTCTGACACTCCTTCGATCCCTGTTAGCTCCTATCATGCATGTACCAACTGCTGTTCTTACTCTAGACGTTCAAGTAGCCGAGCCGTCAGCCTGGAAATTGAATGTGTTGTGGACTGTTTTGGGGATAGATGGGTGGGAGGTACATAGCGCTAGGAGTCAGCCAGTCAGTCTTCTGCATGTTTGCAGCAGTAGACGGTCTAGCCTCAGCGGGCGGAATTCCTGCGAGAGGAGGTAATTGCTGCAAAAGGATGATACAGTGGTGGCGTAATTAGGGTTTGTTCTAAACTGATACAGGTTATGCAGAGGGTTGGAGCATTGGATTGAACGCCTCGCCGTCTTCAACCTTCATATATTGCCGGCCAACAACTTTCTTTATACAGGGACATAAACTACGAGCAGTATCTACTTAGCCCTCGTGAACCAGTCTATACATTGGCACACAAAGACGGTGGGAAGAAGAACTAGAACACATTATATTCACAGCTGTGTTAACGTATCTCTGGACATGTTACGCCACATCCAGCACAATTGTAGGTATGTCAAAACTTTTGCTTACATTGTGCAAAGAGCGTATATGTACAGAGGGTTGAAGCATTGGCCTGTTTAGCAAATACATGGGACGATCTGTTCATCTATGACCTCACGAAACAGCCCAAGGGTTCTTCTGTTCTAACATGAGACGAGAAGGTTGGTTGGTACCGAATTTAGTGCTACATTGGAGAACAGTGCGCCTAGTGTGTGTGCTTCTAGTAGTTTTAAAGAAAGACCGATAAGATCTCTCAAGCAGACGCAAGAGAAAGTACAATAACAAAGATGCCAAGATGATTGAGAAGAAAACAAGGAACTCAAGGTCCGTCTTTTATCTCCTGTTCCAGTTGACTGTAGGAAAATATCCACAATCTTTCTTCGCGCCTTTGGAAGATCCAGCGCCTCCTCGCTGACTTGTGGGACCCTATCACGCTCATACAAAGCTTTAGACTCTTCTAACCTGCCTTTCGCAAATCAGAGGCTACTTAGTGTGTGGACTGTACCAAGTTCTAAGCTGCCCTCTATGCCAAGGTCCCTATACTTTTGGGGGAGGATGCAGTGTATCTGGGGGTACTTTTAGACTTGTAGTAGAAAATTACTTGTTATAAACTAGCTTTATTATTTCATGTAGTATAGGTAAAGCTTATGTTTTTACATTAACTAATTACACTGTCGCGTATAGATACTTTTATCGTAGGAAACATCACACACACAATCGATGGATAGGTAGGATAGATAGATATTGGCTCCTGTCGATCGGCCTCGCCAGGTAGATGGATGATGCTTCGATCTCTCCCAGCTACCCCAATCAATCTATCTACACTCTGAGTAGTGTCTTTTCCTCTGTATGTGATCCCCGATTAGCCTGTCACGCCCCGCTACACCACAATACTAGCTTTAAGCTACTGGTAATAGCCAGCATTGCCTCGTGAGTCCGAGTACTCAAGCGGTGTTGGTAGTCGCACTGATTCTTGCAAATCCATGGTGTATGCCTCCTCATTCATTGTCGCTATGCGAGGCCTTTGCTGCGTCAGGAGGACAGTGCCTTCAACAGGTGCAAAGAGACGGTAATTTGATCTCCTCGTGTCATAGATATGTAGTGCTCGATTGTACAGGTCTGCTGCCTCTGCCATCTTTTTTTGGCGAAAGTACATCTTTCCTAGGGTAACAAACGCAAGACGTGTTGATCTATGGTTTAGTCCTAGGACCTCCTCTTTGCCTTGGAGCGCCTGGGTATACATCTCTTCTGCCTCTACTAACTTGTTTTGTCTAGCGTAGAGCTTTCCCAAGTTGGAAATTATAGCAAGTGTTGAGATATGCTTCAGTCCCAGTGCCTCCATGGAACCTTGCAGCGCACAAGTGTACAGGGCTTCTGCTTCTGCTAGCTTACCTTGTTCAACGTAGAGCTCTCCCAAGTTAGACATTATAACAAGTGCTGGCGTATGATTTGTTCCAAATGCCTCCTCTTTGCCCTGCAGCGCACGAGTGTACATGGCTTCTGCCTCTGCTAGCTTGCCTTGTTGATGGTAGAGGATGCCTAGATTGCCAACGGTATCGAGTGTTGAGGTATTCTTTGGTCCAAGCACCTCCTCTTTGCCTTGCAGCGCCCGGATGTACATAGCTTCTCCTTCTGCCAGTTTTCCTTCGGTGGTATAGAGGAGACCTAAATTATTGGCTGTATCAAATATTGACACATGATTTGGTCCAAGTGCCTCCTCTTTGTCTTTCAGCACCCGAGTGTACAGTAGTTCTGCCTCTGCCAGCTTGTCTTGGCCCTGATAGAGGAGGCCTAGACGATGCATCGCCTCCAGCAGCAGCAGCGTCTTTGCTCTACTTCCATTATTTGCTGAAAATTCCCTACTCACTTCCGTGCCATGCTCTATTTGACTGTCTACTATCCAGACAGAACACACCTGAGCTTGGGGAAGAAGCCGGCGTTGCATAATCCAGCAGTCTCGAGTTGATTCATCCGGTACAGCGGACCCCACAACAACTACCGCCAGTCGTTTGAGATCCGATGCAAAGCACTTGCCCTGAAAGTGAAGCGCCCATATGTGAACTACTGGATGCGTAGCGTAGCGACCCAGCTCTTCTACTGTGTCAACCAGCGAATAGCTACGCAGTAGCTGCATTGCGTTGGTAAAAGCAAGCTCGCTGGTTGCAATATCGCCAATCCAATCGAGCAGCATTGCACCAACTGCTGTGGACCTCTGACATGCTGCTGCAAACAATTCATACCAAAGGTCCCCGTTATCAAGACATGACCATAATAGTAGCAGCTTAGCTGTGGCCTCGTGCTTTTCGAGGACAGCTTGGTAGGAAATGACCCATGTTGTCCATATGCTACGACCTGGGTAGTCTAAGAGAGGCTCATCCGCCCAATCATCTGATCCCATCAACTTGTTCCATTCCTGCTCATAAAACTTCAGGTAGGTTTTTACTCCCACAGCGCTTTGCCGTAGATACGCACCGGCTTGCGAGATCGCCAGAGGAAGCCCATCCAGTAGCTCTAGCAACTTCTTACTTTCCGCCGTGCCTATAAATATGTCATTAGCTTCGACTGAAACTTCCAACTTTTATCTATCAAGCTCACCATGCTCCCTATCATAACAATTCTCTAAAATATCCTGGGCTTGCTTTTGGTCTACCTTTTCTAGGTGCTGCGAGTCTCCCAGCTGCTCCAGCTTCGCCAGTCGGGTTGTGATCAGGATGGATCCGTGACTGGCACCAGGAAAGTACTGTCTCACGTCATATGCGTCAGTGTCTCCACCTTGCTTCTTATACTCCCGGTCGACGTTGTCGAAGATGAGCAGCCACGCCGTGTTGTCTTTTCTCGCAAGCCATCCCATCACCTTCTTGATTACTCCTTCAACATCAACGTTGCCACCTGCCGCGTATACTCTATTCGTATCAGGAATCTGACCTTGCAGAATCCTTTCCGCGCAGCTAGCGATGCTTCGCTTGATACTATCTTTGCTCTGTTCATCTAGCCAGAGAACCGCGCTGAATTGATGATGATGTCGGTGTGCAAACTCTACTGCCAACTGAGTCTTGCCTATACCACCCATCCCACGGAGTACGTATACCGTCTCCCGTCCGGTGTGTTTCTGTGTGGGCAGAAGGACATTCTCGAGCTTTCGCATCTCGGCTGGCCTGTCTACGAAGTGCCTCACACGCGGGGCACCCTTAAGGGTGAAAGGTATTCGATATTGAACATAATCTATCTCAAGTTCAGTCGTTGCCAAAGTACAACAAGGCTAAAGAAAACTAACGCTCTCGGCTTGCGATATTGCCTGCATATGCCTGCATCTGTTCGTAAACCTGCTGAGAGCTAACGAATCGTCTCGTGGCAGCTGCTATCTCTTTGACTTTTGTTGCCTCCTCAAGTCCGATATCCTCCAGACCTCGATCTACGTTGAAACGGTAGTATCTTCCTGAAGTGTGCAGCTGCGCCTTCTCGCGGCGGAATCGCTCTGCAGTCTGCTCTGTCTCGGTTGAGATCGCGACAAGTGTTTTGTGAATGTGGAAGGCATCGTCTTTGAACGGTTTAAGAGACGGTATGCCCGTGCCTATGGACACCAAGCACTTCACCTTGCTCTCCAGCTCTGGTTCCCACACTAGCTGTGCCTGGTCCCAAACCTCCCGCACCGGATTGTTCGCTCCTGTGGCCCCATCTACGAATTCCTCCCGAAATTGTCCCATGACTATTGGATCGAAGAAAGAAGACGCCGCCGAAGTGGCTCTACAGGCCTCCCATATCGTTACACTATTCCAAAGGTTGCTAATGCCGCGTAGTGGACGGTAGCTCGTCAGGCAGACCGTGTCTTTGGTCTCCCTACTCGTCGCGCACACAAACCTATGATAGTTAGCAAATGCGTCGCCTACCACCACCCAGTCAACCCACACTTTACACCTTGCATCTGGCGCATCCTTGAGCAGTGTGTCCTCTGGCAGACCCTGCTGCTTAATCACTTCTTTTATCGCCCGTACCAGCTCATCAGAGTCGAAACGTCCTTGGATCATGCCTTTGATAGTCACCCGATGAGCTTTTTTCTTGAAGACGCGGTCTGACAGCGACAGGTATGCTTTGATGCAGTCTGCTACGCTCATCTTCAGCCTTCCGAGCATAATAGCTATCAATCTGTGTCTTTCAGTACATAGTTATGAACACCTATAGCTATAAATGCCTGCGAGATTTCAAATACTCACCCGCCTGTGCTTGTCCCCCCAATCATGTCGAAATAGTCACACGGCTTGGGAGGGTCATCCGGGTTTACAGTCTCCATAAGTCGTTCCAGAATCAGTAGAGCAGACAAGCCGCGCACACCACCGCCATCGAGAGAGAGCAGGCGGGGATTGCTACCAGACATGGCCACTTTTGTGACATGGAGTATGCGTGGTTATGTCAAATGGTGTCTATTGGGGATCAAGGTAGGATGCGGTAGACGTTTCTGACAATGTCGATCTGAACAGACAGCGTTGTTTCCACGTGCGGTTGAAGGTGTAAGCCTCCCCTGCATGTAGAATAGACGACGAGTGACAAGGGTGATCAACGTCCCGCAAGCTGGGCGCGTAGAGGATGCGCCCTATCACGTGTTAGTTCTGCTTCTGTAGATAATATAGAACTGTAAAGTGCTTCTTTGTAAAAGTATCTAACCCTCCCCATTCAACCTCTCTGATTAATCTAGGATAAGGGTGTCCTGAAAGGAGAAAACCAGAATTGTAGATACTTGTTCGCTGATAATGACTACCTAACTACGATGATTGACTTGAAATTGAACTCGAGTATTGGATTTTACCAAAGACATAAGAGTGCCATATGCCAATAAAGCGAAAAATAATAGTCCTCAAACATTATGTGCTGAGCCTCGTAAGCTGAGCGTCAAATTGTCTACCAAGAGTGTAATAGGAAGATATACAGGTCCAACACAAAGCATTGACAATACAGCAAGGAGTATGTAAGTGCTATCATCCTCCTATCTGCTAAAGCAGAGGTATCACACAAGCACCTTAGACAAAACCTGTCTCCTTTCACGAGTTTGAAGAACCCAGCTTAACTCTTCATGAAGTTTTGTCCCCTCGACGATCGAAAGCACACTTTTCCATCAGTTAATTGCCTTCCCAGCTAAATCATCACTCAATGACATTCGACTCCGTGCAATATCGCTCTGTCCGTCACCGATCGTTTTGCAGGAGTACTCATCGTTGCAACTTTCGATATCATAGCGTAACCGCTGATCGTGCACATCCTTGGACACCGAACTTGTATCGTGACCACTTCCTGGCTTTAGCCATGAATGAAAAGAAACGTGGTTCCGTTTCTCTCTACGGCATGAGTTCAATATGCGTTTTGCAACACGGGATACTGGGCCGGATTTCAGGAGCGGTCCATACGTTGGCAGACATGCGCAAATAACGGCAGCGCCATATTGGATGTTTGTCCATAGAAGGGCAGTGGGAAGGTGTACTGTGCACAAGGCGTCAGATAGTTTAGAGAGGCTAGGTATCATCGCCCGTGGCTTACTGTTGATTGCTGTGTTTGGTGGTCTCCATACTCTTGTTATGCGCACTATGCTAGTTACACACACACTACAATATTAATGGATAGATTGGACGAGGGTTGGTTGCAACTCACAAGCCTCCTTGGAGAAAGATTGCGGCGACTAACACCTTCCGCCAGGTAGGTAATCGGAGTCTGCAAACCATCACAACGGGTAGAAGGAGGATGATGACATCGATGAGTAGGTTCGATATCTCGTAGCCCAGGATCACAGTCGCGGAGGGATAGCAGACCATTGGAGATGATGGCGAAGCTATTGAGAGGTCCCAGAATGCGTTAATAGGACGGCATTGCACCAATACAATGACGGTGGCGACAATAAGCCAGACGATGCACAACGTTGCAGTTGCGTATACCGCTTTCTTAAATGTTTCACTGGCAATGAATAGATTGTGGTAAAACGCAAGAATGCTGAGCTTGACAGCTGTGATACCGAAACCAAAGAGCAGCTCGATAATGAACAAAATCTATCACAAGATATGAGAATGTACTCCGTAGGTCGTCTTGAACTGGAGGCAAACGAACCTTGCGCAGCTCTCGTGGGGTCTCGATTAGACTCGTGTTGAGCGAATGGCGAAAGATGGCTGTTCGGGTACTTTAGCGTTTTACGAAAGGTCTAAATAATAGTTGAGGCATACAATATATTGATAACCCACAAAATACGTACAGGAACAGCAATGACACAAGACAAAGCCATTCTGCTGGTGGAGTAGACTGTTTCAACTTCCTGCGAGCAAAGTGTCGTAAGGCGACAGCTATAGTTGCTATTATTGCGGTAGCTACGCACGCGTCAAAATTGTATTGACCGCTATGATTGAGGTGTACCATGTCCAGATTCACTTGAAGTTACCTTATGGACCACTAGTGGCGACATCCGGCAGTTTATGTATGTTTTCATGGAAGCAGGCCTGGAGTTTGAAAATACTGCAGCTAAAAGAGCGAGATGGCGGTTACGATGGCGGGACGCCTCGCTGGCCGGATGTGTATTCGTGTATGTGCATATTCTGTCGGAAGCTCCTCCATCAATGTTAACCTTTAGGGGCCAAAAATGCTTTGCACAAACGGATGTCTTTTCGTTTGCTGCTGCACATTGAGAATATTTGGACCCCAACCTCCATCACATCACATTTCATCCGGGGGCCGAACGGCTCCACATCTCCCCGCATTTGATACATCATTGAATAAATATTATACTCATAACGGACTTCATCAAAAGCCCTAGACGACTACGGACTTCGCGACAGCGACTAACTGGTGCTGTAATCAATTGCGCTTTCAAGCACATTGCCCCTCGCAGACAATAAATTAATATTAAGGCAAATGCCAAGAGTATCTAACCATCACGCTGCAGCTGCATACGAGGACCATCTCGATCTCACGAGGTTATTAGTCTATAGAAAAGCGAGTTAGAGTCTCAAGAGACGTCAGATAACTTGTCAACGAACAGATGTCATCCACTATGGAGAATGCTAACTGACTACCAGAAGAACAGACTCTGATTGTAGTTTGTCTCTCCGAATGTTCCTCATGAAGAGAATGATGTGGAAGGGGTTATCACGTGTTGTTATACATTATATGTTTGTTTACTTCAAGTCGTGCTTCAGAAATGGATGGTTGTGAAGAGAAGTCATGCGTGATCTATTCCAACAATGCTCCATAATGGATCTCGTACCATGAACCAAATATCTATCATCTATACGGGTGCTGGCCATGTTATTTACAATTATTATGCCATCGCGGTCTTCCTTGAAAACCGCACCCAGGGTATCTTTTGTCCTCCAACAAAATGCAAATGCAAATGCAAACATCTTCTCTCAAAGCCGAAAATAGAAGAAGAAATAAGACACATGCTTCCACTCAAACAGCACTCTTCTCGACATCCCCCGCGGGACGAACCTCCTCTCTCGCAACCTGCACACCACCGGCCTCGGTTGAAGACCTTCCGCTCTCTTCACCGCTACCAGCAGACCTTCCCTTATCCCCGACATGTCCCTGCGTCCCAATGCTCATCCACGGCACAAACAAACACCCAATAACCGCCGGCCCCACCGCGAACCAAAACGTCGCCGCGAACGGCTCGAAATGATCATTAGCATAGTACCCACTCGTCGCAGGGCTCTTCTCCACGCCGTTGAAAATCGCCGTCGCGATACCGTATCCGATGGCCGTGCAGAGTCTCGTCAAGGTCTGGAAGAGCGATCCGGCGATCGATTGGCGGTTTGGTGGCATCGAGGACAGGACGTACATATTGGCGACGTTGAATTGGAAGTCGGCGCCGATGACGCAGAAGAGGAGGGCCGGGAATGAGAACGACCAGTATGAATCGCCCTGGCGCTGGACGGCGGCGAGGACGAAGGAGATGACGTAGGCGAAGCCGCCGATGCCCATGAGGAGTTTGTTGGAGATGCGGTGGAGGACGAGGGCGCAGACGACCTGTGTGTGTTAGCGGAATGGACAAGGTGGAGTGATTTGGTAGGGAGTGTATGAACTTACATTTGCGGAGAGGCCCATAATGACCATGGGGAGCAAGTGGACGCCGGTTTTGAGCGCACCCCAGCCTAGGATCTCTTGGAAGTAGAGCGCAAGCCAGAAGGAAAATACGGGGAAGCCGATGAAGCCGCAACTCATGCTTGCGAGCAACTGTTCAGATGGTATGTTAAGACTCTGTTCATGTTTAAAAAAGGGTATCGCCAGGGGTTACTCACGAGAGAGAAATCACGATCTTTCCAGATCTTCATGTCAATCAAGGCGTAAGGATACTTCATCTCCCAAATGACGAAAGCGATCATGATGACGATACCGACAACGAGTAGGGCAATAACATAAGACGTTTTCCATCCATCTTTGGCATCACCTCCAAGACTCAGAGCAGCACAGAACATTCCAATTCCAGCAATCGTCATGGCCGTTCCTGGCAGGTCCAACCTCTTGATAGTCTCCGAGGTAAACTTCATCTTCACCGTCTCATCGTTGGGCACGGTGAACCAGGCAATGATTGTCACAACAATGTACACAATCGCTAGCAACCACAACGAGGCCCTCCAGCTGAAGATTTGCGTCGCGATTCCGGAGAAGATTGTTCCGCAGACAAATCCCAAAGGATTACCGGCAGAGAAGGCGGCGAAGGCCTTGTTCTTGCGCTGCGAAGGCATCTCGTAGATGACGCCTAGCATTCCCTGGGCGGGAGGCACAGCAGCTGCAGCAAAGATTCCGAGAATGCCGTTCATGATGTCCAGAGTGATTCCGGTTTTGGAGAACCCGGCGGCGAGGCAGAAGACGCTGAAGAGAAACATAGAACCAATGAACATGGATTTGCGACCGAAGAGATCTGCGATGCTGCCGAAGAAGAGGAGAAGTGCGCCCGATGATAATCTGCATTGTAATAATTAGTTCGAGTTCTCATTCGCAGGTGTTTCGTTCGAGTTCTTACGAAGAGGCAGCGTTCATCCTATGAAAACATTAATACGCATACATTAATGTCTATGAATTGGACCAATGACTTACCAAGTGATTTCAGCATTCGTCATATTAAGTTCTTTGCCAGCAAATGAACTCATCACAGTAACAGAGCCAGTCAAGAACGATGTCATAGCCACCGCCATCGTGACCGACAGCACGAAGAGGATCTCCTGGAATACTGATTTGAAGCATGCTGGCCGTGCATTGGGATCCTTCAACGGTGGCGTTTCCATGCCGTCGTTCTCGTGATCAGACTCCATAATTTAGGGTAAAGAGTTCAATGGGGCCCCGTAAAGAAGAGAGCACCAAAGGACAGAAGGGCGGGTAATCACGAAGATTGGATCAAAACAGCGAAAGCCATGTGGAATGTGGAGTGCAAGATCTGATATAGCATTACCGTTTTATTGATGATTGCATCTGGGTCAGGTCAGGTAGTGGATACACGCGAGACCCATGTCAATTAATCAGCGCGGAACGAGGTGCGCGCGGACCGATGAGAGTTTCCAGAAGGGAAACCCTCAACGGTCCCTGAGATTTGCTTTCCAAGCGAAAAGAAAGATCCGCTATCGGATCATACTCGGGACCTAGACACATACACAATCCTCCCATCCAATCATGCCAATTCGCACTTAAAGCTATGCCAGGGGGCCGGGCAAATTATACAGATTTGGTCCCGATGATTTCGCGGTGAAAGGTTTAGTCTCTAAAGTTAGAGTTATTTGCAAGAACTTACAAAGCCATAGTGCTACAGGGTATTGCCGATGATGCTAGGCCTATTGTTACAGTGAGTACAGATGCGCTGACGTCTTACAGTCTATTACAGCTTAAAGACTTTCCAGTCTTGGAGGTCCATCTGCTGGAGCACGCCTCCTAGCGGGCCCTGCGTCTCTCTACCTGCCTCCCAGACCTTCTTACCAGCCCAGTAGTCAATGAACCCATCCGGACCGGATACGAGGATTACTCTTGATCCCTTTTCATGCGAAGGATTCCGGTCTAACTTCGCAATGACATCACCAGGCTTGATGAATTTCTTCTCCTCGTCAACATAGTACTGCACGCTAAGGCCCCTTGTCTGCGCCGCACTTCGCTCTTTCAGCGCCTCAAGTTCCTGAACGATGACGCCCTTGCTCATATTGATGTGAGCGTCCGCAAGAATAACTTTCTCAGCTGCCTGGTCCAGCCCAAAGAAGCTCTTCCACCATCCTACTCTGCTTTGCGGGACCGTCTCCTCGTCACTGATTCCACCCAGACATTCTTCTCTCCGCCTGTTCGCCCAGAGAATATGCATCTTGCTTCCGGTTCTCCTTCCTAATGCGTCCGCGACTTGCATCGCAGGCGCAATTCCAGTTCCTCCAGCTAGGAATATAACTTCTTTGATATCATGTGGCAGTTCACACTCCGTATTGGGACCCCGCAGCTCAATTGTCGCATCTTCAGGTAGTCTATGCAGATATGTTGACACCTCCCCGCCCTGCTCCTGTCTAATCAACAATCTCAAATCCGCGGCCCCTTCATCGTCGGCTTTGTGTGATGGGGAACGAGTCTTAGGTAGTGGTGTATAAGCTCTCGCGATTTGTAGTTGCGGCTGCTTTATCTGTACACTCCATACACTTCGCTTCGACGCTTCTTTTATGCTTTCGTTGTTCGTCGCACCGGTCTGGTTTCGTAGTGTGAATATCGCGCTGGTCGAGGAGACGCTCTGCTTGTCCACGAGGGCGTACGGAGTAAATGTGTGAGGGTTCAACGACGATTCGGAGGAATTAGACGGGCGCGTGTAGCGGTACGCAGCCCCGCCCAGGGCAGAGGTTCCGAGGATTATTAGGGGACCGCCTCGAGCGCGGAAGAAGGACATGGTAAGGAAAGAATAGAAGCAGAAAAATAAGGAATGCGGACGGAGAGAACTCGAGTACGGTGGAGGTAGTTAGATATGCGGGATGAAATGTTGCACAGTGTTACCAGAAGATTTCCAGGGTTCTGGTGCAGATGGGTCCGTGCGCTCGTGGTATTCTCCCAGATATTTGGTTCTGGTAAAAGCCTATTTCAAGAACATGCAATTGCTAATGAAGATATTATGAAGGGTTTCTCGTTCTGTCAAATAAGATGTCTCATCAGAAATGCTCATACAATGTGGCATCCAATCGTTTAAGGCAAACCCTTTTTCCTTAACGCAAGCCAATAGACGACGTCATACTTTACTCCAGTATCATACTCTAGTATCCGTAACCAGTACCATACTCCTTTCCAGGGGCATTGTTCTGCCATGACTGTCCAGGGATTTGACCTTGTTGAACACCATTCCAGCCTTGAGGTCTAGTACAAAACCACTATGAAGGTGTCAGTTCTAATGTCCACCAAGTTCACGATAGCAGATCACAAAAAGAAAGAGCAACATACCGTATCAGTTTCGCTGTAACTCTCAGCAGCCGACACCTTGTGAGAGACACTGGTAGCCAGCGTCCAACCATCAGCATCAAGACAATCGAGCAACGTCAAAAGGAGCTCCCGCGTTCTCATCGTCTTCGTCCCATCCGCCCACCATGGATTTCCATCGAGTTTGATTTCGAACACCCCATTCTCAATAACACCATGCCTCTCAATCCATGAGGGACCCAATCGCTCAATAACCAAACTCGACAACCTCGGCGAAGCTGTTCACAATCGTCAGTCAACCACATCTTCATCCCAGACCAACATCCAAAATACATACCCCCAATAAACCTCAACCGATCATCCTTCGAAAACGCCACGCAGCACCACTCCTTCCTCTCCACCGCCTCCACCCTCCTAAACAGCACAGTATCCTTATCATACAACTTTTTCGACACATCCGTCGACGCAACCACCACATACCCATTATCCGCCACCGCCCTAAACACCTCCAACAACATCGCTCTCGCCTCCATACTACTCGACCCACTCCCCTGCCACGGGTACCCGTGGACTTTGAACTCAATCGACCCGCCGTACTCCCTCTCGTGCTTGAGGCCCTTGGGCCAGGCGCGCGTTATGGCGGTCCGCACGGCGGAGACGACGGGTGGAGGGAAGTGCAGGAGGCGGAGTTGGTCCCATTCGTGCATGGAGACGGAGGCGTGGAGGGAAGGGGGCGTGTATTGGCCAGAGGCGGAGGCGTAGGCGGGGGAGGAGGTGGAGGAGGATTCGGTGAGGCCGAGACGGTCGCGGAGGCCCATGGTTGCGGTCCAGAAGGTGAGGTTGTGCGTGTGTATGTTTGTATATCTCTTCTTGATTTAATCGTGCCTTTGCTGTATCTTATAGCTGTCGTCGTAGGTCGTAGTCGTGCTTTACATTGAAAAATCTCCCCCAAATTCTCAATAACAAAGTCATACAATCTCAATTAATGAATCAAAAATATCAAATTTCATCAAACAGATACCTTCCATCCCAAGACCTTTATACCTCCAACCCCATCCCATACCATTCCATCATATCTGACGCGCCGAACCCTCGGCACAATTATTTCTCCCTTTCGAGCCTAGCTCCATCGTCTCAGCCTCACAGCAAACCCACCTTTCCGCAAGGCTGACCACCAACGTTTATACTTAATAATGATCGAGCGATTCCAAATTGGGAGAATTTCATGTACAAGAGACTTGGGGGATTGGGGGCGGAATTGGGTGGTATTTAGAAGAAAGGGTAAGGGTGGTAAGCGGAGGGAGGTTCAGCTGGTCATAGTTGGGTTGCTATGATAGCTAGTAGCTGATATTAACATAGGAGGGTAGAGGGAGGGCTCGGAAAAGAATATTTGTGGGTGATTAAATTGTTTGTAGGTATGTTTTATTGGTGACATTGATGTGTTGTGGTATT
Organism: Aaosphaeria arxii CBS 175.79; assembly: GCF_010015735.1. NCBI lineage: Eukaryota > Fungi > Ascomycota > Dothideomycetes > Pleosporales > Aaosphaeria > Aaosphaeria arxii. Next base: position 408,017 of record NW_022983477.1, on the reverse strand, counting down.
TGATGTAATATTTGCTATGCTGTCGTTGAAGTTGGAATAGATGGGTCTGGGAATTGTAGGGAGGGATTTGCTTGAAGATATAATCAACGCGACGAAATTTTGCGACTAAAGGTCATTATAAAGCTAGAACTAAGGAAATTTGCATGTGAATGGCTTCTTAAAAATAAAATTGAAAGCTGTATGTAAGGGAATGGTGAATTGTTGCCAATGTTACGGTGAGCAGTCCAAGGCGAAGAACAATAGTCACAGAGATGAACAATATCACATACACATGAGCGCAAGGTTGTTAACAAATCAACTTTTGGATATCCCTACACCGCGTTACGAAACCGTAATGTACAGAGGGACCCCCATATATAAGCTGCCCAAAAACTCCAGCGGATGCAGATCGTTCCAGATGGGTATACAAGACTAATAGACAGATAGATGCTTTCGCTCCCCAGGGTCACAGCTCTAACCCGTGCCACCGATTTCCTTCTTCACCCAGCTCTCCAAACCTCCGAGCGCGATGATCTCTTGAACGTTGGGTGGGAGCTCGCCGACCTTGATGCTCCATTGTGCGCCGTTGGGGCCTTCTTGGACGGTGACCTTGCTCCTACGGACATCCCATTCCAAGGTCCATCCGGTTCTCCTGGTGAGCTGCTTGGCCTCGGCGGGTTGAGCAACTGCGCCTGGAGGAGGAGAGTCGAGCGACTCGCTGTTTTGGGAAGGCTCCTTCATGGCCTGCTGTGAGGATGGAGGTGCAGTGGATGAGAAAACCTCTCGGAGGCGGTTCGCCAGCTTAGGCACTTCGACGCCCATAAGGGCATTGTTGATGCTGTTCCTGCTGAAGATGTTGCCGAAGCTCCCTGCAACAACGAGCGGGATGCCCTTGGCCAGGATGGCGGTTGCGGCCTGTTCACGACTGCTACCGGTGCCAAAGTTGAAACCAGACACGAGAATATCGCCTGCCTTAGCGATGGAACCGAATGAGGGATCGTAGTTCTCCATACACACTTCGGCCATCTTCTCGCGCGTCACGTCGTCTTGGTAGGTGTATTTTCCTGGGTAGATGCCATCCGTGTTGATGTTGTCAGCATCGCAGAACACAATCTCTCCACGAATGCTCTCAGGGAAACCGGGTAGAATCTCAGTCAGGGATTCCGACTCCGATTCCGCAGCGGGGGTTGGGTTGATGGATTGATTCTCCGTGGCGGCATTCTCGACCGACTCGATCATGCCTTCGGCCTGCTTAATTGCCTTCTCAAGCATATCCTCGATGGTCATCATACGCTCCTCCTCAATGATACCGTCACCCTCGCCTCGGCGGACACCAGCGTAGCCCTCTGGTGCTTCGTACCAGCCAGGGCCAGAGATAATTCCCGACAAGGCGCTGGCGGCGACAACTTCCGGGCTAGCGAGATAGGCCTTTGCGTCTGGTGAGCCCATGCGACCCTTGAAGTTACGGTTGCTGGCACTGATTCCAACCTCGCCGGGCTCGAGAAGGCCGGTGCCGAGTCCAATGCAAGGGCCGCACCCGGAGGGAAGAGCCTGTGCACCGGCTTCGAGGAGAACTTGCCAATCGCCCTGTTCCTCAGCTGCACGCTGTTCGGGTATCGATGCAGCTGCGATGTAGAAGTTCACGTGGTCCGGGAGTTTGGGGATCTTACCGCCATTGGCAGCAGCAGCGTCTTTGAACACCTTTGCGGCGGCAGCAATATCAGAGCGACGAGAGTTGGTGCAGGAAACGAGGTAAGCCTTGTCAACCTTGATGGCCTGGTCTTGGAGCTCCTTCAAAGGAGTGGCAACCTTGACCGAGTTGGGTCCGGCGACGTAGGGAGACAATGTAGAGAGATCGAGGAAAAGCTCTTTGGCGTAGACAGCCCCCTTATCGGCAGCAAGTGCAGGCTGGAAGATGTGTCCAGTCTTCTCTCCCACAATACCGGTGGCGGAGAAGAGCTTGTCGATGCGCTCGTGAACGAATTGCTGAGCGTGGTGGTCCTTGTAGTCGGTGGCACCGTAGATAGCGGCCTCGGTAGCCTTCGACCTCAGCCAACCATGGAGAACTGCGTCGATCGGGAAAAGACCGCTGAGCGCACCCCATTCGGTAGTCATGTTTGCAATGGTCAGACGGTCGTCCACAGGGATGGTTCGGAGAGTCTCGTCGCTTCCAGTGAACTCAATGGCATGATTGAGGACATCATCCTTGTTGAACAGACCGGCAAGAGCAACAATGACGTCTTTGCCAGTGACGCCCTCGGGCATTGTACCGACCAAGTTGACCTTGGCTACCGGAGGGATTTGCCACCAAGTCCTGCCCGTTGCCCAGATACTTGCAGCATCTGTTCGAACCACAGGTGTTCCCAAGCATCCAATGCCTCCATACATGTTCGAGTGACTGTCCGATGCTACGGCCAAGGTACCAGGCCAAGCATATCCCTCCTCGACCATAATCTGATGTCCAATGCCTCGTCCAGCTGGGTAGAACACTACACCCTGCTTCTTGGCAAACTCTTCAATCTGGCTGTACTTTTTCAAGTTCTTCTCGGTTTTGTTCTGGACATCGTGGTCTAGTGTCATGACGATCTGGTTGGTGTCGTTGATCTTGGTAGCGCCAATGGACATGAATTTCAGGGCAACGGGCCATGTGTTGTCGTGTGTCATGCACTTATGTGGCTGTAGAGTGACATAGTCTCCCGAACGGAGGACTTTGCCCTCCGCAACACCCGCAGCATGCTTCTGGACGATCTTCTCAGTCAAAGTCTGGGGGATCTTGGCCTTCTGCTGAAAAGTGGAGAGAAAGTCGGCTCCGGCACCCTCTCGCATGGAATGGAAGACATCTGGAGTCTCCTTTCGGGGTACCGTGGTAGCGAAGGCACGGAGGGAAGAACTGGTACGGGGATGATTCTGGGTAGCGATTCGCAGAGGAGCGCTCAACCGAGGCTACAAAAGTATTGAGTTAGCTAAGGTGATACTTTGTTTACTACATGTTGTGTAAGTACCAGAAATTGCCTGCGGCCGATTCGGGAGGCCACTCGCAGAGACATAGCCATTGTCGCAGTTACAGCGAGTTTGCAATTGACGATGACGGAGGAGATGTTGATGTTTGAGTCGCACTCATTCTGGGGAATTTTTGGGGTGACTAAGCCGAGTTTGGGGTCACGGCCGACTTCGGTGGTTGTCAGCAGCTTTCGATTGGACGAAAGGGCGACTTCGCTTGTCTGGCCTGTCTCTTGTATGCACTCAATCGATCATGTGCTTGGAGATGCTGCAAGTTTGCTGTACAATATAGTAGGAGTTATATCACGTTATTACTGTTGTCATAATAATGACTTGCTTTTTTCGAAAGGCTCCATTAGATGCATCTGCATTGTGGCTGCATTTTCTTGCTCAACCGAAACCGGCCAAATGACCATTCGAAGGCGGCGGGGAAGGCGAGCATTCCGTAAATTAAGATGATGAAAAGACTTGGAGTCATACAAAAGTCGACCAAACAGACTAGTCACCTAATTATCCTATTACTCACATCCGCCCACTCCATTCTCTTTCATCAATTGTATTTAAGAGATACCTGAGACTTCTTCAACCGACTGTCAATTATTACAGTCATTCGTCACCATGGTTAACCGTTCAGATGTCCATTACTTCGGCGCGGGCCCCGCACCCCTCCCCACCACGGTGCTTGAGCAGGCCTCGCAGGTGCTCTTGAACTATAACAATAAAGGCATTGGCCTTTGCGAAATCTCTCACCGTTCACCAGAAGCGAACGAAATACTCGCAAACACCAAGCAATCGCTTGCTACTCTCCTCGACATCCCCGACGACTATGACATTCTCTTCATGCAGAGCGGCGGCACTGGCGGGTTTAGCTCAACAGTATACAACCTAGTATCGATATGGGTGGAGAAGAAGCGGGCTAAGATTGCAGAAGAGGTTGGAGATGACAAGGAAGAGGTGCTCAAGAGGTTGCGAAAGGTCGTTGACGAAGAATTGAAGCTTGACTACCTCGTCACTGGCTCATGGTCGCTCAAGGCTTCCCAAGAAGCTGCGCGCCTGGTTGGAGCCAAACATGTCAACGTCGCAGTCGATGCCAGGAAGTCAAATGATGGAAAGTTTGGCAGCATCCCGCCCGAATCGGAATGGAGCCTCACCCCCCGAAAGGCCGGCGGACCCGCCTTTGTGTACTTTTGCGACAACGAAACCGTCGATGGCGTCGAGTTCCCTTCCTTCCCCGCCAGCCTGGAGGGTGACGACGCCCCCTTGGTGATCGCCGATATGTCCTCGAATTTCATTTCGCGCAAGGTCGACGTCTCCAAATATGCTGTCATCTTCGGTGGCGCGCAGAAGAACATTGGTAACACTGGTATCGCAATTGTCATCCTCCGCAAGTCCCTTCTCCCTCCAACCTCCGCCTATGCTTCAGCGGAAACTCTGAGGGCACTCAACCTGCCAGTGGGACCTATCGTCCTGGACTATCCTACGGTCGCAAAGAATAACTCGCTCTACAATACCTTGCCCATCTTTGATGTCTGGGTCGCAGGCCAGGTCATGGCTGGACTGGTGACGACATATGGTACCAAGAAGATTGGAGGACAGGAGGACGTATCCAATGAGAAGTCCCGTCTAATCTACGAGACTCTTGACAAATATCCGGATGTGTATCGAGTCGTACCCAGCAAGGCTGCTCGGAGCAGAATGAATATCTGCTTCAGGGTCCACGGCGGGGATGCTGACAAGGAGAAGGCATTCCTTGCCGGAGCCGAGAAGAAAGGCCTTCTCGGTCTCAAAGGCCACCGCAGCGTGGGCGGAATACGTGCTAGCAATTGTGAGTACAGCCCCTACAATCCTCCCTGATATCACGGAGTGTCACAGCGACATTGTGAGGATGTCAGCCTGGGTACTTGTGTATGCTATACATGCAGTATGGTCAGGCAAGTACCTTTGTACTTGTCCCGATGCGCTGTCCATACCCATATCCGTACCACAGACAGTACAGGCTCGGTATGGTGCAATGCGACGAAGGATCTGCATGAACGATTCGACTTTTTGCGTGGGCATGTCGTACTAACTCGTTTTGTGACACAGACAATGCAGTTTCTACGGACGGAGCAAAGTTACTTGTGACATATTTGGACGAATATGCAAAGTCGGCATGAGTGGCAAAGGCATAATGGCATGACAGTTACATGCGAAAAATTACATGAGCAGGCGTTCCGCTATACAAAAAGTCTCCCATTTCCACCTTGTTAAACCATGGTGGCGTATCTGGCTGTGTAGAAGGCTCATTCAACATGATACCCACCTTTAGGAGAGAACACAATCAATCTACTCGGTGCTGATTCTTCCAAGGCATTTACATCATCCGCCCCTGGTGCAGACCTCCGAATCTGCCTATATGCGGGCTTGCTATTGAGTGCATAATTGAACGTTTCCACGGAAGCAGCCCGTCCTCATAGCCTTGGACGTAGTGACAAACATTAATTTCGCCCAACGAGGGACAGGATCGGAGTTCTCGAAAGTTCTCCACATGGTGAAGTTCATGCCTTAGGTTCACAGGAGAATATAATGGATTGTAGATCATGATAGTAGAGCACCCCACGTCCAGTATACTGGATCTCTTATTCGAGGTTCGGCCTCGATAGGACTTTGGTGCGACGAAGCAGGTCTCGACCCAGCCAAATGCCCGCTGCGCGCAAGCCGTACCTCGCCTAAGGCAGCTATTGACCGGGCTCAACTGAAAGCATTGAAGATCTTCGGTGATTTTCGCAAATTGTTGAGTTTGCTGATGCTCAATTGCGACATACCTGTCCACTCCCTCAACACCACAATTGGCTACATTTCTACACTCAATCGCCGTCCTAGATAACCAATTTACGGGCGGCAGCTGTTTCGTACAATCTCTCCTGCTGACTCTGATGACTTCTGGGAGATGAAAGATTTCTATAATAAGCGCTGGTTGACACTGAAGGCGATTGGGATATGCAATTACTGTCACCTTGGTCGTGGACATTGAAAACGCCCAGAGCTTTCCCCAGACAAATCTTACTCGCTTGTATGCCTGTAATAGAAGTTAGCCTCTACCCTTCCCGTTCCTCGCCTCCTATCACGACCGGGCGGCTGGCAGCCCCGAACACTTTCCCTATCTCCATCCTCGTCGCCCACTGGCTGGGTGTAGTTATCGCAGACGTAGTCAAGCGTGGCGCTGTTAATGTCGGGGACTCGAAAGGGTCGTCGACCTTGCACAGATTACAGGCATTCCCGGTATTGCATGTGGTTGCATGGACATCTGGAGCTGCTAGCGTCTCATGCACCCTGGAAGCGAGGATCTGCGGCAGACCTAAACCACCAACCGTCAGAACCTAACCCCGACATCGTCAACCTCACTGCTCACTACTCAGGACTGGAAACCCCCCCAATTGCCTTGGGGCTCTCTCCAGTTTCTCGACGCGCCCATAGTGGTACCTAGATACGCCCAGAATAGAATATCAATCAAAGAAACGAAACCATCGCGACTAGAGCAAGCGCTTCTCTGTCACGATGGTCTATCGAATACTCACAGTTGACGCCGGTTGCAATTGAGACGAAGATAGCTGTTGCTCAAATTCGTATGTCGAACTAGCTAACAGTTGACCATTACATCATGAAATTCCAGTGACCACTGCCAATGGGAGCTCGTTCCATCCGCACAGGCGGCATCTTTGTGGCTGCTGCTCACCAGCCGCCATACCCTACGGCCTGGTCTCTGAACGGGTCTCTCTACTCCCGTTGCCCAGCATCCCTGGGAGTGTGCGGTTTGCATGATGTTGAAACCCATTCTTGACCTAGCGCAACATCGTAATGCCCTCTAGTATAGCCCAAACCGACCTCCGCCAATGCTTTCCTATCAACAGTTGGAATGACAGACGCCTCAGGACCACTGTTCCGAAACCCTGCACTACTGGTCACCTACCTAGGGCTCCTCATATAGTGTTTGACGTCTCATACTCGTCTCCTGGTTCACTGCTTTATGCCCACACTCTCTTTCTTTTCGTTCACACTGCTGGCAGGTTCAGGCATTTCACGACTGACGCTGGACAGGTTACGCTCTCTTGTTCAACCATCAGTCGCTTTTGCCTCAAATGAATTCCTAGAGTTTAACTTTCTTTTAGCCGCTGCTGGTTACCAGCGTTCAATCTTCTATTCCTTCTTGTGTATTTCTTTGCGGGTCCTGGCAAGATGGAAAGATGGGTGCCTCCGACCGTCCAGCTCGACGCCCGATCGCATTTCAATATGACTCTCAACGTATCGGCCGTTCGTGAGGTTCCCTGGACAGCATCGAACGGAACCCGAGCTCTCATCGCCAACCTTCAACTACAACAGGTGCAGACATTGCGGACGATGCATTTGACTTTGGGGGCTTTCAGTCTGGCTTTGGCGCTCTTGACGGTCCATCGTATCATCTCAGACGCGAGGAGGGTGGCAGCAGTGCAGGTTTCGCAGAAGAAACAGTGAGTATAGCTATTGGAAATGCGAGGACTGAACACTGACAATTACACAGACGCTTCGGCCTCCTCCAGTGCGTTCATCCCGCAGAGACATTCCCACTCGTACTGGCTTGCGGTGCGGTTATACAACAAACTATTTTCGTATCAGTGCAGAGCACATCCCTTCGTAGTGTATTATCTAACAATTGTCGTGGTTTGGCCATGATCACATTTCCAGGTATGTTCATGATTTCGACATCTCCATAGGATAGAAACTGACAAGCAGCAGCAATTTTCCTTACAGGATACGTAACGCTAGTATTTGGATTCGAGATGACCATACGGGCCTTCAAGTACGAACGATTCGCACCGAGAGGAAAGTGGAACACGAGCATCTGCATCGGCATAATTTCCTTCCTCCTCCTCCTGACCTGGATGCCCACCGTTATCTGGCCAATGTTCAACCGGTGTTTTGGCAGCCTCGTCTGGTTTCCCGTTCGTTATGAGCTTATTGCTATTTGCATCCTCAGCGTCCTCGTCTTCTTCTTCCTTCTTCTCGCGGCATTGATCAGCATTCAGTTGATGCGAACCACCAAGATCGACCCGAACGAGCGAATCGCAGCGTCGAGGATGTGCTACTACCTGTTGATCAGCACACTCATCTACGTGAGTACTTTGCAAGAGCCTTTTAAAATGTCCAGTAGCTGATAGAACAACAGACACTCGTGATTCCCGTACAGATCCAGGCCCACCGAAAGGACTTCTTTAATGCCCTCGCCACTTCGCGTATTGCTGAGATCGCTCTCTTCACCTCCGGCATTTTCTTTGCCTTCTTCCATCTCTTCCTCCGAGTAAACGCCACACGTATGGTCATCAAGCCCATGAAGGATGAAGGTGATTCTTCTCTGCCTGCCGCAAAGCGACCAAAGATTCGATTTTTCGGCCCAAGCGATCTGGAGATGAACATCAGTGGACCTCTGGCTCTCCAAGGTGGACAAAGGCCCGACAGCCGACAGGGCTTGATTGACGTTGGCCCTGAGAAGAACCGCTACGAGTTTGACCCCGAATACTTCAACCGACCAGAGCGACCACTGACCCCTGGGTCAATGAAGTCCCTAGGACCAGTCGACCCAACCAAATGGCCACTTCCCCCGGACCCAGTCCAGACCAGCTATTTCAACGAGCCTAAAGACGGCACAGAGGGACTTCACAAGCGCAGCAAGTCCTCGTACTCACTGTTCCCCACTCGTGCGGAAGAGATTCCACGACTACCTGCGACCGTCTACTCACCCGAGAAGCCCACAGCAGACAGCAGAATATCCAAGCTCGCACTCCGACGCCAGACACGACGAAGCTCCCTCGGCGGCAAGTCCGTCACAGACGTCACTGAATGCTTCAGGAACCTCACCAAACCGGCACCGCTATTCGCAAAGAGCCATCGTCGAGACATGAGCACTGACAGCAGCGCAACGGTACAAATCGGACTTCGTTTCTCGGTTGCACCGGCAACACTTCTTGCTGCCAAGTGTACCACGGCCACTCGTGAACAGCTGCAGCCATCGATGCCAATCCTCCGAAGAGACAACTCTGACTCCAGCAACGAGAGCCTAGGTCTCCCGATCCAGTCTCCCTCCAGCCGAGACTCGTCCTCAACCAGCATCTCTGACGGAGCTAGCGTCTCTGCCTTCCCCCAACCTCCAGCACCAGTAGTAGCATCGCCCACCAAGACGCCCCCGTTCCCCAAAGACAGCAGCGCGTACCTCCAGCAACAGCGCGAGAAGGTGCTCCCACCAACCCCCAAAGCCTTCGCATCTGCGATGCCCACGCCACCACCCGCGACCGCGCAACCCAGCGCTGTCGCTGCATTGAGTGGCCTGAGGATGAACCCCGTCTCGCCCACCTCGCCCGCCAGCATGAACCGATCCACAACTCGATCGCCAACCCGATCCCCAACAACACGGTCACCAACCGCGAGGATCCCACTCGGAGAGGGAACAATGGCAAGGAGTCCACCACCCAACGGCTGGATATAAACCCCTCGCCATCTTCCTTCCCTTCCTTTCCTCTTTCCGCACGACACATCGACTTGTAGATTGCTTTTGATTCCCACCTTCCCCCCATTGTACGATAGGCGTTTCTTCTCACTCACTCACTCACCACATTTTCTCTTCCATCATTTTCTTAACCCCCATTTTAACGCACCGAGATTCACTTCTCGGTCGCGCTCGCCGCGCACTTTGTTTCGGGAAAGACCAGGGGTCTTCACAGGGGGGCCAAAGGGGAACAAGGGGGTTATCCATTTTCTGAGGCGTTCCGATGTTTCACATTTTCTTTCCCCTTCTTTGGTTCTTAAACTATTCACGTACCCTACGCCAGCCAGACAGACTCACTCATGCTTACACACATGTAAAGACCCCCTTATTATCCCATCACACCCCATCACTCCCCATCTATAGCTACGATAACACAACACCCCCCGCAATGAAAGACAATGCATTTGAAGTCATATTGAGTTAGCGTTCGATGATCTACCTCCCCGTCCTGTGTCTTTGGTTCTTCTGTGTTCAATTACGCATAACACCTGTCAAGCACTGTTGCCTTCTCACTCCTCTCGTTCTACAACTTCACGTCTACGCCCAACACACTCCCTCTTTCTTTCTCCCTTGTACTCTCACCGTCGGTGCAAGCGTCGACGGTAACAATCTCTCCCATAATAAACACCTCATCACTTTACCCTACTCATCTACGAAGGATTGAAGAAAGATGGGACGGAGATGCGTAGTTAGAAACTAAAATCCAAATCACAATGCCTTTCTTTCCATGCGTGGTCGTCTAGACGAAGAACAGAAAAGCGCTTCTACTCACATTGCCACGGGAAGTGATGTATCATTAACGAACGTACTCATGGCTCACCCAATGTAGTGGGAGAAGCACAACATGGGTATACCGTATGCCTAAACATAGCACCCAGTCTACAGGCGAAAAACCACTCACCCCTCGTAAGTTCGAGTGGGACAGTAGCGTTGGCCTTAGGCATCGAGGCATCGGCGAATAAGTGTTAAGGACGCGTGGTCGGATGGGCTTTCCGGTGCGGAGGAAGGGTCCTGGCGTATTTCCACCCGTTCGTCGCGTGTGTGAGGTTGCGGGGGAGATTGATGGTGACGAGGTGGGGAGGTGGCTGGGCTGGGTTGATGAGACGGCTGTGGACATGGGGTACAGTGTCGTGGGATTGTTGAGTGGGCGCGTGGGGGGAGAAGACGGTAGATGGTAGGGGGGTATTGTGCTCTTCGGGAGGAGGTGTTTGGGTTGCGATATCTCTGCCGTGTTGCTGGTATATTGAGTCATGGATTCGTGAGTGCATGTCTGTGCTACGATCACGATTCATATCATTAAGTGCTCAAGTTCACCAGAGTTCGAGAAAGGAGCAAAAAGAACAGGACTCTCATGAGCGTCGTATATCTACATTCAAGGTATAACATTCCCTTTTTTCTCTTCTTTCCATGTCTGATTATGTCGTTAAGCCCCTTCTCATCTCGTCTCATTACATTTCCACCGTTATGAAGCCGAAGTCCATCTTTTCCAAAACTTCCACCCGTACCCGCCATCACCCTCATGATCTCCAATCTGCCGGAACCGGCCCTTCTCTTTGTTTCGTCTGCGGCCTACCCAGCCGAACCAAATTGCCAGGCCGACGACCATGAAGGCGAGGACAAGGAGTGTTTGTACTGGTTCTGCGAAGACGGCACGTGAGAGGAGGAAGAGGGACACGCAGCAGAAGATGATGGGTGTCGTTATCCAGGTCTTGTAGGGCCGCTCCAGGTCGGGCTCCTTGACGCGGAGGATGATGAGGCCGAGGACTGTCAGGAAGTAGAAGGAATATCCTGCAACGCCGTAGAATGTGACCAGGGTGTCGAATGTGCCGACGAAGATATAAAATGCAGTAAGCAGGGCGTTCAGAGCCATGGCAGTTATAGGTGTGAAGAAGAAGCCGGCGTCTGCGTCTGCGAAGAAGTCGATGAATAATGTGGTTATCTTGGACTTCGAGGGATTCGCGTTCAATGTGTGGAGTCGGATGGCGCGATGTGATTTCCCTAATCCTATGGAGCCGAACAGCGAGGGTAAATATCCTTCCTTTCCTGCTGCGTAGACTAAGCGTCCGCTCGTAAATGTCGTAGCATTCAAAGCGCCAAAACACGATCCAGATACAAATAGGGCGAGAACGATCGACCCAACTGGTCCAAATACCTCTTTTCCAAAAGCTACCGCAATAGTGTTGCTTGACTCGATCACCGAGATTGGTAGGACCAGGAAGTAGGATACGTTGGCGAGTAGGTAGCATGCGATGACGATGGGGAGCGAAGTGTGAATGACGCGTGGGAGATCTCGAGTCGGGTTCTTGAACTCGCCTGTGACATAATTGACGTTATCCCATCCATCGAATGCCCACAATCCAGAGTATAGGGCGACTGCCCAGTTGGAGATGTTTGTGCTTGTGTTGTCGAACCAGCCGTTCTTTTTCCAGTCGTCACTCGCATCTCCTGAGTAAGAATATCCGGTGATCGCAACCACGATTCCAATGACCGTCACTCCAAGGAGGGCGACGAATTTCAAAAACATAAAGACATCCGCGCTTCGTGTGCCGAGCTTGGTAGAAATGCAGTTCAGGAGCGTCACCAGAACCAGTCCGGCCAGAGCAACACCTTTGTTCAGCCAACTGCTGGCATCTGCAGCATCTGCGCCGATCACTACTCGGACAAGATACTCGCCGAAAATGATGGCAATAATGGCGGCCGAACCGGGTTTGAGAACCATCACAGCGCACCAGGTGAACAGGAATCCCGCCCATTCCCCGAATATCTTTGAGAGGTAAACTTGGGCGCCGCCATTCAAAGGGATCGCTCCACCGAGCTCTGCGTAGCTCGCCGCACCCGTCCACGCCAAAATTCCAGCAACCGCCCAAATTATGAGCGACGCACCAGGCGAGCCAGCATTGCGATTCACTTGTGACGGGGAAGAGAATATCCCGCTTCCAATTATGAGTCCAACAACCAAAGACAGACCATTGAGATATGTCAAGCTCTTATTCTTCTCTAATGATCCTCCATTGAGCGCATTCGACGGATCTAGGGCAGGATTCGAGGGCGCACCAAGCGCAGTATATCCCTGTGATGTGCTAGAGAGTGGGAAAAGATTGGGCGCAAAATCGAATGCTGAAGATACGCTGTATGATCGATTATGTCGTGGGCGGCTATCATCGCCATGGCCGGCGGGATTCAGTTCGGAAAGGGGATCTTCATCGTCGAAGGACAAACGCCGCGAGGAAGCCGGTCCGGACTCTGAAGATGATATGGAAGTTCGCTGAGAGGGGTGCGACGAGGAGGCCAGCGAAGCCAGTTCGAGAGAGTCGCGTGTCGGGGGTTGTGAGATTTGTGAATAGCGACCGGCCATGCTGCGCGCGGGAAGGATAAGCTACCTAATTTGTGCTTCTGAACAGGCCATGAACTTGTCGGAGTTATTTTGAACGGATAGTTTTTGTACGTAAATGTGTATGTGTGTGAATAGAAATAAGGGGCACCACCGCAACGTGCCCCTTTATTGTGTGGATAAAAGAATGGTAGCGGTGAATGGATGGTGAAGAAACGGAAATGGACCTGCTGCGACGTCAAAGATCCCTACGCCGTAGATGAGACTAGTGCCCGCCCGCATTTCGACGTCCGAGCTCCTTAAGACTTAGACTTTAATTAGACGAAAATCATAGGCCCGCCGTTGAAGCTTGATCTGATCTGATCTCTAACGAATTCCTGTCGAAAATTGCAACCCATGACATGAGGTTTGAGCCGCCCTTCGTCTGCCATTGAGCGACATGCCTTTCGCCCAGGCAATGCGAAGCCTTCATGCTCACCCTCTAGGCTGGAGGTGTGCTGCCCGCCACCTCTACTCCGTGCAGAGACGCGCCTCCTCCGGAGTCTCCACCTCCACTGAACGTGATAAGCAAGTCGACCTTCCAGGACTGGATTCCAAATGGCGATCAAGATGGAGGGGCCTTGAAGATACAAAGGAAACCGGTACATATAATGATGTCCACACAGAGCGGAAGAAGTCATTTGTGCTGCCTATGTTCCCCTACCCGTCTGGTACTCTGCACCTTGGACATCTCCGCGTCTATACAATCTCCGATGTGCTCGCGCGATTCAAGCGAATGAATGGCTATGATGTAATACACCCGATCGGATGGGATGCTTTTGGTCTGCCGGCAGAAAATGCTGCATTGGAAAGAGGAGTCCATCCGGAAAAATGGACACTACAGAACATCGAGGCGATGAAGAAGCAGATAGAAGTTATGGGCGGACGCTGGGATTGGGATCGAGTTCGTCCTTCGACCACCATAGAACAATACAATAATTTTGCTAAGACAAGAGTAGGAGTTTCGTACTTGCGATCCTGAATTCTATAAGCAAACGCAGCGCATTTTCCTAATGCTCCATAAAGCTGGTCTTGCCTACCAAGCCGAATCCCTCGTGAACTACGACCCCGTTGATAAAACTGTCCTCGCGAATGAACAAGTGGATGCCAATGGTTGCTCTTGGAGATCTGGCGCACAGGTACAGAAGGTTATGCTCAGACAATGGTTTCTGAAGATCAAGGACTTTCAAGTGCCTCTTTTAGAAGACCTTGTCGAGCTTGAAAAAGACGGCAGGTGGCCAGAAAGAGTGCTCGCTATGCAGAAGAATTGGCTGGGCCGGTCATACGGGACCAAGCTACGTTTTGATATCAAAGGAGCTGGATCATCTATCCAGTACGACCCCGTTGATGTCTTCACCACCAGAGCAGACACCATTTTTGGCGTCCAATACATTGCACTGGCGCTAAATCATCCTATTGTTCAAGCTCTATCAACCGAAAACGAGGCGTTATCAGACTTCATCACGAGTGCCAAGGATCTCCCTGCAGACTCCAAGGCCGGATTTCTATTACCGAATGTTACTGCCGTTAACCCAATCAACAATGTGCTACGACGACCAGGAAACGAAGTGCCAATTTTCGTCGCACCCTACGTACTCGGCGACTATGGCTCAGGTGCAGTCATGGGTGTTCCGGGTCACGATGCCAGAGACCATGCATTCTGGCGAGCAAACGTAGCTGGGAAGCCTATCGAGCAAGTAGTCGTCCCGGATCAAGGAACTAAAGCTCCCCTTCTGATCGCTGGAACTCCAGAGGATTCTCCATCTCTGGAGCGGGGCTTTGTCTCGGATCACATCCCCCTCTTCGGTGGCCTAAAATCAGACAAGGCCGTAGGAGAGCTGGTCAAACATCTTCAAAGGGCAGGGAAAGTTGCCGAAGAGACTGTGAATTGGCGTTTGAGGGATTGGTTGATCAGCCGACAACGGTACTGGGGAACTCCGATTCCTATCATTCACTGCCACTCCTGTGGTCCTGTGCCAGTCCCTGACAGCGATTTGCCCGTTAAGCTTCCCGACCTTCCGGACGAGTACTTCAAAGGAAAGACCGGCAATCCCCTCGCTGAAGATCCCGAGTGGAAGAAGACAAAGTGTCCAGAGTGTGGCTCTCCGGCTGAGCGGGAGACTGACACGATGGATACCTTCATGGACTCGTCTTGGTACTTCTTCCGATATCTTGACCCCAATAGCTCTGACATGATCGTACGTCCTGGAATCGCCAACAAGGGGATGCCGGTGGATCTATACATTGGAGGTGTTGAGCATGCGATTCTCCACCTGCTATATTCCCGGTTCATTTCGAAGTTCCTCGCTAGCACGGAGGTTTGGCCTGAAGGCCATCTGTGCAAAGGCGAACCATTCCACCGTCTAATCACCCAGGGCATGGTACACGGTAAAACATATTGCGATCCCCACAATGGCCGATTCCTGCGACCCGAGGAGGTCGATTTGACAAACCCTTCCGCACCTGTCATCAAAGCGACAGGCGAGACACCCAAAGTGAGCTATGAGAAAATGTCAAAGAGCAAATACAACGGTGTGGATCCAGGAGTCACCATTGCGAGGTACGGCGCCGATGCTACTCGAGCACACATGCTATTTCAAGCACCTGTCAGTGATGTACTTGAATGGGACGAGTCCAAGATCACTGGTGTTGTACGATGGCTCTCGCGTGTGATAAGATTGTCTAGCAGTCTTTCTTCATCACTCACGCCCATGTCAGCATCTTTTACCCCGCCGCCAGATATTGACATCTCCACTCTTGAACTGCTCAAACACCTCCATGAGCACGGAGTTCTTGAACCATCAAAAGATCTCATCTCATCCCTCCATCCAGACGAACAAGTATTATGGATCAAGATCCACGAAATCATCGCAAGCGTAACAACATCATACTCAGAAACCTACTCCTTAAACACCATCATCAGCGACCTCATGACAATGACCAACCTAATCTGGGACACGGAGCGTTCCTCCCCTGCGGCATTTCACCTAAAATACCTCGCAACCTCCCACCTCCTCCGCATGCTCGCTCCCATCGCCCCCGCCGTCGCTGAAGAAGGCTGGGAGATCCTCCAACGCCACCTCCCAACCTCCCACTCACTCAGCTCCAGCAAAACACCCTCCGTCTTCGACGCCGGGTTCCCCCGTGCGGACAGGGACATAGCGTCATTGCTCCGACCACGCATAACGTGCGTCTTCCAAGTCGACAGCAAAATCAAATTCAGGACCGACATTGAGCAGCCGGAGAGCACAATCCCGGCTACCAGAACCGACCTCCTCGCCAGCAAGATTCTCCCCGAGATCCTCGCAACAGAGTCGGGCAAAGAATGGCTCGCGCCTGAGAAAGGAAAGGTCTGGAGGGCTAGCTGGACCAGCGAACGACATGAGAAGTTTCCCGGTATACCTAGCGATTGGAACATCGTCATTGTAGGCGGTGGAAAGCTTGTGAATCTGATCAGTCCGAATAGAGAGAAGGGGAAGGTTAGGCCGGAGGTTGCGGCTGTGCTGAAGCAGAAGAATGGGTCGGAGGAAGAGTTGAAGGCGAGTTTCAAGTTGAGGGAGGCTGTTGTGAAAAGCTAGATCTGCATCGATAACTTCATCTGAGAGGGGTCCTTTGGTTGGTTTGACGATTGTACTGCATACTCATCGGTTTCAAACGGTTAGAAGGCTATCTAGAGGGTGATGCCCTGCCGTCTTTTCATGTCTACATATATGTACATCTATCTGTAAAATACATAAGATCTATGACTTTCTACACCTGTATCGTAACAACCCCTACCCTCCTCACTTCCTACCCCTAGCCCTCGGCTTCAACTTCAACGCGCCATCCTCCCCCTTCTCCTTCGCAATCTGCGCCTCAAGCACCCTCGCCAACCCGCCCCCATCCCTCAAAACCCCACCCCTCAAGTGCTCCACCACCACCCTACCCTTCACAACCGTCTCCTCCACAATCCCTTCCACATTCTCTGGGAAAACACGTCCATACCACACGCCCGCCCCCTTCAACGCATCACCCCCCTCCCACTTGCCCCCGCCTTCCCAGCCCGGAGGGAGGTAAATGATAACGTTCCCGGCATACTTATGCCCCCCGATGTGACTTATAACCGCAACCTCCCCCTCAATCCCCCGCCGCTCAAACTCCCTCTCAAAATGCGTTTGGAGCACGGGACCCAGGATCCCACACCTCGCGTCGCGGCCTCCGTGCCCGCAGATCAGCACCGTCGGCGTTGTGATGTCATGCGGTGCTGCGGGGAGGGCATCGGCGAGGGTGGGGTTGCGTATGAGGTTTGCCTTCTGGTCGGCGGAGAGAGAGGCGTGGGCGGGGTGGAGGGTTTGTGCTTTCAGGTATGCGGTTGCGAAGGTGGAGAGGGAGGGGCTGTCGTGTGGGATTGAGGGGATGCGTTTGAAGTGTGGGAAGAGGAGGGCGGTTGTGGTGTTTGGGGGTTGGTGGGTGGTTGGTGGGAGGGAGGACGCGGTTATGGAGACGTTATTGAATGGCTGTGATGTTGATTAGTTTCTTGAACATTGGGATTTGTGGTGTTTAGGAGACGTACGTACGTCGAATGCTGGTCCTCCTCTTCCTATCAGGCCTTTCATTCCGCGTATGAAGTCTCCAGACGGCGTCTTCTCATCTTCTATCCGGGACGACCAGTCTGGTTGGCCGGTGCAGAGCACGACTTGTGAGGAGTACATCGCCATTGTGTGGAGGAGGGGTGTTTTGGTGTCGAGGGGGAGGTCTTCAGGGAGCGCTGGGGTGGGTTCGCATGCGCATGTCGGCGATGGACATGATTGCGTGTATGCGATGTGTGGTGTTGTTGGACTTGATTGACGGTAGGATGGTTTTGTAGAGAATGCACGCGAGGCACGATATGCTGAGCGTGTACTCAGGCGGATTGAAGCCATCGTGGGCGAATTCGGGTGTGGTGTTTGCAAATCGCGGGCGATGCAAGATTTGACTGAGGTTGTTGTTGATGACGTTCGGAAAGGCTTGAGATGATTCGCCCTCTTCGGAACAGATTCCGCACACTCGGATTTAAAGATAAGATGCCCGATCTCCGTCAACACAGTTTATATATCAATTCACCGTTACACCAACACTACTCGGTCTTCGGAATATTCATTTGAGCGAAAACAGCGATTTAGTAGCAGACTATCATGATTTCCATAGCATGTCATTAATCGCAACATCAAGATTTAGAGATCAAATCATAGCAGCGAAAATTATAACCATCTTCACAACTACAGACAATATATACATCCACTTCCAACCAGTACAACCTCATATTACTACCCAACTACTACCTTGGGCCCTGAGTAGTCTCGAACAACTTCCCAATGACCTCCCTAACCGCTGGATTCCTCCAAGCCGTCCACTCCGCATTCAACAATCCCCACCCCTCCTCCTTATCCACCACCCCATCCCTAACATAATAATTCGCCTGCAGAGCCCAGAGCGCCCAATCCCCATCATTCCCCACCGCATACTCCACCATACACTTCAAATAATCATAGTCCTCCTGAGTCCCGATGCCACTTCGCTCAGGCGGCCCTCCACTCAACGCAGCGCCGAACTCAGACAGCCACAGGGGGCCCGTGAAAGCTTTGTCTTGCTCCAGGAGGAATCCTGTGAAGCCACCGACTGTGGTCTTCCATACGCCACAGGACTTGAAAGAGGCGATCCATGGTGGCGAGAAGGTGTACTGATGCCATTCCCAGACGACCTTGTCTCCAAATGGCGCGCGGTCCAGAGGCTTGCTGCGTAGGAAGGAAGCATCCGTCGACGAGAGTGTCCCCCCGACAGTGATCAGAAGGTCCTTGTTCGCATCGTGGACAGCCCTCGCGCCATTCGTCACGAACTTATACCAAGCGTCTCTATTCTGCAGGACAGGCACCTCGCGGATCTCATTTCGCAGTCCGACGCCCGCGACCGCAGGATGGGCTTTAGAGAACGTAGCAATGGCAGCGAGACCCTTGTACCAGTCCTGCGTCTTGAAGAAGCGGGAGTTGGCCTGGATGTATAAGCTCCCTTCGTCCCACCACCCGTTGCCGTCTTCGAGATTGCAGCACCAGGACGCTTTGCTGACGTGGTTGTCGAGGATGACACGGACGTTGAGGGCGCCCAGAGAGTCGATGACTCGTCCGAAGACGTCGCCTACGGTCGCGGTGGAGATCCAATTGTTCTTCTCTTGCACTTTCGTCCAGAGGGACGATACGGCGGCGGGGTCGGCGCCGCTGCGAGACGCGAGTGTCGAGAAGGAGTCGCTGACTTTTTGGCCTTGGTTGAGTGCCATGTCGATGCTGAAGGTGAGTCGCACGCAGTTGAATCCGGAGTCGGCGACCACTCTAGCGATTGATTCTGGCGTGGAGTGATGGAGGCCTTCTGGAATGTTGGCCTCCATGTGGCCGGCCCAATTGATGCATTTCAGCTTGAAGCGCTTGTTGGAAGAGTCGAGGATCCAGCGCGAAGAGGTATGTAGAGGCTGTAGTTGTGCACTCGCTATGCTGGCAAAAGCCAGGAAGCTACATGTTGTAGCACCCAATATCTTCACCATCTTCGTCGAGTCGTTGTTGTTGCGAAGACACAACTAGCAGAGTACACGCTTTCTAGCATGTTGCATTTGACGTACTTTTAATGTTTGTAGTGATCGTCAGGAACAGGTCGCAATCCCTGCCATGTAATGTCACCTTCTCGAATGAGAAATACGACTTCACGAATGCGAGGGGCTGGCGACTTAATTATATCATTGTGATTGGTGTCGAAGGTGTGGATGGTGGCGAAGCAGCATCTCGGCAGCGCCATGATATTACGGACGTATCAAGGCATCCCATAATTCCCAAGTCAGCATGAATATCTCCACTATTGCAGCTATGCCATTGGAGTGAATGATCTCTGGATATTGTATACGTCTAGTACTCTCTTAGTCGAACAGCATTGAATACAACTGCTCTCAATCCCAAGTCAAACTTTCCGTCTGACGAGTTGTGAGTTGCATTGCAACCAGGGTGAAGAAATACGAAAGCCACAACAAGGATGTAGTACGGCTAAGGACACGGACTTCGAAGTTCACATGTTTACAAACCGCTGTGTAGAATTAGCCCCCATCTTTGACAGACATGCTTTTCAAACAGTAGGCGATACTATTTGCCTAGATGGATGGTAACATCTGCACTCTGCAAGCGTACTTGTAATGTAACTGCGTTGTGTCGGTATTGACATGGTATGATTTTGACATCACAGTCATTACATATTACATATGTATATTGTTGAGATTCCAAATCCTCCAACCTTGTGATGTCAAAGTCCAAAGAGTTCGAGGGGTAGGTCGTTCAAAATGCGGCATAAGGATCCAGTAAGTGGGTAAGTGGTATAAAATGAGAGATTGCTTTTTATATAAGGGTATCTAAGATTCTCTATATGAGATAACTTTTCTAATTGTATGCGTGCATGGTGAGAGCGATGCTATGAAGAGAAAGCATATGATCATGCCTATCCAACAATCTTTTCCACGCTCCATCCCTTCCCGACACCCTCTCTCTTCTGCAGCACTTTCCGTACTCCCAGACCCCAGCCCTGGGATCCCTTTTCGCCCACGAGGGACAATTCGACTTCGCATTCCCTGCGCTCGGGGTCGGATTTCTGGGTTCGCGGTACGTCTGCGATTTTCCCTTTTGGTTTGGAGACTTGGAGGAGGGGAGTGCCGAGGGCGATGTTGATGAGTTGAGGGCGTGTGACGGGCGTGAGTGGGTGCATGCGGGTCTTTGGTGCCTTGGATCCAGTGATGGTGGAGGGGGAGGCGCGTTGCAGGTGTGAGTAGATGATGTAGCCTGGCATGTTCTTGACGGGTGTGCGAGCGAGGAGAGATGAGGGGTGGAGGTAGACGTATTTCTCGGATGGGTCGTCGCTGGTCGGGCGGCCGACTTGCGAGGCAAACAAGGTGACGTAGGGAACATCGATGGCGGATCTGGGTTTTCGTGGGAGTTCTGGTGGAACGGGAGCAAGGTCGGCGCGCATGGCTACTTGGTCGATGAAGCCCGCGGCACAAATTTGCATGAGGATACCGTTGGTTCTTTCGGAGGGGGCAGGAAGTCTTGCTTGGTATGCTCCGATTGCGGTCGGTCGATGTGCTCGGACGATGTTGGTGAGTTGCTGACGGAGCTGGCTGGCCTCATTCATCGCTTTGGAGTTGAGGAACATATCCTCGCAGAATGCCTGGGGATTAGAGTCGTATGCGTAGGCACAGATCGCACTGCTCAACTTGATGCAGTCGCTTTGTTTCGCGTTGACTGCAAGTTTCCCCTGAGCAGCATTGTAGGCTTTTCGAAGTCGAGACCTCTCTTCGGCTTCCAGGTTATCTGCCTCGGTGCGAATGGCGTCCGGATCGACGACAGGCTCGCGCAGACCAAGCTTGCTCTCTGCCACAATGAGCTCTGGTACCGACAGCGCCGCTACCAGCGCGATGGTCTCTGCCGTAAGGCCTTGTGCGATACCCATTACCAGCATTCGTGAGAATCGCGGATTCAGGGGATAGAGCGACAGCTCGTGTCCCAACTTCGTAACCTTGCCATCAGTAGAAAGTGCACCCAGGTAGGAAAGAAGGTGTTCAGCCTTAATGAGACTGTCCTGATCTGGCGGTGTAGGGAAGGGGAAGTTGACAACGGGAGCTCCCATGCTCTTGAGCTGGAGAATGACTCCTTCGAGTGGTGTTCGCAGGATTTCTGGGGCGGCGTACTCTTCGAAATCGCGTTCAAACACCGCAGACGAGTACAGTCGGTAGCAGTGTCCTGGACCAGTACGTCCAGCACGACCTGCTCTCTGGTTCGCACTGGCCTTGCTAATCCAGCCGATCTCGAAGCTTTGTACGCCTGTGACACGATCATATTTCTTTTCTTTTGCTCGCCCGCAGTCGAAGACGTATCTGACGCCCGGAATCGTCAAACTGGTTTCGGCAACGTTGGTAGCAAGGACGATGAGACGTGACCCATCCGGAGGCGGCTCAAAGACGCGCAGCTGCTGGTTGGTCGGAAGCTGTGAGTAGAGCGGCAAAACATGGACCTTCATGACGGTCTCTTCGGCAGCTTCCTCCCCAATATCAAACTCATCCTTATCTTCATCGTCCAACCCAAGAATGATAGAATCCTCCGAATCTGAGCCATCCTCGTCCTGATAGTCTCTAGTCTCTCTGCCTATCTCTATATCCTCGGTCTCCATGGGCACTTCTGCAGGAGAGAACTGCACCTTGCCAGGCTTTGCACCTTGGTCTGAAGTGGAAGCAAAGGTCTGCTTCAGCCGCTTGGCCAGATGCATGATTTCGTTCTGTCCGGTAAGGAAAACGAGCATGGCTCCTTGGGGTAGCTTTCGATGGCCTCGGCTGACCTTCTTGAAGGCTTCTTCCACGTAGTCTCTTTGCGTACGGCGGGCGAAATGGTTCGTGACAGTAAATTGACGACCTTCTGCCGTCAGTAGCGGCGGGGGCTCATGACGGAAGAGTCGCTTGTTGCCTGTGAAGTCTGAAATCCTCAGAGTAGCAGACATGATGATCAACTTCAACGGTTTCTTTGTTGTGTCTTTCTTGACCATGTCGGCCCGCAAATCAACTATACGGCTGAGCATGCCAATGAGAATGTCGGTATTGACACTGCGCTCGTGCGCCTCGTCGATCACGATGGCAGAGTACTTGGTGAGGAGAAAGTCTTGTGTAATCTCACGAAGAAGTACACCATCAGTCATGAACTTGATTGCGGTATCCGCGCTGGTGGAGCTGTCGAAACGGATCTGGTACGCCACTTTCGAGCCTACATCTCCGAGTTCGTCACCTACGCGTTTGGACATACTGACAGCAGCCACACGTCTGGGCTGTGTCACTCCGATCAATCCGGGAGTGGGACCATCTGGTGCGCCATATCCTGATTCGAATAGGAATTGAGGTACCTGAGTAGTTTTACCACTACCTGTTGCACCCCAAACCACTACCACGTCGTGGTTGTGGATGGCTTCCATGATCTTCTGCTCTTCTGCAACGATTGGTAGCTTCAATCTGGCATCTTGTATCTCCTCCGATCTCGTGACTGCAACACTATAGGCTTTTCTTGTCGCGTCAGTAGCGGTGTTTGACGAGAGCTCTGGTGGCAATGGATCGGATTCGACTGGACGGGGTTGAAAGTTCGCTGGTTTGGGAGGAATGGCGTAGGTGAGGTTGTTTGTTGGCGTGAAACCAACTGCATCGTTTCTTTGCTGTGTAGCCCATGCTTTGAATGCAGACGTGCGCTCTGCTTTTGCTGCCTTCTTCGCGGATGCTGTGCTAGAGTCACTGTCGGATTCTTCCGAGTCACTGTCCGAGCCAGATTCAGATTCAGAGTCGTCTTCTTCATCGTCATCGGCTTCGTCTTCCTCCTCTCCGCTGCCAGAGAGAGAGCCCTCAGACGCTGACTCTGCGTCATCTGCGCTCCCGCTCTCCGCTTCAGAATCATCGTCATTGCTGCTGAACCCTTCCCATTCCAGCTCCTGCTGCACAACAACGGGTTTGCTTTTCTTTTGTCGTTTCCTGGTCTGGATGACTGGTTGTCCAGAGCCATCCAATTCCAAAGGTCGCTTGAGGCCGCTCCCGAACAAGCCAGCGCCTGGCAACGCAACGGTTGTAGGTTCAGCGGTAACAACCTCCGTCTCCGCAGCGGGAGCCTGTTCCTGTTCTAATGACTCTTCCTCTTCCACCTGTGTACCCTTCCTCTTTTTCCCACCCGATTTCGCCTTCGACACAGGGAGCGCAGCACCCTCCACCTCCCGATCACTCTCCACCCTCCTCACAAGCACATCCTCCGGCGCCCTAACTTCCCTCTCCTCAAACAACAGCTCTTCATTCCTCTCCACATCAACACCCGCCCTCCTCTCCATCGCCGCCCTCCGCAGCGCCTCCCTCTTCGTATCCCCACCAGTGCCCAATTTCTTCGAGCTCTGAAACAAACTCGTATCGACCTTATGCTTCGCCAATTTCTTGAGCAGTTCGAGGTTCTCTTCCTTCTTGAGCTTCGTGTCGATGTACTTGTCCATGCGCTTCTTCTTCTTCTGGCTCATCTTGCCCGCGCTCTGGCTGATGAGCTCCTTCTTGAGCTCATCTTTGCGGAGCTGGTGGTCGCGCTGCGCGGCGGGGAGAATCTCGACGGCATTGGGTGCGGCAGTGGAGGTGTCGTCGTCGTCGGCTTCGTTGTGGTGGGATTTGTTGGAGGCTTTGCGGCGCGCGAGCACTTTGTGCTTTCGCACGCGCGGCACGAATTTAGGCATTCCGTCGTCGTCTTCTCTTCAAGAATTGCAAGACTTTTAAATAGAAAAAAAAACAAGAGATTCTCAAAAACACTCCATTGAGAATCAGAAGATCAAAGGGTCTGCGATTTGTGGTTGTGGTCGGTTGCGAAGCTGGTAATTGCTTGCCAGTGTTCACATCGCAGACTTGCTTAGAACTTTTTTTCGAGCCCGTCCGTCGTCGACGTCTGGAAATTTGGGCGGGGATCGGCGGGTCGGCGGAAGGGCTTCCCCGAAGGCGGCGACGCGCGGCAGAACCTTTTCCATAGCTTCAAGTGGGATGTGGACATCGCCAACAACAGTAACAATTATATTGCAAGCTCTACTCTCCAATCCTACCAAACCCACCAACCCAATTCCACACTCCTCATCTTCCACCGTCCCAATCCCTCAACAACTGGACGACACACCACACACCCCTCCCTCCCACAGCAACATGTCAACAACAGCACCACCACCTCTACCAACAGAACCCTACACCACAACACGCACCCCCTACCCAGCGAAAACCCGCACCCAAACCGCCTCCATATCCTCCGTCCCCACCACCGCGACCGCAACCTACTTCTCAGACAAGATCCTCATAACCATCTCCCAAGACGGCCGTCTCGCTCACTGGGTACATCCCCCTCTCCCTCCCCTTCCCTCAAACCCTCACGTACAGCCCCAGTTCAAGTACACATGCTAACAAAAGCGCTTGTAGTTACACGTCCCCCTTGACATCTCCCCCACAGACTCCTCGCTCACATCGCCGTATACCTCCCACGACAACGAAACGTCCTCGGATTTGCTGCCGATGCACCACTTAACAGCGACGACGGTGTTAGGCGGCACGATGGCTGGCCTCGATGTGCTGGGGCAGACGCTGGCGACGCAGGTGGCGAGCGCGATTCTGGTTAGGGATCCGGGGGAGAGGAGGATGGTGGTGTTGGGGTTGGGGCTCGGGAGGGGGTTTGTGGAGGGCGAGGGGGCGAGGGAGGCTTTTGGGGAGGTTGTTGGGTTGGCTTTGGGGGTGCTTTGAGTGAGCGTAATATGAGTAGGAGGGCCATGGGATGGTGAAGCTGAAGATCATAGGGAGGGATATGCATGGTTTATGGCTGTTTCTGTGTTTGAAGAGAAGGCCGGCTTATGCGGTCGTCATGAGTTGGTATGATATCTATGTATGTATACGCTTTTCCTTTTGTCCTTCCCTTTTTTCGTCTTCATATTCTCATCATTCCCGAGGTATCATGATAAAAAGTTCGTCTATAAATCCCATCCAATTCCATTCCAGGATCCCTCACTGACCTTAATGATATCCCAGATCTCCCCTCCCTCCCAAAAAGAACAAGTGAAAACGCCGATGCAAATGCAAAGTTCAAGTCTAGCTTAGACGTAAGTGTTTTGTAACTTATTTCACGTTCTCCCGGAGCTTGTTGATCAGCGAGTCCACGGACGCCATGTCCTCAGCGTCGAGCTTCCCCTCTGGCTTGAATTCGGCGGGGACCTTGGCGACGGTCTCGTCGAGGGCGGGTTGGTAGTTGCGGACGGTGGAGGAGAGGGCGAGGATGGCCTTCTTGCGGACGCTCTTGTCTTTGTCTTGGGTTGCGAGGTTGATGAGGGTGGGGATGGCGCCGAGGATGAGGAGCTAGAAGAAAGATAGTCAGTAACATGTTCTATATCCACACATGTATAGAAGTACGGTAGATGGGGGAAAGGAAATACATACCCGTTCCTGCGACTTAATATTATTCTGCACCGCAATCCCAGCACACCACGCCGCATACATCCTAATCTCCGGCTCCTCATGCGCCATCTGGTCGACCAGGCGCGTCCAGAGCCCCAGGTTCTCCAGGTTGTTCGCGTTGTCGATGCCCTCGACCAGCTGCTCGAAGTTGTCGAAGGCGATCAGTTTGTTCTCGAGGTCCACCTCGTCGCTCTCGACCGCGTCCATGGCTTCCAGCATGAGCTGCGCGTCCGATTTCCCGCCGAACAGCGCGCGCACGGCGTCGGCGCTCAGCTGCGTCTGCGGGGCGGGTTGGTCGTCGGTCGCGGCGGCGCGGGTCGCGGAGGAGTTTTCGAGACCCCATTTGAGGAGGTTGTTTAGGGCTGGGTCGGTCATGGTGGGGGTGGGGATTGGTGAGTGCGTAGTTCGGGGGGTTTGGTTGAATTGGTGTAGGAGGTTTGGAGTCGTGTGGGTGGGTGTGTTTGTTGGTGGAGGTGGTATTAGGCAGATGGGTGGAATTGTGCTTGCGACGAGAGGTTATTTAGGCATCTGAAAGAAAGTATCTGAGGATGACGCAGGGATGGATGGGGTTGGAAATTTTGGCGCGCGGAAGGGACTATAGTGTTCGAGAGCCTTCCACTACGAGTTACTAGTAGACAGTACAGTGACAGGGAAGGGGGTAGATATATGGATTAACATAGGCTGAACTTGATTGATGTCGTTAAATACAAATTGATACTGGATTTTATCTTCTGATAGACGGTTTCCATCTTGTCGTATCGATATCTGTAGCTATTACTGTTGCGTGGGCGAGCACGATCTGATTGTGTGGCGCGGAAGTCCGCAGTAACATTCCGGTACGGAGTAGACAGTGACAGTGACAGTGACAGTGCAGCCTCTCTGTTCCCTCATCCATGGTTGGACGAGCGGGCGTTATCATTGGGTGGTGCCATGTGGATTGCCCCTCATTCCACGTGACCAGACAGCTATGAAAATCTGGGACGCCATCCGTCGGACTGAACCATCCAACGGGAGCGACAAGACAGGACAGAGAGAGGGGTAAGAATATAGCATCAAAAATATCGTCATGTCATACATCTCATCAATGCACATCTTTTGGTGACGACGGTGAACAGTCGGTATACGAGGGAGAGACTCAATTGACTAGCAAAGAGAACTGGTGGTCCCTCGGGATATCTTTGTTGAGTTACGCTCGGGCTCTGTCATGGCATGGTTTACGCCGTACAGTTACGGTGTACGCTTCCATCCTACCACCTACGACTTACCGCACACTTGCACACACTGACCTTCAATCTCAACCTCAACTGGGACTGGCCACAAAGTACGGTTCCTACTTTTCCTACTCTCCCACTGCCGTTTAGTCCAATTGTGGCAAAGTGTAGTTGGCTACGTTAGAGTGAAAAGGGCAACAAGCAAGGCGGTGAGGGTCGGTGATGTGTGTGCGTGCACGGGGATTGGCTGGATGTGGGATAGAGGAGAGCTCGATAGTACGAGTAGGTGGTGGATGGCTGGGGAACGGAACGGAAGGGAGACACGACATGCACGCACGCATGGCAGACACTCGACACTTGGGATTTACAGATTGCAAGGTTATCCTCTGTAGCACAATATATACAACTGCGAGTAACTGTCTACTCGTGGATAGAGGCGAGTAGATAGCTGCTGGTATGCATTCATTCCTATGAGGGAGAAGCATGTCATCAATGTACTGGCCCTGCTGTATCTGTATCGTACGGTACATTACCACACCGCACTCTGCACGCTGCTGACACTACTTATTATTATGATTATTGTACGAGTAATGGTTGGCATACTCCGGTACATAGTACATTCTGTGCGTGTATAATAATACTCGTGGCATAACAGGGAATAGGTTCTCTTTCTTGGCCTGGCCCGCCCTGGCCCGCTCCGCCAGAGACAACACAGCTCTCCTCTCTGCCAGTCTCAACTGTACGAGCAACCAGGCGAGCCATCTGCCCATTTTCCGCCTTCTTATCCTCCTCCTACTCCTTCGTCTTGTCCTCGTATACTATCCTCATCAGCCATCATCAATCTACTCCGACGACCAGGTTGACCTTCCGCCAAGAGATTAACGGCGTTGCCTGACGGACATGGTGGGTGCGTGTCAATGACGGCGTACCAGACGGACATCACCTGTGGCGGGGAGCTTGCGTGGACTGAGCTGAGACCGAGAAGAGGAAGTATCAAGACAGAGATGAGCGAGAGGTACAAAAAGGTGCAGCCTAGGAGTGGGTTTTGTCTTCATAGATATAAAAAGATGTTACCAATGCCAATGGCAAATGCGACGCGCGTGCATTGTAGAAGGCATCAATCTTATAAAGTGGAAGGGATTGTCAATTCCCGTTGCGATCCCTCATTGTCCCGTATCTTGATTCCTCCGTGCAAATTATAAAGAGGGAAGAAGAGAAGAGCAAGCAGCAAGCAGTGTGCGTGGTTGTCAAAAGTTTGTTGATTCTTGTCACCTCTACCTGGGAGTACCTGCCTACCAGCACCAACTCATCTTGTACCTAGTACTTTAGGAGGAGTCCATCCCACCCTCCCCGCTAAAACTGGCAAGATCGCACCCGCTTATTTAGCAGCCACCCACCGACCTTTGCCTCTTCTCTCGCACTCCTGCGCACCTTAACCTCACTCATCACCATCCAAACCCGCTACCTAACCTCGTAAGCCCTACCCCCTTCTCTCACCATCCAACCTCTCTCTCTTCCTCTTCCTCCTCCTCTTCTTCTCCTCCATCTTGCTGTTGCTGCAGTCTCATCCATCTCCAACGACCTCTCGCTAATCTCTTCTGATTCCTACAGCAACCCTCCCAATTTCATCCTCCCCCTCCCTATCTCACAGCTTCTAATCAGCCAACATGGAAGGTAAGTTCCAGCTCAGCCCCCTTCTCAAAACCTCATCTCCAACGCTCAATCCGGGCTGCCTTCGATGCGCCATCAATTAATCTCAATGAGCTCTGCTAACCTTGTCCTTCTCATCTACAGAGGAAGTCGCAGCCCTCGTCATCGACAATGGGTAAGATGCTCTCCCCTCGATTTTGCACACCCGCATCGCCGCGGTGGGGTCATCCGCGATGGCCGCGACCACGTCCATAACAACGCGGGATATGCTCTATATCGCGGCAGATGCTGTGCAATGATTTCCTGGACTCGAGCTGACAGTTTCTAGTTCGGGTATGTGCAAGGCCGGTTTCGCCGGTGACGATGCGCCCCGAGCTGTTTTCCGTAAGTTTTCCCCCCCCCTCTCTCCCTCGTTCGCGCTGCTACGTTGGCCAAACCCACCGCCTCCGCCGGTTGCTGCGATTGCGGGATTTCGAGAAATCGCTGTTCGAGAGCTCCATCTAACTTTTTGCTCCAGCTTCCATTGTCGGTCGTCCCCGTCATCATGGGTATGCGCTCCTCTCTCTTTTCCCCAGGTTTCCTGGGTCTCGTGGACTGACGGATAATGCAGTATCATGATTGGTATGGGTCAGAAGGACTCCTATGTTGGTGACGAGGCACAGTCGAAGCGTGGTATCCTCACTCTCCGATACCCCATTGAGCACGGTGTTGTCACAAACTGGGACGACATGGAGAAGATCTGGCATCACACCTTCTACAACGAGTTGCGTGTGGCCCCCGAGGAGCACCCCGTCTTGCTCACCGAGGCTCCCATCAACCCCAAGTCCAACCGTGAGAAGATGACCCAGATCGTCTTCGAGACCTTCAACGCTCCCGCTTTCTACGTCTCCATCCAGGCCGTGCTTTCCCTGTACGCCTCCGGTCGTACCACCGGTATCGTCCTCGACTCCGGTGACGGTGTCACCCACGTTGTCCCCATCTACGAGGGTTTCGCTCTTCCCCACGCCATCTCCCGTGTCGACATGGCTGGTCGTGATTTGACCGACTACCTCATGAAGATCCTTGCCGAGCGCGGTTACACTTTCTCCACCACTGCCGAGCGTGAAATCGTCCGTGACATCAAGGAGAAGCTCTGCTACGTCGCTTTGGACTTCGAGCAGGAGATCCAGACCGCCAGCCAGAGCTCCAGCTTGGAGAAGTCCTACGAGCTTCCTGACGGCCAGGTCATCACCATCGGTAACGAGCGTTTCCGTGCCCCCGAGGCCCTCTTCCAGCCCTCCGTCTTGGGTCTTGAGAGCGGTGGCATCCACGTCACCACCTTCAACTCCATCATGAAGTGCGATGTCGACGTCAGGAAGGATCTCTACGGCAACATCGTCATGGTAAGTAACCAGTGAACATCTCGAGTGTGCGCGTTCGCAGAGCTAACACTTTCCCTAGTCTGGTGGTACCACCATGTACCCCGGTATCTCCGACCGTATGCAGAAGGAAATCACCGCCCTTGCACCCTCCTCCATGAAGGTCAAGATCATTGCTCCTCCCGAGCGCAAGTACTCCGTCTGGATCGGTGGTTCCATTTTGGCCTCCCTCTCCACCTTCCAGCAGATGTGGATCTCCAAGCAGGAGTACGACGAGAGCGGTCCTTCCATCGTCCACCGCAAGTGCTTCTAAGGTACACAACGCCTCGCTGGTTCCGAGACGAGCGTTCGACTGACCTTTCTTTTCAGCGTATCTTTGCGAGTGACGACGGACGGCGCCCTGACAAGCCTAGTAGCGGAGGCATCCTTTTGTTGGCGCTCTGTTATGCCCGGATTTTTCAAATGGTGATTGTTCACAAAATGGCGAAGCGTACCAGAGCTTGGGTGGTTCAAATGAGGTGCTTGGACTCATTCGTCAATGTGTGTTAGGATCCTAAAGATTGTAGCCTAGAACCTGGACACTTTATCCTCTACATTTGTTTGTTCTACCTGACTGCCGCATGCTTTGTTTTGCCTTGCCTTACGTGTACGTGACTGAGTCATTGAAGACCGTTCTCACCGGTCGTATAAGCTTGACCCCATGCACCATTCTTGAAGCGCCGTTACCCGTCTTACATCGATTTCGAGAGACGCATGCATAAGATTCTGCGGAGAGCTTCTACATGCGGTTAGATGCGATATTTCGTGATAGCTGGGCGCTTCCCCCGGGAAGCTCAAACATAGCTATTTAAGTGTCAATCCGCCCGCCCATACCGCGACCTCAAAAATCCCAAGGCCCTGACCACCTTTGCCCAAAGCCGTTGGATTAAGCTTTTTGACGAGCCCAAGTATTCGTTATATAGTGATATCTTATCCACGTATGCCAATAAGCTTTTTTGTTTACCGTTTGCGCAAACACTCGTATTTCCGACGTGACACATTCATAGTTCGTTCACTTTGTTGGTTCCGCTGAGTCACCGATTTCCATTGTCAGATTGCCTTGAAGAACTCCAACATCGACTCAACCCCATCTTGCACAATCTATTCTTTCACGGAACAGAATTTCTGCTTCCGCCACCAAACAAAACATCCCCAAACAATGGCACCTTCAAGATCCCAAAGGGGATCCGTGTCGACCATCAAAACAAGTGCCGATGAAGAAACACCGCTCCTGACCCCCATCGCCCCCGTACCCACATTCTCGGAGCCCATTGAAGCAGCACCAGACCTGAACACCAGCATACACGACGATGAAGACGAAAACGCGCCATTGCCCACAGTGCAAATCTTCCTCCTCTGCTACACGCGTGTGGTCGAGCCCATTGCGTTCTTTAGCATCTTCCCTTATATCAACACCATGATCGAGAGGGTTGGCGGCGTCGCGACGGTGGATGTTGGGTTCTACTCGGGGCTCATTGAGAGTCTTTTCTCTGTCACGCAGATGTGCGTCATGATTGCTTGGGGGAAGGTATGTAATTACTTTGTTTTTCGAAATATGCTATGTTTTTCTGCGTTGCGGGTGTTGGACGTATAACGCCATCTCACGTGCCCAGCCCGTCATTATATGGTTACAACTAGTTACTGACTTCGAGATTGCAGGCTGCGGATCGATGGGGGAGAAAGCCATGTCTCGTTCTCTCTTTGGTCGGTATCTCGATTTCTATGGCGCTTTTTGGAATGAGCCAGACGATTTGGCAGATGATTCTCTTCCGGTGCATCGCGGGAGTGTTTTCGGGGACTTTGGTGTAAGTTCGATTATCTCACGACTATTGTAGGGAGAGTGATCACTGAGCTAATTGGATGGCAGGACGGTGCGAGCAATGATTACGGAGAATAGTACTAAGAAGACACAAGCCAAAGCATTCAGTTACTTTGCGTTTTCTGGCAACGTGGGTATCTTTCTAGGGCCTATGCTCGGTATGTATACACACACCTCGATATACAGGAATACCTACTAACACGCTTCTAGGTGCGGCTCTTGAAAGACCTGCTCTGAAATATCCCATTTTTAGCAATATCAAGTTCTTCCAAGAATATCCTTATGCTCTGCCTGGCTTTGTCACTTCTATTATTGGAGCCACCGCCGCTATCCTATCTGCTCTGTTCGTCCGAGAGGTACGTTCCCATCCCACATCAATCCATTCATTCTCCATCATATCTAACATCCACCCTCAGACCCTCCACCTCCACCACCGAAAAGGCCACACCCCGGAACCCACAATGTCAACGATGGAACTCCTCAGACACCCAGGCATAGGCCGCGTCCTCTTCATCTACAACTACATCCTCGCGCTCGCCTTCGCCTTCACAGCCGCCAACCCCGTCTTCCTATACACCCCCATCGACCTAGGCGGAATCGGCTTCTCGCCCTCCTTCATCGGCGGCGCCATCGCCGTCAACGGCGTATCCCAAGCCCTCTGGCTACTCTTCGCCTTCCCCCCGCTCCACCGCCGCACCGGCACCATCGGCACCCTCCGCCTCTGCGCCCTCATGTGGCCCATCTTCTTCCTCATCAACCCGCTCGCCAACCTCCTCCTCCGCACGCACCACCCCCTCCTCTTCTGGACGCTCTCGCCCCCCGTCGTCGTGATCGGCTCGGGCGTCGCGATGGCGTTTACCGCCATGCAGCTCGCGATCAACGACATCGCGCCGAGCCACCACACGCTGGGCACGCTGAACGCCGTCGCGCTGGCGATGTCGAGTGGGCTGCGGGCGGTGGTGCCGGCGCTGGGGGCGAGTTTGTACGCCGCGGGGGTTAAGGGGAGGGTGTTGGAGGGGCAGCTGTTTTGGGTGGTTATTACGGCGTTGGCGGTGGGGCTGTGGCCGGTTTTGAAGTGGTTGCCTGAGAAGGCGTGGGGACGGGTTGGGGTGGTGGAGAGGGAGGAGGGGGAGGAGGAGGCTTGAGGATGAAGGACGTGCTGTTGTTTGGTTTCGTCTATCTTGGAGAAGTATCATCCCGTCGTTGTCGTTTTGTTGTTGACGGTTCCGTTCCGCTGTCTCTTTCGATCTCTTGGGCTTTTTTTTTTCAGAAGAAGAAAGCAAGGGTCGTCATTTTCACGGAGTTCTTCGTTGTTGTTGGACGTCCAAAAAAAGTCATCATGTTTCTCCTATTGCTTCAAAAGTTTATCTCTTGCTTCCATTCTATTCTATAATTCTGTCACATAGACACCCTAGAGCTTTCCTCTACAGTTTTGCTCTTGTTTGGGTTGTTCCTCTCGGTCTCCGTTATTCTCTAAGGCTGCGATATTGTTTACATCGTCAACGTTGGATAATCAAGAACATACACGATCAATTCCCGGTCCATCTGGTGAGATCGGATAGATGGATGGGGTGTAGACCGAGATAGTACATACAAAATAGAAAAGTCATTCATTCTTTCTTGTATCCTTTGATATACAATGTATCATGAAAATGAACCTTCAATCATGGGCACTCCTGCACTGACCCTCTTGCGCTACTCTTGTGAGGGAGGTCTGTTTGATTTTACGTCCGTGATACTGGTGAGTGGGAAATAAACATTACCCATTCTAGTACTTAGTAAGAAGAATGGAAAGATAGGTCATAGGGTGCAGGGTGTAGGATGTGCAGCAAGATACTGAAGATAGAAAAGCGGGGATTGGTGGGGAGGTAAGGGTTTGAATGTTTATGTCACATTGGTCTGTTGAATGGACGCCATACGGTAAGGCCCTCGCTCCCAATTTTGGGTTGTAGAATTGAGGACATTGGAGTGACGGCTGTTTGGTGTTTTTGTGGGTTTCCATGTTGATGTTTTAATTGATGTTTGGCTGGGATTGGGATTGGGAATTTTCGTGATAGTCTGTGTGTGGTGTTTAGGGTGATTCCTACAATGACGTCTTGATGTTTGCTTGAATCTCAGGGGCATTCGATTTGCAAGAGGATTCAACGTTTCGGAATGAGAGAACAAAGAGAAAGGGGCAGATGGACTACGGGGAGGTCTTCACTTATTCTTTTTCTTCAATAGAAAATGTCGATGTACCTCTTTAACAAGATCATTAGCTAGATTCAGATCAATGAGGACACGAGAGTTTACGGGATAGCCTGGTAAGTTTCTATTTGGTGACGTGAAATGGTATTGGATTGGTCATGCCGGACATCTACGGAGTTATTTGGTAAGATTTGAATATGGCAATAAGTTTTTTAACATAGTGATGATTGTGAAATTTAGATGCTGTGGGACGGACAGGAGGGTGTGATCCTTTGACGTAGATGTGTTGCACATTATGGACCTCTGTAGGAGAGGAAGGATTACGAAGACTGGCTTATGCATTTTATTTGAAGAGTTGAAGAACTAGTTCAAATAACTCTTTAGACTCTGTCTGCTCGCCCTGTATAGCGAACATGCTACCCTAAACACAGACGCTATCTAAAGCAGTCTGAAGTGTCCACTCTGCATAGTTATCCACTACTCTTTCGATATCGTCGTCTCAGCCGCCACCTTCTCGCTCCTGAAAACCTGCACCTCCTTCTCCTCCTCAATACTCCTCCTCGCCTCCGCGTTTAGATTATTAATCACACCCACACACTTATACGACGCGAACTTCCTCGCGGGCAGCCTCGCCTCAAACATCTCGTCAATCTCCTCTAACGTGCGGTTCTTGACCTCCGGCAGATAAAAGAACACCCACAGCGCGCCGATCACGCAGGACGGGAACCAAATATACCCGTACCTCGGGCCCCAGTTGAGCGCAGCCGGGTTGATAAAGTACGGCGCCGTGAACGTCGTGAGCCAAGCACCCGCGAACCCCACCGCGGCCGCGAGCCCGAAAGTGTAGGAGCGGAGGCGCTGGGTCGGGAGTTCGCCGCCGGCGAGCCAGGCGTAGGTGGCTATCATGCCGTTGTAGCTGAACATGTAGAGGCAGGACAAGGCGACGATGACGGTGCCGGTGGTCTTGGTGCCGGGCTTCTTGTCGTAGACTACCGCGACGATGAGCTGCAGTATGCCGCAGATTATGAGGCCGGACATGAGGAGTACGCGGCGCCGGCCGAATTTGATGATGATGAGGGAGTTGGCGAGGATGGCGATTATGCCGATGGTGCTGAGGACGTTGGTCATGGCGAAGGGGTCGGAGACCTTGGCCATCTTGAAGAAGTAGGCTTTGTATGCTAGGGAGGGGGTTAGTTGGAGTGCCGGGGGTGGTGGGGATGTGGACTTACCGATGATGAACATGGCGCCTGAAGCGGCTTGCAGAGTCACGGCGCATACAGCGAGCACGGTACGGCGGCGGTCGGTGGGGTTCTTGATCATGTCCAGT
Organism: Aaosphaeria arxii CBS 175.79; assembly: GCF_010015735.1. Classification (NCBI taxonomy): domain Eukaryota; kingdom Fungi; phylum Ascomycota; class Dothideomycetes; order Pleosporales; genus Aaosphaeria; species Aaosphaeria arxii. The sequence goes on along the minus strand of NW_022983477.1, from coordinate 372,503 downwards.
GGTCCAATGCCCGAGCTGGATTCCTTCTCCTTGTCAATTGCGGCCTGAATCTCTGCGGCTTCGGCCTCGAAATCGTATCCTTGTGGACGGAGCCATTCGAGTGCGTCTCTACCCTCCGCGTATCGGCCTTGCAGGATGAGCCAGCGAGGGGACTCGGGTATAAACCACATGCCTATGGAGATGAAGAACGGAACGACGTAGATAAGTCCGAGTGGAATCAGGTAGGAGGACTTGTCGGGCCTGTTTGCAGTAGCCCAGTCGACGATGGTACCGATCAACGTGCCCTGAGTATATGTGTTAGCAAAATCGGATGAAAGGAGGTGGACCCATCACTTACCAAAGAAGTGAAGAATTGGAAGCCAGTCAGGAACAGTCCACGGTACTTTGCGGTGCTACTCTCCTGGATGTAAAGCTGCGAGAAGGTCATGAAGTAGCCGTTCGCGAGACCGATAACAAGACGGCCGACGTAGAGTGCGCCAATGTGTGTCGTGGTCATCATGATGATGTTGGCAACAGTACAGACGAGGCACGCAATCCAGAGACAAGCTTTACGTCCTAACTTGTTGGCTGCAACGCCTGCGAAGCCGGCAGAGATAAATGCTCCCAACGTCATGAGAGATGAGATCAACTGCTGTCGCTCTGTCTGGATGTTCCATCCTCCAGGACACTTGGACGTTGGGCATTGGTATCCGTAGATCTAGCTAGATCAGCATCGTGACTTTCAAAGTGAACAAATCTAACGCACCTTGAGGAAACCTGGCATGGCCTGCAGACCTCCAATCATGCCAAAGTCAATTCCATACTGGAAAGGGGAAAGGATCATGACACCCGCGGCCAAAAACAGTCGCGAGTGATCCTTCCATGATTCTTGCCTGACTTCTGTCATGATGCTGCAATGCACTTCTGTGTGAGCGTGAAGATACCGGCGGTAAACATTTTGTTTCCGCGACCTCAGGACCCTTATAGCCCTGCAGATCAATGCCCAGGCTGGGTGAAAGGCAGATGTATTTACCCAAATGCCGAACGCCTCACATGGGCTCGCTACGCTGTGCAATGTGTACAACGAGCGGGGACCCCACACATCACACTCCTTCAATTGGCCAAGGGCGGATGATACTTGGCACCTTATCCATATTCGATGTGGGGAGCCTTATTGAAAGTACATGAATCGTTATGGGCAAGAGCATCCAGATTGCAAAACCGTTTTGCATCAAATTGCATGCCGCAGGGCCGGAGCAATAGCATTGGATTGTACTCCAACTGAGGCCCGATGCCCTGGGTTGAGGGATTTATAGATCGTCGTCCGCTGATTTTTCCGAACCCTTGAGGCTATAGGTACAGCTGTTTCGACTTCTGTTTCGACTTCTGTTGCGATCTTCTGTTGACCCCATTGTTGACTTCTCAACATCCAACCTACTCCAGCTCCTCCCAGAATTTCCCCACCAGCGCACAGTCACAATCCACATCCAAACCGCACGTGTAGTCTGGCCCTCACGACGGTGGCTTTTCGGCAGTTCGACTCAAAGCTGGGGAAATCATGGGGAAGCTGTCTTAGTGTTGGGGGAGGAGTCGACGGGGCGCGACTCGTACGGAGCCCTTCCGGCTTAGCGGGGGCAGGAAAGCTTGTCTTGACTCTAGCCCAGCGTGCCAGCGCCGCAGGACGTCGGTATCATCTCATCGAGGCCCATGGAGTCGCCTCTAGCCGCGTTGCAGTCATCTTCTGGCGTCGCTAATGCAATGGACATACGTTAGTCCAGCAATGGATGCGCAAGTACAGCTGTAAGGCCCGTCACCCTCGGGCGACGACATTGAGGAGAACGGGAATCGATGCGTTTTCCGCCTGTGCAAGTTGCCTTGCAAGTCTGGACAGCACGATTAATGGCCCTTGTTGTTGTTGTGACCCCCAAAAGGTGGCAAGCCCGTCATGTTTCCCTGGGTGCCTGGTTTCTAGGTTCCGCTGTATCATCCAGAGCGTTCTCCATGGATAGGACGAATCCAATGTCGCCAACATTCGTGCGCGGATGATCAGCAACAAGGAAAAGAATGATTTCATATGCAACGATATATGTTCTTGTATAGAGTACTGAATGATCTTTTGAAAATGTTCAATCTTTAAAGCCGGACAGCGGACAGCGTACAGCAATGCTATAGACCCTTGTTCAATTGGATACTGTATTGTCAGAGATACAATAGGAGCAGATAAGAAATGGGCGGGCTCAGTTTGAGTCGTCCCAAATATCCTACTAACACCGAGACTGATCTGATCCTTTAACGATTAAATCCATAGAACTTCATGCGTTTTCGACGAAATAGCATTTCAATATGCTATTCGATTTCATCAACTCAAGACTGTTCCAGTAGAACTGTTAAGCATCCTAGAAATCGGTCATTGGTATTAAATGTAGGACGAAAGGACTAGTTACAAACCAATTCTATTCTTTATCTGTCTATTACTTGAATTCGCAGAAATACTGTGGATGCTCTGGTATCCTTTTCCATAAGTCTAATACTCGATCTTCATGGCGGCCTAGGTTGACTAGCCTCTTTCGGATAGGTTAAGACGAGAGCTCAAGCTCTCGATGTGGGACAACTGGAGCTTCCATGCACACCACGAGTAACACGTCTCCATGGCAGTTTGATTGCAACCAGCACGCATAGGGAACTGTGTAGCTATATACTACAGGTTTGTGTTGCTTTACTGAGTACCTGTAGCTTGCTGATTTGTCTAAGCGCCCATCTCAAGTACTTCTCCACTGAGTAGATCATCCGAAGTCCCACTCCACCGACGACCGCAACATGAGATGACATGCCACGATTGCCCTATAGCCTCCTTTGGAAAGCCCGCGCCGTAGATCATTTACTTCCTCCTCTTGTCAAGCAATGTCGAGATGTCCACGCTGCTCAAAACGAGCTCCGATGGCTCCGCGCGCATGCCGATACCCTCTCGAGGCCTAACAGCAAGGCCCACGATGGATTACTGAGGAAAATGGTGGAACAAAGATCCACGGGAATGCCGCTACAGTACATATTAGGAACAGAGTTCTTTGGCGACCTGGAAATCAAATGTCGGCCAGGAGTGCTGATACCGAGGTTTGGAATACACCGTTTACACCAGCTGTACCTTGGAGCTGACGTATTGGAAGGCAAGAGACGGCAGCATCTGTCACATACCTTGCGCAACTGTTACAACGTGCGAAGAACCTCCCTTCTCAGTTGCACGTAATGGACCTTTGTACTGGCACGGGCTGCATACCACTTCTATTCCAACATGAGCTTCATGCAGCTCGGAGAGATATACAAGTGTATTGTCTTGGAGTTGATATCTCAACGAAGGCTCTCGACCTGGCGAAAAGTAACTTGAGAAAGCTACAGAAGACTGAGCCCGCAATTGTACCAAACTTGATGAAGTTTATGCGCGCAGATATCCTGAAAGAACCGGACAACGATGTGCCTTCTGTTCTCCCTTCCTTGAAAGCGGCACTAGAATTGAACCGCAAACCTAAGCAGTGGGATATTTTGATATCAAACCCTCCCTATATTTCGCCATCTGCATATTGGAAAACAACAACACGCTCTGTCCGTGGCTTCGAGCCAAAGCTCGCGTTGGTCCCCAAGGCCGAGCTTGGAGGCACCGACACTGAGCAAGGAGACGCATTCTACCCGCGCCTGCTTGCGACGGCAGTAGAAATCGACGCGAAAGTTGTTCTATTTGAAGTGGCAGACCTGGACCAGGCTGTACGTGTTGCCCATCTGGCGCGTAAGACTAATGCGTTCGATGGTATCGAGATCTGGCGGGATCAGCCTGATCAAGATGATCTGGAACAGGTACCTGAAAACATATCAAAAGATCGCAGTTGCTTCCCTATCATTGGTGCTGGCAATGGACGCTCGGTACTGTTGTACCGTGGTGTAGGTGCATCTTGGCTTGGTATGCCTGCACCAATGCAGGGCACATTGGAGCAACAACAGGTCTCGCTTTAGAAGGGAACGTTCACAATCTTTTCTTCAACGGCCTGCAATTATTCAGTCGGATAATCCGGGGTATCATCAAAATAGAAAGTCCTAGTACCTCGTACTACGAATACATCAGTGGCGCACGTCATGTGGAACCATTACACTAGTGCTTCATTGGCCTATGTGTTACCTATGCGCGTCATATGCTCATTCTCTATGAACCTAAAGTATTTAACTAGAACGCACCTTTTGTCATGACATGCCTCCGATGAACGACGACTGGTGTATTTCGAATACGAGAAGTACAATCGCTAATGCGCGCATGTTCGTAACCCTCCGCCCTCATCCGCATCCGAGCGAGCGAGCGAGCCTCTTCAGCATCTACCAATTATAGAATCAAGTCGTGTCGTCGTCCCACGTCTTTCGTTTCTTCGTTCTGCTTTCGCGAGTTCCCATACATCTCACATTGAGATCAAGCATTAATCGAGCGTACCGCCTGTTGTATGTACATTCATCAAGGTCTTGATATACGATTTCGCGCTATTCTACATCATCGCCAAAGACTCCGAAGAACCACGGTCACGAGTCCACATATCAACTCTCCACTCCTCCGCAATCTCACAAAAATGCGTATCTGGTTTTTAATATCACTCTTCACCATCTTCTTCCTTGCAAATACAACCCACGCAATCTTCAATCTCAATTTCAGTCCACAGAGAGTATGTCTCCAACCATCCCGTGCATCCACACTGCCAAACCGCTCACATTTCACCTAGCAACCACCACAAATCCACCTACCCTTCAAACCGACAACCCAATCCATCCCGAGTACCAAACCACTCACAACAGTCCCAACATCCGTCCCCCACGTCGCTGCGAATATCGACGTCGTACCTCAAGAAGCTGGGGCGGGACCGGGGACTGGCGGTAGCGATGGACCGGCCGCGATGATCGTATTCGCTGTTGTGGGGTTCGTGGGGCTGGGGTTTGGATTTGGGATGGGGCTGTAAGGGAACATGAAATAACGATTTGGGTTCATGAGGGTTATGAAAGGGACACGATTTTATGGGCTTATGGGTTTACGACACGGAATTGGGAGTTTGGAGTTAAGGATTGGGATTGGGTTTTGGGGGCGAAGATTGGGAATCATGCATGAGATGGCTTTGTATCAGTGTTGTTGGAGCGGCATTGCTGTATGATCAGAGTACTAGGTGGCATCATTCTGGGTTGACTTTGTATCATAAGCGATACATGCTACGATATTTTCTATGACTTTAGCGACAGTATGATAAGTAAGAATGGTCCAACTGATAATGTTTACGCTGAATACCTACCGTTACCTTGATGATCTCCGAAGAATATAGTCGGGGACATCGGTGCAACTACAACACTATGTCAGAAGTGGAATTAACAGACGACTCTCAGCAACAAGTTGCTTAATCGAGATCATTGCAGGGTTCCAAAAGCTTATTAGCGAACGTTTGCCTCAACGTCGATGCTGTGAAACATCGATCAGATGTCGGGCTCCAGAACAATTGCCGGAGACATGTTTCCCAAGGGAGTGAAAGCGTCCACGTCGCTAGTTGTGGAACCTCATCTTCGCTCGATTGGGGCCATGAACGTGCAGCCCCTTGAAAACAAGAGGTGACGGCGACATAGGAGACCAAATAAACTATACTTGGCTCTATAATTAGAGTATCGGGCCATAATCACGCTGATCATCCATGCATGATTCCAGACTCTACAGATCGACTCAGCCTTACCGTACATTCTTCCGCCGCCGTGGTTTCGGTGATGGAATCTAAGGATCCTTCAAATGTTGTATTAAGTCAGCACGCTTCGAGGGGGTGGAAGTGCTGGCATATACTGGTTCCTTTTGGGGGCAGAAATGTTGGTGGGACGGCTGCGTGGTTGGCGCATTTTCCCAATGGGGAAGAGCATCGGTGAGGCTGTGTTTGGTGGATAATCAGCCTCGAGGTTGTATGGAATCGGGGCAGAAATTTTGGGCTGGAGAAGGAGTGTGGGGGATCAGAGTATGATTTTTAACTTTAATTTTATGTGTCTTTCGTCAAAAACTTGGTCGCGCTTTGTGTTGTTGAGTATATGATCGTCAACTAGTATGGAGTAGTATCAACTTTAATTCAGAGTCTCGAGATCTACACGTCGTAGCAACATCACCGCAAATTGTATGTCTCGCCACGTTGCATATGAGGCGTTTTGTTTCCATATACTACAATCATAACAAATGAGAAGATTCGGTAGACCGCATAAAACGTGGTTGGGCTGATGTTGTAATCACTGCCCGTTTTCTTAATCCAGTTCAAGCACTCAGCACATGCCTCCCGACCCCGTTTCAGGCATGGAACATTCTTGACCAATCAACAATGTTCCTAGACGAACATACATGTAGCGTTTTCGGTTTCCATACTCGCCCCCGTTCAGCTCAGTTCGAGATACTTGGCAAGTCCAGTTGGGGGATGTAAGCCACGCTTTGCTTCCCGATGCCCAATGTCCGATTTGGTTTATGTAGACGAAAAATGATTTCTTTAAATCAATGGATGCTCGCGATGGAGAGAGCATCTATCATCTGCTTCATTCCAACTCCTTCAATTGTGGATCACGCAACTTGGGATTGTCTTGTTACTTGTATGGTAGCATACATCTTCATCATTCTAATAGGATTGATATACGCCGTTTTCAAAAACTCGCGAGCCTCTTCAACCAAGTCCAGAATCACGATATAGCCAGCAATGGGTCACGAAACGCATCACTCCGAGGCTAGGAAGTCTCTCGGCATCTTTGCATCCCCACTGCAACATGCCGACCATAGCCATAAAGATTCGGCCTCTTCAGATGAGGAGAATCAGAAATCCACAAACACCGATGCCAATCACGTACCCTTCAACAATACCGACTGCGATTTACACGATAGTCCATCCTTCCACCGCCATGCCGAAGCCACAACAGCTGAATTGTTCTACGATCTGTTCTTCGTTGCCAATCTCACGACATTCACTGCCATGCTCGACATCAACTCGTCCAAAACACTGACAGCATACATCGGCTTCTTCTCCCTTCTATGGCTCACCTGGTACCAAACCTCCCTCTACGATGTGCGTTTTAGCAGCGACTCCCTCTTCGAGCGAATCGCCAAGGGTCTGCATTTCGGCGTCATGGTTGGCTTCGCCGTCATCGGACCTCAGTGGAAGCCCGGTGAGGAGATCTACGATTACAAGATCTACCGTGCTTTCGGATTCATCTTGATGGTTTCTCGATTGACGCTCTTCTGCCAGTATGGCGTTACGCTGTTCTACAGCAGGGTGTACAAGAAAACCATCGTTCCACTCGCGATCATCATGGCATCTACTCTCATTGCCGCCATCCTCTACGGAGCATTGACCGCAGTCTTCCCTCACACCAAGGAGGTTCTCAACACAGAAACTGGTCTCCTCGAAGGCGTGTATCAGAAATCCAACGCCTACATCGCCTGGTACGTCATCGGCATAATCGAAACCATCCTCACAGTCAGCATATCCTGCATCTGGCGCCTCATCTCCTTCAAGGGCACACACATGGTGCAGCGAATGTCGCTCCTGACCCTCATCATCCTCGGCGAGGGTATCATCGTCATCTGCAAGGCCATCTCCAAGATCGTGAAGTTGGAGTACCTGTGGTCTGCCGCCGTCATCGGCCAGATCATCGCCGCGATCCTGATCATCTACTTCTTGTACATGTTGTACTTCGACCGATTGCAGGAAGAGCATTTTGGCACGATCAAGCAGCAGTTGTGGTCGTTTGTGCACTTCCCACTTCACACTGGCATCGTGCTCGTGCTGCAGGGTGTCTCGCATCTCATCATCTGGAGACAGGCCATCGAGGCTTTGAACGATGTCAATTCACGATGGATGGACGTGCAAACCAACCTAAACAACCACGTGTACGAGAATGGAACGGTGTACGCCCAGGCTTTCTATGACGTTTCCAAGTACAACGTCTTCGACTACGTGCCGAAAGGCATGGACGTCGGCCATGCATTGGAAGTCGCCAGCGAAGCAGCTACGAACATGGCAGAGGGCTACGATAATCTGATTGCCTCGAGCACGAACACCACGGCGGAATCCCAGTTGGTGGATGGAATCAACACGCTCATTGCTTCGACTGCGGATGTTCTGTTCACGAGTCTGGGCATCGAGGCACCAAAGATGGATAAGGGTGGTGAAGAGAAGAAGCTGGATTTTGATACCACGTTCAATCAGTATGGAAAGGTGTTCAACTTGGTCGTTGAATACGTTTTCGTCACGGTAAGTTCATACATCCTCGCCCCTTGTCAATAAACCCAGACAGTGACTAATGCTCTTCGTCTCCAGGCCGGCCTGTCGCTCCTTTTCATCACTATTTGCGGCTTCCTGTCGCTTCCGAAGTCTGGACGACGCATGTCTGAATACATCCGTCTGGGTGCCAATGCGGCATTCAGTGTGGGGTTGTGCTTGATCACTTTGTTGCGGTACAATGACACGTCGTTGTCCAACTTCATGATGAGTGCTTGGATGATTCCGCTGATCTGCATTGTCTACTTCTTGTGTGTGCTCGGGAATCACCTTCGTCTTCCCGGGAAAAAGACGCACTAGAAGTATCTGGGGAGAACAAGGGCCGGTGAGGGGGTCTGTTGGATGTATTGTAGATGAAATGGGAATTGTGGGAAAGGCCTTATGTGGTCATAATACATCATTGTAATTGTGTAGATTGTTATGTACACCTTTGAAACTAGATATACTTTACGCTTGTATAACTCCTGTCATTCCAGCTCTTCCATCTGTATCCGCAGTGCCTCTCGCTCCCAGAACTCCGCCTGCTGCTCTGCTCCACGGCGTCCGCCGAACTGAACCCCCCCGTCGCCGTTATCTCCCGTTGCCAAGTCCATCAACCGCTGGTAACAGCCCTTATTACGCTTCTCGTTAAAATGCTTGTAAGGGTTGCCAGGCTCAAGCCACGCTCCGCACAAGTAGCAGAAATGCGTCTTGCACTGGAAGCAAGTCATGTGGTTGCAACCATAAGATTTCTGGCACGGAGCTGTGCACTCTGGACATGGCGAAGTGTTGGCGAGGATGAAATTGAGCGAAGCTTGATCTTCCTCCGTGAGATCCTTTGGTTGTCGGGGCATGCAGCGGTAGTAGTCGCCGTGCCACGAAGCTAGACATTGTTTGCAAAACGCAAGGTTGCAGTCTTCGCATACCACTAATCGATCTTTGTCGCGCTCTTTATCAGTCAGTTTCTTGGGTTGCTCTTCCTGGCCTTCTTCTTGACCAGCGCCGTCATTTGCTGGCTCAGCGATAACTTCGTCGTCTGAATCCTCCTCCATCTGGCTGACGTCTACGATCTTGGGGTACTTCTCGGTCCGCATCGCACCTTGACACCATGATCGGGGACAGAACACGATCGTGGGATCTGCCTCGATCTTCTTCTTCCTCTTGAGCTCAGCATATCGCTTTACATTTTCGAAAGACAGTGGTATCTGTAGTAGCTCTTTTGGCGAGACAAGACGTTCCTTCTTTTGACGGTCTATTGCCGCGTTGCCAGTCTTTCCACAGTCAGGAGCCATGCATTTAACATTATTCACATCTCCTTCCGCAATGCAGTTGTTGTAATAGTCCTGCAAGCAAGCTTTGCAAAACACGTGACCGCATCGTTGCATTTGATAACACGCAGATCCTTTCTTCGGCTCCAGACAGACCCCGCAATCAAATGTCTCGTGGTCGAATTTCTCTCGTTTCATTTGGTCATTGTAATCCAGTATAGCGCTTTTCAAGGAGATGGGAAGTTTTAGGCTGCTCAGCCCAAAACTTGACTCCGCAGCTTCTTGTAGATAGCTGATGTAGGCAAATATCATTTGCATCCCGCCATACTCTTCCCACTGCGAGGATGCTTCTTTCTCTAGCTTTTGAAGAGTTGGTTTTGGTATCCAAGACGATGTGAGCTTGACCTCCGGAGGACTCTGTAGTGGGTAATTCTCGATAAGGATGAGATCCAACAATAGTGGAGGCAGATAAGATAACCGATGGATGGCGGATTCCGGTTCAAAGATAATCTGAAGAGGCGCAATAGGAGAAACCTGGAGGTTTATCCTTGCAGATGGCCTGGTGGGTTGCTCGAGGTTGATTTCAAGTTCTGGATATATCGACTGGAGGGTTTCCAGCTCTTCTACCCGCTCATCTGCTGTATCTTCCTCCGCCATGGAGAAGTTTGGCCCGTAGAAAAGGTGATCAAATGGCCTCCAAGGGGACTTTAAGTGTGTCCTTATAGGTGTGCCCTTTGCGCCCTTCTCGATAAATTTTCGGTGGATTAAAGAAGATTAGGTGGCGATGCGGGCTGCTGTATTAGTCCAGATGCGCTGATCGGGGCATCGGCCGCCTCAAAGTCCCGCAATATATCGATGAGCGAACCGTTTCTAAGAAATAGTTCGTACACTTGGGGAATATATGGAGAAGCAATATGAGTCAGTAAGCTAGGCGGAAGCATTCACCAGTAATTGTTATTAGACACTTGATTCAATACCGTACGAATAGTCTGATGAATGTGTGACAAGGATTGTCTTCCTTCTAGGGTGACTACCTCCTTGGTAGACAGGCGCGCTCTTCACTCACGGAATCTAGACTAGATGAGGCGTTCTGGACTAGCGCCACAGATAATGACATAATCCGGAACCTGCGCCACGACACCCGTCACTTTGAACTTGTTATATGACGACAATTGTTTCCTCAACTGCCGTCCTCGTACTGAAAATCTTCTCAAAGTCTCGCCCGCCATGGACGACATACCTCTTGCGTCTCTCTCACTGACGCACGTTCACTATGTAAGAAGACTCCGTTCTAACATGAACAAGATTGTGCCTAACGTTTCGACTTCGTAGAACCCCGCCGATCGCATTTCGTACCTTTGCGCCTGGCTTGCCCTTGTTCCCCAAGGACTGTGTGTTGTATATGCGACATTGATATGGTCGAACCGGGAGATTGAGATATGTCTCATGTTCGCCGGCCAGATGGCCTGTGAAGCGCTGAATTGGTGTCTAAAGCGACTGATCAAAGAGGAGCGACCACGTGGTAAGACCTGTCTATATTTGACTATCTCGCGGAATCATGAATATCTGACTCTGTATAGAAATGCATGGAAAAGGATATGGAATGCCTTCTTCGCACGCACAATTCGTTACCTTCTTCTCGATCACGCTAACGTTCTTTCTCCTCTTCCGCCATGTCCCTCACCCGACCGAGACTCACACTCCGCTCACATTCGCTCAACGCTTCCTTCTTTCCATTCTCGCACTTATTTCTGCTGCTGCTGTGGCGGCAAGCCGTATATACCTTACGTACCACACCCCGAAACAAGTTTTGGTGGGCTGCGCCGCAGGGGCTATTTTTGCAATCTTTTGGTTTGCATTTACAACATATCTGAGAAGATCGGGGTTGGTTGAGTGGGGTTTGGAAACCACTATTTCAAGACTATTCCGTGTTCGGGACTTGGTGGTCCAGGAGGATTTGGTCGACTCGGGTTGGGCGAGATGGGAAGAGAGGAGAGCACGGAGAGGGTTGAAGAACGGCTTCGTTGTCCAAGGCAAGAAGAGTAAATGAAGGTCACAGTAAAGATATGACAGACGGCTTATACAGGGTTCGTTGAGGGTTCGACAATTTCTGCATCTTTGACTTTACTAGCATTGCATTTGGACGCATATGAAGACTTATCGGCAAGTATGTTCCACCAATGGGGCAAACATGTAAATGAAGGCTATAATGATGATACCTCATGGTTTTGGCCTGTGTTCCCTCACAATTTGATACCAATCCTCTGGCAGGTATCGAGTATTTGGTGCCTGTGATCGATGGTCTGGTTTCGATGGTCTCCTTTTCCCATGAAAAAGGATCATTCTCTGCCTGGCCGCGCACCTATACCGCACAACTGGACGCAGGTCCAATGCGCAATGTAATTGTCTAAAATATATTGCATTACATAGCAATGTTCCTATACCAGTCACTATCAGCCCGCCTATCTTTCCATGATAACCTCTCATGCAGTCAGACGTTGCTTAGCGTAGGACCCCATGGTATTGATTGGTCTCCGTCGTACAACATTCCGGCCAATCCTTCCTCGACGTTTTCGAGCTTACGCCTGACACAAGCCCCTTCGTAAACCGTTACTGGTGCACCACAGGGATACTGATGTCCTAATCCAGACATCGATAGCAGTATGGCCTGCCTGAGCTGTTCAGATGGTGAGCACGATGCACCATCGTCGGATCAAACAGTTCCCGAACGTACTCACGATATTGCTATTGGAGAATCATCACATCACGATGATACCGAGTATTGATCTTCGTGGCTCAGCGATGTTGAATTGCGTGTCAGTCACACAGTATAGCATTTACAAGGTGAAGAATGCGAAAGATGCGAGCGGATGTGTGCCATGCGTATAGACGTGTAACTATATAAACGCATAAACTCTGTCTCCGGAAGTCATCGAGAATGGTTACTAGGTCACCCTTTTTGTTTCTGATAGTCTACATTCCTCAGTTCTGTACTCAGCACAACATACATAACGCCTGCCAAACCCCTTTCTCCACTTGTACCCCTACCCCATACATCCAACCATATCTAGTCGAAAAGTGAAACCTCGGACCAGGCTCGATAAGAAAAGATGGCGATCGATTTCTCCAAATTGAGTCCGGCTGAGATTCAAGCTCTCATGCAGTTGTTTGCAAAGCTGAAGAAGGTCCGGACTGCACACGCCGTCATAATGTCCATAGCAGTGTCTCTGTGGTTTCCTCTCGGCGTGCTCCTCCTACGACTCCTGAAGGTCAAGAACACCGTTTTGTGGCACGCCATATGGCAAGGCATTGGCCTCGTTCTCCTCCTCGTCGGCTTCGGTCTTGGTAGTTGGCTAAGCAGCAAGACAAACGTAAACATGCACAGTTCCACCAACCTATTAGGCGAGAAACACTGACAATTCTATCCCACAGCATAACGGCGACACACACATCATCCTCGGCATCGTTATCTCCGTCCTCTTTCTCTTCATGCCAGCCATCGGCTGGTTCCACCACAGACACTTCTCCGCGAGGGGAAATACAGACTACAAGAGACACATCCACGTGTGGGGCGGCCGCGTGCTTCTGCTCCTCGGCGTCATCAATGGAGGTACGGGTCTCAGTCTCTCCAAGGCACCTACATCGGGCATGATTGCGTACGGCATTCTCACTGCTGTAGTGGGGATTGGGTACGGATACATTTGGTTCCGAAAGGGGCGCCAGCCGGGGTTTGAGAGGGTCAAGGCTCGTCCCAATGGGCCTTTTGAGATGGAGTCGGGGACTAAGGCTTGATCTGGTCATATTTGGTGTGATGAGGATTGTACTGGCTCGTACGGGATGGTACTTGGAGGGGGACACTTCGGTTTCGACTGACATGTCTTCTTGGCTGCTCTGTTCTTGCTTACTGTTCTATTCTACCGTGAGATCTACTGTGTATCTGTATTACTTCGTCCAAAGAAAAGCAATATCATTATTATGTTTCCCTTGCTAAAAGTAGAGGAACTTCACGATGGAAGAGCACTTGGATCCCAATGACCTCTTGTAAGAGCATAAGATCATTCATTAGCTGAAACAACATAGTCCTTGAAAGGCTGTGTATAGGTAAACCCGACCGATATCTTCTCTACACTACCGCATCTTCCGTCCAATCAACACATCATTATATCACTTCACCATGATATACATGCCCTCAAATAATGACGCCAAGGCCATGTTCCCGGCGGAACCGGCAGGTGCTGCCTTAATGTCTCAATCTCATAACAATGCGGCGAGAGGAAGAGGTGTGTCGGTGATTTTCTAGAGCGGGGTCAGCAACCAGTTATCTACATGCACCGCAGACTTAGGGGTCATCGAGAGTATTGGATTCTTACACTCTATCACTTTTAAACAGGGCAGGGCTTGGTGCAATTCCTGAAACGGTTTTGCTGGTTGCTGTTGACAGTGTTTGTTTCGCTAGTGGTGTGGATGATGCAGCAGATGAGATCGTGTTGGTTTTGGACAGCGGAATGAATGAAGAATTTATAGGCTGTGGTAAAGCGGAGGACTTCGAATGACGTTGAATGGCACGGAAAGATGATGCTGACACGGAAGAGTTGCTACGAGAGATTGGGGTGCTGGTAAGAGCTGTCTGAGGAGCCGCACTGAGAGATACCTTGGTAACTGTACTAAAGGATTCCTTTGCAGCTATTCCCTTGGAAATAATCTCAGTTGCAGATTGCCGGGTTCTAAACGTAGTCAAAAGCCCACCGACAGGCTTCGGACTATCCGAAACCTGAATGTTCGGCAGTATAGTCGACGTGGTATTGGAAATCGGCAGTGTACTGTTTTGTACCGATGTAGCACTCAGGTGGTTTGGCACCCCATTTGCATGGGTGAACGACGGTTGAACCGAAATCTGCAATTTTGATGTTGTTGCATTGGAGGACTTAGGTGTAACAGGGTATGGTACTGGGAATTGTGAGCTCATGCATGGAGAGATTGTGCTTTCAGATGGATTTACCGGCAATAAGTCTAGTTGCGAAGATTGAAGGGGCCAGGAGGAAAAACAACAAGCTTAATAGATTTGGTAACATGGTCAATGGTCTGATCTTCCTTGTTGCTTGTAACGGTAGCAGGGCTATAGTTCAAGATGAAAGTAAACAGCTCGTAATGAGTACACCTTTCCTTAATCTGGACCTCTTTTATACATGATCACAGCCGTTCCTACCAATTGACACAAGGTTCCGGTATCCGTTAACGAGGCATTGCTGTTCGCCATTTGTTTCAGCTGCAATCAATACAGGTACCGGTGAATGAGGAAATATCACCTATTTCGGCCTCCAAGAGCCTCCAAGTTTAGAAAATGGCCAATTCATGGTTCAAGTGTGTTGAACAAATGACGGAGAATGAGGATCAGCCGATTGAAGCCTCTGGATCTGGTTGCTGCGGTAGAGATTCCAAATTTTCGACCACCCCAAATTTAACAAGTCGTGCACAAAAGTTTTGATTTAACCAATAGGAGAATACCAGGACCATCTCGATGAATACGGTGCGAGTGATATCAATATCAATGCTGCAGGCAAATGATCACTTCGTTGGTCTCCCTTGCGCCAACAAAGGAACGGGGCTGTGAGGATGGGACCGAGTGTATCTTGGAGGGAGCGAAGCCCGGAGTTATGGCACGTAAGGGGTATATTTCGCGTTCAATACATTCCAATCTCAATAGTCCGAGGAGCAGACCACGCGCCAGAAATAGAACCTGTAGTCCTGAGCAGTCTAAAACTCTTGACCTTCCGTAGTTTTCTTTCAAACAATCATTTACACGATGGAGAACCCCCCAATAGCAGCACCCTTGGTATTCGATGCTTCGCAAGAGTGGGACGGAAACGATGGGAAATGGAGCTCCTTCGTTATAGGAGTTGGAACACCAGCACAAAATTTTCGTGTGCTCCCTGGGATTGCAACTGGAGAGATACTAGTACCGTCAGTCGAAGCGTGCAAACCCGAGATCCAAGCTACATGTGGAGTTCAGCGTGGCGCATTTCCTTTCGATGGGCACCAGAGCAATGGATTCCAGGCCAATAAATCGTCAACATGGCAACAAATTGGATTGTATTTCTTGGATCTCCGCGATGACCTGAACTACACTGGTAAAGGTCTGTTCGGGCTAGAGCGCCTAGGTCTAATGCCACAGAATCCGAAGGGCCCAACTTTAAGGAACCAGGTCGTTGGAGCAATTACCGCGGGAGGTCCTCATGTGGGAGTGCTTGGACTTGATGTAAAGCCCGCCAACTTTTCCACCTTCGATTTTCCCCAGGCATCGCTAATGACGACAATGTGGGATGAGTCAAGAATCCCTAGCCGCTCATTTGGATATACTGCAGGAGCACACTACAGTAAGTCAGTTGGGACATATCTGACTTTGTTCGACTACTAACAGTCTGTTAAGGATCTCCAAAGGTCCTTGGAAGCCTGACAGTTGGTGGCTTTGACCAAGAACGCTTTGACCCAAACAACATCACGTTCCTATTCGACCCTGACGACAGTCAGCCAACTAGCCTACACGTACAGAATATAGTCGCGAAGGACACGCTGAATAGCTCCATTATCAACTTACTCGACAATGTAGCTTACATGCAGCTTGATTTCACCGTACCACATCTTTGGCTGCCGCACGACGTCTGTGACCGGTTCGAGCAAGCATTCGGGCTCATATACGACAGCGACACTGATCTCTATCGCGTCAACGACTCAATCCACGACCAGCTTCTTCAAAAGAACCCAACAGTCACAATCGGGTTAGGCACATCGGACCCTCCTCAACGGGTCAATATAGAGCTGCCATATGGTGCATTCGATCTTACTGCAGGTGCTCCGATATATGACAACGACACGAATTATTTTCCAATTCGACGAGCCAACGGTACCAAGTACACACTTGGCCGGGCCTTCTTTCAGGAGGCATACATAATCGTTGACTATGAGAGATTAAGCTTCTCAGTTCACCAAGCTCGCTTTCCACAGACGAACAAGCCAAGAGATATTAAGACAATCTATCCGCCCCAGAGTCTCTCCACAAATACTTCTGCAGCATCTACAAATGGGAGCGGTATCCCAAAAGGAGCCGTGGTGGGCATTGTGCTTGGCGTATCCATAGGGGCTATGTTGCTTATTGCATACCTTTTTGTCATTTTGAAGCGACGAAGGACTAAGCGAAAAACTGATCCGAATGATATGGCTCAGATACCGCCAACACATGACGGGGTGCAGGAATTGCACGATGATGACAAAAAGCCTTCAGAGATCCAGGGAAATGAGCTACATGAGATGGTAGGCTATCAAAACCGGGAAGAAGTTGATGGGACCTCGCGCATTGAATTACTCGGAGATATACCTCGGGTGTCGCGGTCTATACATAGTAGCACCGACCTAGTCGAGAAGAGCCGCAAGAAGTAGGTGTAAAGTCGCCTTTTCTTATGTATGATCGAGATCAGCCACCCTACGTCCTTCAACATGAAATTGACCAATTGCGGCGTTATAAGAGTCCACAGTGAAGCGAGAAAAGAAAAAGATGAACGGAATACGTGATTTTTTTCGAGTACCGGTGGACATTTGCTTCATTGATTCGGATAATCGTTGATGTGCCATTCACCAAGAATGCACCTGTAAGGACAACATAATCCAGGTGAATTAGACGTGCAGGGGCCAGACCGAGGGATGTTTACGGTCACCGAGTAGGGTTTCAATTGCAACTAATGTTTCTTCATCCCATGAACTTTTGATAGTCGATCAAGGAAAGAGTGTTGCTGTCAATGTAGCCGTAATTAACTGTTTTGCTACTGGAATGGCGTCTTGACCGAGGGAGAAGGTTGTTCCCAGTACAGTTGTGGTACATTTGGGTCGATAGGATCAACAACAGCTCAAAGGTCGAAGGCCTGTTCAATGCATGCCTATCGAACGTGGGCCAATGTGGCTCGATCTTGTTGGAAGAGAAGATCAACATCGCAGGGGCCAGCCGATTTCGAACTGCTTTATATAATTCCGTAGTGCCCTTAACATCGTACTTGAAAGGGTTCAATCAAAAACCTGCCTCTATAAAATAGCTTGCAAGATGTAATTATGAAGCAGTAGTGAGAATTGGTCATTCAAAGGCTCCGAAGTAGTCCGTTTGTTCTACACCCTTTGGAACAGGCGAACCAGTGTGAATCGGACCTTGATGGGTTTGCTTTAGAGCGGCAAGTGCCCTACCGCTAGGAAGATCGAATGGACTAGCCCTACTATGACTAGATCCAGGTACCTTCAATTGATTTGAACCCCCAGGAGTAGCGAGGATGTCGGTTGTGTCGTCAAGAGGAAGAGGCTGGGTGAGTGGATCTGTACAGAAAATCATTAAAAGCTTCTCGACAACATCGCGTAGTCGATCCGGTTGAAAATGCAATGATTTGGTGGCCATGTGCTTTCTCTACATATTTGTTAGCAGGCTATGATGTAGCATGAGGGTTGGTAGTCCTACTAGTGCAAGGGCAGCGCCTTTATAAGTTTGGTGATAGATGAGTTTGAACTCCTCGTCCTTCGCGGCCTCCTCGGCCGTAATCTCTTCATTGAATTGCTCCATTGACTTGACACTAGGTGCAACAGAGGTACGCCTGGATTTAGTTTTCTTCCGTTGCTGCAACCCATGCATACGCATCGCCGCCATGACGACCCTAGAAAGTGCATCCTTATTACGACTTTCGATGGTTGGCTCTTCTGAAGCAGCCGAGACAGTCTCCATTTGGGAGAGCGTAGATCGTTTCACGTGCATTTCGTGAGACTCTTTGCGGCTCGATGGGCGTGTATCAGAGCTGACACTGGGAGATCTAGATAATCGCATAGACTGTGGCCGTGAGATTGCCGCATGTGCCGAAGTTGGTCGCGAGTCTGCTGAATAGCCTTTTGTGTCAATCGACACAGATCTGCCATGCCTGAAGACGGATTGCAGTTCATTTGTTTTCGCAGCAGCTGCGGCAATACTTTCACCCATATGCCTTTTCTTTTTGCTGCGTAGTTGATTTGCCTCCTCGAATATGTCCTTCTTCCTCTTGGGAGAGGGTACGTCCACCATTTCGTTTTTCGCTGGAAGAAACTGAGGTTCGATGTCTAAGTCGTGCTTACCCATAGAATGTGATAGATTATCATTCTCTGAGCTCGCCTCTATGTGCCAGCGTTCAGATGAAAGCGGGAGAGCGTGCACATGAAGTTCGGATAAATGCTCTGGATTTCCGTAGAGCGCTTCTGCCGATGATGGGGGAGGTGTGGGCAAATTTGCGCTCACAGGTGTGGCAACAGTACCATAAAACAGAATCTCGGTCACATTATTCTCTCCTTTTCCAGGAACATGCCCATTGACTTGAACAAGAATTCCAATTGGGGATTGGGAGCGTGCTTTACACCACCAATGCTGCGCGTCTGGCTCAGGCGCAATTGATGCTGGCATTGCATCTGCTTGACTAAGCAAAATCGACTGAAACCATTGCGAAGTACACTCGTTCGTAGTCCAGACATCTAGGCTCGGTCCAGCCGCTAGATACAAGGGGATATGAGCTGTATATACTGTAGCAAGAAAACGTAGTGAGACATCAGAGAACGCAGACGACAGGGCAAGATTCTGAGCCGCGAAAACAATGTCTTTGGAAAAATTAGCTGGAAGAAGTCCAAGATGCGCGCTCATTTACCTTTGATCACTTCATGATCGGAAAGTGCAATGTCTCCGCTCCAGATGTCTGATATCATTATTGCAGTTGTGGAAAGTCAGGAATATTGCAGCGACTATTGGCTGTACACAGGGTGACAGGTAGTTGAACATGATCGCGCCAAGTTTAGCTCACGCGGTAATTATCAATACGCGAAACCACGTGCAAGGCGCGTTCGGCCCGTAATGTAAGACTATTCGGAATGTCTAATCGTACATGGAATCTCTATTTTATTATAATTAATGCTAAATTTTATCGTATTCAGTTGCCATTTGCCCACAAAGCTCAAGATAGCAATATCGTGGTCTGCATAGTCACGTGCTTACACTTTCACCAAGAACTCCCAAATTAAACGCATCTCCTCACTCCTTGAAAATCATTCAGAAAAGACACTACAATAAGCTAGCAAAATTCACACCCGAAACTGAGAAGGCCTCTTCGTCACTCTTCTAAACTCCGTAATTCCCATTATTATGATCTTTGCAACCTCATTTCGTGCAAGGATAGTTTCCCATCACCATCTGAGTCGAACCTATGATAATTTAGAGGAGACGGAATTCCTGACTATGTGCCATTTTCACATACCTTTGAAACCTCGAACTGGCCTCTGGGGTATCAGCTTCACCTAGCATTTGTAAGAACTGCCCGTAATTGAAAAATCCCAAGCCTTCTATGTCGACCATTCGAAACATCTTCTCATCCGAATGATCTTCATCCTGGTCCCCTCGTCTTCCCAATAAGCCTTCCGCAGGCGTATGCTTGTCAGCGATACATTGAAAATAACATTGCACCACGCATTGTTGGTCAGCCCAAGGCCATTTTCGAGGATCGTCAGGGATATCTGGGCAGCCTTTCCTGCACAGCTTTTCACAACGCATTGGACATGTATCGCATCCTGTACAAGATATTTCAGCCTGGAGAACATATGTAGGAAAGGCAACGTACCCTCGTAGCAATTGCAACAGAAGATATTGCAATCTCCCCCCGAGCAACAAGTGTCGAGACCATCGTACCCGCAGCACACTGCTGCTACTTGTTTAACGATTAGGAGACTTACAATACCCCAGAGGCGACGCATGACGAACATAAATATGAACACTTCTTGTTTCAAAGTGCTCGAGGTTATTTTGTGTTTGAAGAGACTTTTCTCGACGTGATCATTCCCGAGGACTAGTCCAAGTACGTGCTACTTTGCATTCCAATGAAACACACGTTGGGTACCTAGGTATTTACACCATTCTTCACCTATGGTAATAGTAACCTATATAATCTCGGTTACGCGCGTATTATCATGACGACATGCACAATAAAGTAAATTCATGATAGCGCTCGGTAGGCTATGCATTTTTATACTAGACGGCCTTTCATGCCTTGGTTCTTTGATGTCTAGCACACTTGGTTTGAGACCCCTCTATTCTTCATCATCATGTTCAACACTTTCAACTATTCCTGACGGGTTCCTCAACTCTGAATCCAATTCAACTCGAGTAGAAACCTCCTCCTCCAGCAACCTAGACCGTCTCCTACGATAACGAGACGGGATCCTAAAAATATGATTCAGGGGCAAGGACCCTTCTTCCACTCCATTAACCTCTTCGTCAGCGTACTTCTCGAAGAATATATCGATCAGAGCCCTGACTACAAGGACTAAATCAGCTTACTGCCGTCAAAAAGCTCCTCTAATCCCACGTCTTACATCTCTTTGTCGCCATCCCCTCCTCACAGCAACTGGCCCATCTATATATGTCCTTATCGCTGTCATCGATGCCGTAATCTCGCCTTTGCCAGGGGAACCACTCTGCGTATTTATCGTCGGGAAACAGACCGTTGATGGTTTCAAGAATGGTGAAGTGAAATTCTGGAGAGTCGCGGATATCTTGGTCGCCTTCCTGTATGATTATGATATTCCGTAGCTTGTATACGCAGAGGTCGCAGTAGATATACATAGGCTGGCTATCGCCAAACTTTGCCTTCACTCCACATGTGTCAGGCGTGATTGTTGCAAGTTGCTGGTGGGGTGGCATTTTCGCAGTAGGATGACGGAATGGTAGATGTCGCAGGCTTAATAACTTGAGGTCTTCGAACGATCGGAAATAATACGTGAAACGATAGAATGTCTTGCTGATGTAGTTAGAAAGGGAGTCTTCAGACACACAGATCTACTAACCTACCGACCTAGTGAGGTTGATTGGAATCAATGGCTGCTTTGGGCAGAACAAGTTGTACTGTTTGGGAAGGTCAAAGTAACTGTCGCTAAGGAAGGAAGTAATCTCAGGACAAATAGTATATCAAAGAAAATGTTTGACTTTGGCAGCAACACTACTACTTGAGTTTGTATCCTGCGACATCAATTATGCAAGTTCAAGTGTTTGGCTTGCTCTCAAATATTCGCAGATTAGGTCACCCCGATTTCACTATCTCAAACTTTGGCCTTCCGCATGCATGCATAAGTATACTATTTCAGTACTATGTACTTAGACTCAGACTCAATGTCAGTGGCTTGATGTTAGTCAACGCTGCCCAGAGCACATGTGGCCGATGATTCTAGCTCGCAGCATTAATGTAATCGAAGACTATTGCCATATTAGCACACTGACCATATTTTTACGTTTCGAAAAGAATACTGACTTTCTTTGCTGATTCTGCCTGTATTATTGCAGCATCGTATCCAAGGTGTTTGGCCTGTGCCTTCGTTGACAGATTGAGGGAACCACTCTTTCTCTAAGTCTGGATGGGGGTTGGTTATGTTTCTTGCGTCGATAACTCCAACCTGGGCTCCATCTTTCTGTTCTCTTATAATCTTCCCGAGTTCCTGTGCGTGCTGGTGGCAGTCAATATATTGAATCTTGCTCTTGTAAGGACCTATAGTTGCTTTCACAAAATGAGTGTTCGGGAGGATTTCCACATCCTGACTTATAGCTCCTGTTGCCATGAAGATGGGTCTGTTGGATTTTGAATGCAGGGTTTTGGTAATGAGTGAGAACAGGTTTCGTGAAATTTGAATGAAGTGAGAAGTATTCAAAGATCAACTGTAGAGTTGCAAAAATGAAAAGGTTTTCTTGCGAAGGCTGATTTATATATCTCTCTCTACATATGACTCCACACATTCTGAGTCCAAGCTTGTACTACTGCTCGGAAGGATTCACTCTTTGCGATGAGTGGAGAGGACACATTTTCGGCTATGATTGGTGAGAATTCACTGCTGTCAGTGAGTGAGAGTGCTCATTTCGTCGATGAGTGGAGAGGACTCACTCTTCCTATGAGTTGAAGAGCGTGGAGTAACCTACGAAAGCTAAGTATCAAGTTATTGTCATAACTGGCGTAAGCCTTTACACATGTCAGAAAAATATGAGATTCAACAATGAAATGACTGTAACTCAAGAGAGGCTCAGGGTACACGCACTGGCTTTACGCATGGATCACGCCTGGAGCATGCCAGTTTGCGAGATGAGAAAGGCTTTGGGTGAGAGATTTAGCAGAAGAGGGGAAACATCATTTGTTCTTGGTCAACTGCAAAACTTGAAAATTTGAAAAACAGAAAAGAAAATTCGTATGGATAAATGAATGTATTTAGGCAGCTATCTGTCCAGCCTGCTGAGATTTAACGAACGACAAAGGAGCAGTTGTTGCGCATAGATACCTCTACAGAGGAAATAGCTATACGCACAAAATGCAATGAATGAAAAGGCTGAACAGATAGCCACCTAGGTACCTACCTACCTACCTAGGTACCTAAGTAATCGATCCTCTCCCAGGTTGGTAGTGCCCCTCGAGCACTGTCCAACCTTAACCCCTCGCACTTTCCTTTACACGCGATATCCGCATCGCCTATGTCCTCTTACCAGGCCACAAAATGTACCATAAGCAGCCAAGGTGAATAGAGGATCCGCTCAAGAGAGCGTCTGCAGAATATAATCTGGGAAGCGATCATGACCGCTCTTGCTTCTGGGTGAACCTATTTTGTGTTTTTCTTCCTCCATCCACTTCCACACTGTGACAAGTTAGAGATTTGTCAAATAAATCGCACGTGAATCAATAAACTCACAAGCGAGACTGGTCCGACATATACGGCGTTGGTTAGCAGGGTAACCATGGTGGAAGTCGCAGCACCGTATCCAACCTGTCCACCAAGAATCTGTCCGTATGTAATCGTCGAAACTATGATGTGTATTCCTATAAACATTACGATCCTCAAGAAGCCATGGTTTGTCATATATCAATGGGTTTGCTTCGGTACCAAGTTGCTTCACTCCAATCTTCACATCGTCAATGCTGTCACTCGTTGACTGATGGCGAAGTAGCTCCCCGAGCAACCAAGTATGGTATTCGCAATCCACGAATAAGAATGTTGTTTTATCGCTGTACAGGAATGCTATCGCATGGGTATGATCCTCATGTTGGCCTGTGTTGGCTGAAGAGGGGGCGAAGGGCGTTGAGGAAGACATCGAGACAAAGGAGCGGTGGGGTTTCGTCTTCCAGGCTATTGACTGTAAGGTTGGTTTTGGCTTGTTCTTGGTGGTATCCTGAAGCAAGTATAATAAGAGGAAATTATATTGCTCAAGAATCGTGTTCGGTGAATATTTGATGTTTGGAATATCTCATAAGACAAGTAAAGGATTGCTGGGGTGAAATTGAGAATTAGGAACGAGAGAGCAGTACTTATAGACCTCCAATAAATATGACTCTCATGCTCCAAGTGAGTCTTTTACTTTGCCAGTCACAGATGACGCGGTTATGAGTACTCTGCAAAGCAAGAGTCAAGCACGGTATATTACGATGCTCTGGACAATCTTGACGAGAAGTATAAAATACTGACTGTTTTGAAATGACTTGATTTCAGAAGTGGTCAGACCAGCTCACGAGATTAAGCATGACGATATGAACTCCAGGTAATGCCAAACACCTACACGGTCATCTTTGACCCAATGGCATCAATAATCTACGCTCGTTTTACGTAGTTGTAAATGGACCATCCTCCCTTATTCGTAGTCTTGCGCTTCAGGGACATCAGAAATCAGCCCCACTGAAGTACATCTCATAAGACGAGGCGTGGCGATAGGTTGTTGGTATGAGCGTCATGTTGCGACTTCAGGAGAGTAACAACCAAAATATCTGAAACATCATAAAGGAACACATATGATTCAAACCAGGGCGTGACTCAAAATATTGTAGAACAGTGATTTCCATTGAAATGTGACTCTATCTATGAGAGCATAGCAAATAAATGTCGGTAATGACTGGTAGATTAGACTGGAAATGACAAAGAGGTGGCGGTAATGACTGTCAAATCAGGCTAGGAAATTACAATTAGACAGCGGAAACGACTGTTGCACCTTGAAGAAGTCCTTCTAATGCGTAATAAAGCATGGTAGAAACAGGTCCGTCAACCATTCTAGGAAACTCAATATAGGGACCTCATTCTTTGCCGTCGAGGAAGTTGAGGACTATGCAAGGTGTTAACGAGAGATCTGGAAATGACTGTTCGCAAACTTACGCATACTTGATCCCTTCTTTCCGTGTTTACATTTTCTCCACAGCCGTGCGTTTGTCTTTACATGAATGCAGTCTGCTTCAGATTCCTTGTAAACACCGTCAAACTCCAGTGCGATTGTCATAATAGGTAGATTCTCATCGGCAATTTTGATGGTTTTCTCCGTAGCAATCCATTCGTCCTGTTGCGCGACTCTATCATAAAGAGCTTTAATGTGCTCTTGACAGTCGATATAGCATGTATATTCTCCTAAGGTGACTTGAGCGTTGAAGACACCATCGGGAGATGCGTGGTTAACAGTAGACTCCTCTAATTTGGTTCCTGCTGTTGCTGTTTGCTTGTCCTTAGGTATCAACATGTCGAAAGTTGTATGTCTGTCAAGGAAAAGTGATCGTATGTTTGTGTGTATGAAGATGTAATCGTTGAGCAACGAGTATGAGAAAGAATCGCGGTATAAGAGTTTGGTTTGAAGAAACAGTCATTTCCAGCTCCAAAATCTAGCATTTATACATATAATGGCTGACAAAGAGTCAAGATGTAGTGACGTATAGTTGTAAGGCACAGTCTTATCACATATGAATACTCTAAGGCGGCCATCTGGATAGTCATAACAGTGGGAGATATTATTATTTGTAAGAGGTCATTCATAATGTATTGCAATATTTCTAGATAATCTAGACTAATAATTCTTGGGAAATGTTCAACAATTCTGCAAGGGAATAAATGGTGATGGCACCCTGAGTGAAAGACGAAAGAAAAGAAAAGAGGAATAACAAGATCTTGGTAAAGACTGTTCCGTACAAATAGTGAAACCAAGCACCAAATGAGAAATGAAAAGATTTCGGGAAGGACTGTTCAGCAGGTGAAATAAAAGAAATTGCAACAGGTGGGAAATAGAGGTCTTTCTCTGCAGGTTTCAAATATCCCCATTCCCACCGCCGTTTGAAGAGAAGTCGACATCTCTGACGAGACAGCGACTATTCGTCAGTGACTGCCATTGGTCATGCTGATTCCATACCTATTCGCCCTTTCCTCCAATAGTTTATCGACTGTTTTATATTTTAGCAAAGATGGCAAAGTTTCGAGCATAATCTGAAACCCACGTATGACTGATATGCGCCCACCATGCTCACAGACTTTCCACTTCGCAGCGTCGTTGATGTTGTCGAAATCGCTCACGACCTTGTTTTGCTCGGGAAAATCACTTTCGATGCGCGCTTGAGATAGACTATCCAAGGCATCCTCGAGATGGAGCGATTCGACCATTGGGGGGTTACTATCTTGCTCAGGGGGTTGCCGATTAATAATTCTCTCGAGAATTTTACTATGATGTCTGGAATAGACTAGCAGTTTTGTTCCGTGTACCTTCACCTCAGCATACGTATAATCTTTCGGTGCCGAGACCGATGGTGTGGACATCCCGGATTCTTCTGTTGGTGCAGGCCCAGGTGGTGATCGCTGTTCGTCTTGGGACTCGATCTGCCCCTCTTCTGGTGAGCTCGTTCCATTTGTCCACTCTGAGTCTTCTATTTCTAGTGCCGGCATGTTTGATGCGTTATCGTTGACAGTTCAAGTCAATATGTGGAGATTCGGATAGCAAAATTGTCTGGTATATCCGGTACTTATTCTATTGAATGTTTAGGAGTGATGTCGAAAGCAACGTACAACATACAACGTCTCCCTCTATATACCCTCTGATCAATGAGTCTATGCGGCTGACTCTTCTGCTGCAGTCATAGAACAGAGTCATTGCATAGGAATGGCTAAGAGTGTGGCACAGATGCTTGCGAAAGGCAGACCCATACGATGTGAAGCACAGATGTGCATGAGAAATAACATTCACTTACTAGACGAGAGAGTAATTACGTAGAGCAAATCTCTATCACGTAGGTGTGTATTGTTGTGTGCTTGAACTCGAGCGCCGGTTTCAACATGGAGGCACCTTCACTATCTTGGAGGAGTAGAGAGTACTACGCGATAGAGCACATTTTATGATTGCATATCCAAAGAATTTGTGGTAATGACTGTTTGATTTCTAGAATGATACACTAGGAAATTGAGGCACTAGTTGCCAAAATGAAAGTGAAACATAATGAGACCGAGGTAGTGACTGAATACAAAGAAAGGTCTTGACAGGAAAATGATGTTTAAATGAGAGAAGTTTTATAAGAGGAAGGAATCAGAGGACATGAGAGTCCTATCTTGCAATTGCCCATGCTTTGGTAGTTCAAATTGGCTCGAGGGTGGTTGTTGGCCCCCTGTTTCACAAATTCGGATTGAATTGACTGCCGTATTCTAGTGTCGGATTGTTCCTCCAAAGATTGGCTGTCGCCTCTGTATTATTTGTATTGGTATCGCCCATGAACGCATTGATCTGCAAACGGGCACTACCCCTTCGAGTGGCTCTCAAAACTGTAGAAGGGATTTAGTAAATTCCTAATTCCAACCGTGTGAGGGAGCTTACGATTGATTGAGACAGGAAAGTGATGATCACAATCTGTCCATTGAAGTGGCTGGTACCCTTGACTTCCCACCACTGTGTTTACTTTCATAGCTGTGGGGAAACGTTCGGCTTCTTGAGCGGGACTGAGAGGTATCCATGTGTGTCCCTCCACTTCGTGGAATCTTTCATTAGGCGGCAGAGCGTTATTGCCCTGATCTTGTTTATCAATCACCCTCTGGATAAGTGTGCAGTGATATGGACACAAGCAATGCATTGCCTGCCCGTTGATGGAGATTGTGCAATACCAGCTAACGTCCACATTTTTCATTGCCGCCACGTCAGCAGCGGTTTGTGTGCTCTCGTAATGGGCCTCGAGTGCTGCGTCGGCCTGTCCAGCCTGTGAATCTATCGATCCGCCAGATCCTGATCTCTGCGAACCTGATGCTGCAGACATATCGAAGGTATTTTTCTGAAAGACAAGTAGTAGGTAGTGTGTATGATGAAAAGCTGTAAGAGGTAATGCTGCTATGGAAAGTGTACACTGACAGTGTAGAGAAGATTCCATCGCCCACTCGCCTGTCTTTTATATATTCAACCTATGACTCTACGTCTTTGTTGGCTCCGTGCTCTTCGGTCATACCGATGCCATTCATTGAGTGCATCAACCTTGTTGAGGTCTTTTCTCAATGTAATGAAAGGAGTCACAGCGAGGAGGGGTTTGTGCGTGAGGTATTTTCTTTGTGAGAAATAACAGAGTCAGAGAATGTGTCACGATGAAGTGGTATTGGGTACGAGTGATGATGATGCAATTGGGTTGGAGCCTTGGGTAGGGATCAGAATGAGGACTTTGATTACCTTTGTGGTTGGAAGTTTGCATGGCAGGGTGTGCTGTGCGGTGTGTGATTACCTAGGTACTTGATTGCACGAGGGCGTTTGGTGGATGATAATGATGGAGGGCATCAAGTTTCGATTGGACAGAGCTATTGTCATACACTGCTATACGGACTCATAGTTCACAATGGTAGTAATCCATTACGTTGGACGATTGAGTGTGATATTCGATGACTTCTCAATAGTCTTAATCATATCTACAGAATTTGATTTTGAGCCCTCGCCATATTTTTCTATCTTCAATGTTCCATCAATGCATGTGTCTACAATTCGTCTTTCACGCGGTCGTCATCTAAATCAGGCATGCTCATGATCTTGACCACCAAGCTGGTCCATCCAGTGAAATGCTGCGTCCTCTGTCCTTTGCCTGTCTCCGGGTTATACTGCTCCCAAGCGAAGCCTGTCTCTTTCCAGCTCTCGTACACAGTCTTGACGAGGTTCTTGCGGAGGTTGATGTACAATTTCTTGGCCTTAGCCTGCTGGGGGCCTTTCTGTTGGGCGATGTTCTGGTACGTGGTCAGTGCATGTTAGGCTTAATGGTTTGAGTAACCTGCTACGAATATGGACTTACAAGTAGCTGAGAAACGGCCAGGTAGTTCATGTTCATCCAGATAGGTCCACGCCAGTAATCCTCAGCGGTGTGGTAAAATTCGTCACTCTTGCTGAGGCTGCGAATGCCATAGTCGGTCCAGAGCTCTTCCGGGTCGGCAATGAGATCCAGCACAGCACCCAGTCGCTTGCTATCCTTGTCAATCAGACCAGTCAAGAATGGGAAGAGCGAGATATAGCCTTTGTGGCAGACAAGTTTGTTCTCCTCGTAATCATCGATGGTGGCGTCGCAGTACATCTTCAATTCGTCGGACCAGTGAAGATCATCAATGTTGCGAATAATAGCTTCTTCATACTTGGCGAACTCGGCAGAATCATCCTCTTCTCCAAGGTAATTGGCAATACGCTTAATTTGGCGTGTCATCATGCCAACCCAAGAGATAAGGTCGACGTGCAGCTCACCCGGATGAGGTGGCTGAGGACGAGGGTAGTCATCGAGACCAGAGGTCAAGATGTGCTCGGGTGTCCTTCCGCGCCATCTATAGCCTTCTTTAGTAGAGAAGGCCTCGCGGTCGTATGATTTGATATCACCAGCTTGGGTCTGTCGGAACCAGAAATAATGTCTCTTCAGCAGCGGATAGAGGGTACGGAGGTATTCCAAAGCTGCCTCTCGGTTGGCGAGCTGCATGTAGTACGACTTTTCGGCGAGTACCTTTTGGCTGCTTGAGTCCTTTGCTTTGCCCTGAGCATCAAGTTTGTCGAGGAAAGCTGTGATAACCATGAAGAGCGTTGGAGGATTGGCGTAGTGTGGATATTGAACCTGGAACTCCTGAGGCACCTTGCTTCGTGCCTCAGCACCAAGTATCTGCTCGCGTCCAATCCAGCCATCTTCATCCATCAACTTGAACCAACTTTTGATAATATCAAGTGTTAGATCAACATCCCAGTCGATGACGGGAAGAAGGTGGAAACCCTCATCCCAAAGGAAACCGCGAGGAAAGAAGGGACGCGATGGGATGCTTGTGTAGAGCTCGGAAGGACCTTCAAAGTGTGCCTGGTTTCGGCTTCGAGCCTCAGCGGCCTCCTCCCAGAAGCCCTCATCGTTCTCCTCGTAAGCAGGGTCGTATGAGCGGTCGACTCGCGAATCGCCGTAGAAGTAACCAATACCGCCAATCAGATTCGAGAATAGCGACTTGGAGAACTCCTCGTAGCGTTCTTTAAAGAAAGGTGCTTGGGGCTTGAATATACTGGTGAAGCGCTCAGAGAAACCGGATGTCACAGATCCAATCTGAGTAGTCAGGTCCTCGGAGGTGATCTTAGCCGGAGCGGAACCAGACGAGAAAAGGACATCGAACTCGAAAGCCCCCTCGAAAGCCT
This sequence comes from Aaosphaeria arxii CBS 175.79, assembly GCF_010015735.1. Classification (NCBI taxonomy): domain Eukaryota; kingdom Fungi; phylum Ascomycota; class Dothideomycetes; order Pleosporales; genus Aaosphaeria; species Aaosphaeria arxii. The sequence goes on along the minus strand of NW_022983477.1, from coordinate 342,513 downwards.
TCTGGAAGAGATGGATGTTTCCCTTTCCGGGAAGATGCTGAATGGTGTACACCTGCACAGGAGGTGGTGGGTTATCCTCAGGATACTTAGCTACCAACTGATCAATCTGCCCCTTCATATGCGCAAAAAGCAGAGGTTTGACCTGCCACAAGGCCTCATCGGGGATTTGAGCTGTATGGACCAATGTGCGATCCAGCGGTTTCTCGTCATAGCTTGGGTGCCCGGTTCGTGGGTGGTCACCTTGGCCCTCGGTAACCTTCACCTCAAAGTCTCCAAGATCTGGAGTATGCCCTTTGAGAACGACATCGCCCTCCATTCCTGGCTCTTCTTCGTCCGCACCTTCGACTTCCAATGAACCGAGCCCTTCCAAAGTATTGTACCAGATAACCGTAGTCTTCAGATCAGGCGACGCATCTTCGCGGGGCGTACCCTTTATCCTAACACCCCAGCTTCCACCGTGCTGGCCTCCGGGGAATTTTATGAACTCGGTGGTGATGTCAATGCGATTGACAGGGTCCTGAATCGTCTGTCGACCGCCCGTGCGAACATCGTACTCGTCCCATCCATAGCCGTCGAGCTCGTGCTGCTCACAAGTATGTCTGAAGTCTACAAAAGTTAGCCTATGACGACAATTCGTAGCCCGCATTGGGGTTGGAGAAGAAGTTACTGACTATTTTGAACGCTTTGATAATCCTCAACCCTGGTCCAAAGCAATCCTCCCATCAGACTCTTGGGAATCCTGGGCCTGACACCAAAATACAAATTGGGACGATAAGGTCCCCATAGTAAACTGGCATTGCTTGCTTTCTCGATCTCGGCGACCTGCGCACTGGCGAGGGAAACTAATGAAAGTAAGCCCAGGAATTGGGTGAGATATGCTACACTCCGCGCCATGACATGCAATTGAGATGTCAAAATGAGGGTGGACTGGGCGCGCGGGAGCTCTCTCTCGAAGCTGTGCTGTGGGGTTGGGGACACCTTTCGTCGGTTAGAGCTGGCTGGTTGGTCGACGGGGGTCGGAGTTCTAAGGACTACCAAAAACATCCCGGTCACGTCACACTGCAATTGCATGCTTGGCCTCCCCGGGCGAAGTAATAGGATTTGAACATATTATATTCTATGGCTATTGCTCATTATTTTAACGATAGCCTTTTGAAGCCTTGCTGGGAGAATGCTGCTAGGATAAACATTTGGGGCTCCCAATTATCCCACTCAAGCTCCAGGTCCATATGCTTTGACTCGCATGTTGTTTTCCGTCCTTGAATCCTCCAAGATCGAAATAGAGCTTTCCTTTGTTATTTTCAAGGGCTCAACTCCCAAGACATGGCTGACAGTCTTTCAGAAAAATCTGCCAGTCGATTGTGTCCCACGATATGGTAGTGTCACATCGATATTGCCATAGCTGTATCCTGCTTCTGTTCGTGTTTTTGCCGAATGGCCGGGTATCTCTCGAAATGCACCAAGAGTGCAGTGATCTTTTGGAATCGGCATGCAGATTCGCCGTGTCGTTCTCCCAACTTGCTCATCCTCTGCCTGGGGATAGAGGCCTGTTGAATCCACCCTGTCTGTTCATGTATTGACGAGCCTCCATCTTCTTGTCCTTTCTCACACCATAATTGCGATCATTTCCAGGGACCTTCGTGTTCTTGGTGGTCTTGAATCCTTTGAATCCCATCACCTTCATCATCTCCCATGTATCCTCGTCCATATCATCCGGGCGCGCCGCTGCATCAGTCATCTTGACATCTTCGGGCTCCTCAGATTTGACTTCAGCCTTCACTGGTCCGCCAGACCTGTTATCGCGTCCACGATAGTTTCCTCCAGGGCCACGGGGTCCTTTTGGCGGCTCTCGCGCGCCGCGGCCGTCGCGTGAGGGTTTCTCGTCACGCTCGTCGCCTCGAGCAGGGGAACGCGAGCGAAAGCGATTCTTGTCTGATCGTCGTCCACCGCGTTCGTGTCGTGGACTGCGGGAACGATTGCGCCGGTCGTGTGGCTCGCCGCCGCGGTCGTCTCTCCTTTCGCGGACGTCGCGGTCACGGGTTGGGGCCCGATCGTAGTCTCGTTCCCTATCACGCAGGCGTGCGCTGCCGTCTCGTGAAGCCATAGTTGTGAGCGTTGTTGTGTTATGTGGATGTGAGGACTGGATGTGGAATGGAAAGTAAAGTTTGGGGAAATGGTTCGTCGATGGTCCTAGCGTCGTTGTAATTACCGGATAAAGCAAGTTTGGGAAAAAGGGTCATTTGCAGTAAGGCCCTGGATGCCTAGCGACCACCAACGTGGAACCTGCTGATCAGTTGGGCCTCAATAGTCACGGAACAGACTGCTAGTTATTCTATGATAGGGATTAAATTGATCTATCATCTAAATACACGAAGTAAAGGCAAAAACGAAAGCTTCCAGTATAATCCGATGAACCAGAAACCTCCACCATCAGAAATCAAAAGTGCACATCCAGCCAATGGGAGCATGCGCACTGTAGTGAGATCAGGGAGGGTAGTAGGGAAAGAGGAATGAAAATCAAGCACAAACGCCAGGGGGTGTTTTGATCATGAGGCCATTCTCTCATGAAAGGGTATATCCAGGTCCGTGGAAAGAAGGAATTCGTAAACCATGAGTGCCAGCCAAGTGCCATTGAAGTGATGGTGTCGAGTAGAAGCGCTGCTGTGAGAGTAAGTGCCAATGAATAACACAAACAGCTCATATCTCGTCTTCTTCTTCGTCAAAGTCATCCTCAGAGCCCATGTCGTAAAGGATGCGACCACCCTCGCCAGCATCGCCCATTGACTTTTGTGCGTCGTAGTACGGAAGCACCACACCGTCACGAGCTTGCTTCTGCTTTTCGGTCAAACCAAGGTCGAACGTGGACTGAATCTCTTCGGCAGCAGCTTTAACCATATCGGTGACCTCTTTGCTGGCGTAGGATGGGACGAGGTCAAGGAGAGTGACAAATTCCTGCTTGAGAGTACCGAGAAACATGCCAGGGAGCGGAGCATTGTAGTCGCTTTGGCGAGACGGACGTAGAAAGTAAGTTCCGGATTCAGGACGACCAGACTTTCGACGAAATTCAGCTTCAAGTACGATGCCGCGGATGTCGTTGGCTTCGAGGCACTGGACGATGCCTTCCGCACCTTGAAGGAGGCCGTGCGTTGGTTCTGGAAGACTGCGTTCTTTTGCAGCTTTAATTGCAAGCATGTGGGCGAATGATTTGCAGGTGATGATAGTAGTGGCCATGTACTTGATAACATCGAGTGTCTGTGGTGTGTATGCGTCGGCTTCAGCGGTAGCTGGGAGCACATCTTGGTGCCAGATACCAAAAAGCATGGAGCTGTATTTAACGGCAACGAGGTTGAGAAGTGCAGCCATTTCAACTTTTTTGTGGTTGAGGAGATCGTGAAGAGAGTCGACGATAACAATGCTGGTGTGGAAATCCTTCATGGCGCGATCGATTTCGGCGAGAACCTGATCACCAGTGACATCATGATAGATTGGGATGTGGCGGATGTACGGGTGGGGCTTGACAGCTTGGTCAAAGGTGAGATAGACGATGTTGATGTTGCGAGACATGGCGCGGCGAAAGAGTTCATCAAGAAGCGTCTTTGAACCTTGGTTGAGGTCGTCCAGGATGAGGGTAAAAGGCGAAGCTCCGGTGCGCAAGGCGAAAATTCGCATCATGAGATGCACCAAATGGCGCTGGTACTGCGCGACACTAAGATTCTTCGCCATGCCGGTTCTTTTGGAAGTGACAGAGGGTGCTGGCTTGCGAACGCCGCTGTAATAGCGATTGTTCTTTCGAATCCAGGAGGAGTCGTCTCTGCCACAAAGCTTGATGACTCGGTGAGCAGGCTCGTGAATTGGTTTGATGAGGAGCTTTCCAGGCCTAGGCTGCTGATGGTCAAGGCACCATTCAGGAACAATGGTTTTCTTGTCGGTTGAGGCCTGTACGTGGAGGCCGGCTGCTTCGATGAGGAAATCGAGAGTCTTGGGGCTAATGCAATGATCGACCTCAGTAGGTGCCATTTTGAATCGAAGGAAAGAGAATGAGAGGAGAAGAAAGAGAAAGTTTTGGAATTGGTCTGAGAATGAGAGTTTGCAATTTGATAGTCAAGTTCTGATTGCAAGTGTGTGGTAAAGGGAAAAGGTTGGAAGGTTTAGGTGCGGGCAACGACGAATACTTATAGACTATAATTCGGGGGGCTGAGAGGAGGTCGGAAGGGGGTCGGGACGCTATCTACAGGAGGCTGGGGCTTTAGAAATTATGACTGACCGTTTGTTCGCAAGGTGAAGAGCGTGAAGTTGCACACTGTGGTGAACCGCAGTGGGGTACGATGCAAATTCCAAATTGGTAACCACTGACGTGGGTAACTTGGTTGGAAAATTATGGAATTGAAGAAATTGTCCGCGATCTCAATCTTAATCTCACAGCCAATTGCCTACAAAACTAGAATTACAATAAATTGTTGGGTTTGCGGTGACGTAGGGTAGTGAAGGTGAAAGTTGATATCAAAAAGTTCACGAGGCGCTAATGCCCGGATTTGGCATAGCGCAAAAGAGGGTCGGCGTTAGAGAGATGTGAACTGCCGATCCCCGCTGCCATGCCACTCATTAATAAATGTGTTACCGGGAATGGGAGAAAGTGTGGAATTAATGTTTCGTGCCATGCGCCTGAATGTTCAGACGATGCTCTCTTCACATCTTCTCTGGACAGAATGACGCCTCATCCAAGTAGTGCGCCGTCTGCATCGAGACCTCCAAGACCACGTTCCCCTCATTTCCCGCCTCATAATGCGCCCCGTGTATGGTTCATCACTTCCGGTACATCTCCGATATCCATTGCTCTTGCAAAGCACGTTTTAGATCATGGCGATTATGTTGTTGCGGGTGTATTACCCATTGACTTTGAGAAAAGAGAAGGCCAGAGTGAGGATTTTCGCACATTTCTTGAAGAAGTAAAGAAGACGGAGAGATGGAGAGAACGATTGAGGGTTGTAGGCTTAGACGGAAGGTACGGCCTTTAGAGTGATGATTTCTGTTGTTTCGATTCAATACGACCAAATACTAACTCATCATTTAGAATCGTGGGGCAATGTCAAGCAGCCATAGCAGAGGCTGTAGAAGCTTTCGGACGAATCGATGTGCTACTGGGATGCACCAGTGAAGGTAATTCTTAGCAAGCGTCTATCCAGTATTTTGTCTGACTGTTCACATACAGCTGTCATTGGTGCGGTGGAGGAGTTGGCCCAGAGCAACCGGACGATCAGTCTAGTCCAAGACACCTTTGAAACAAATTTCTTCGCCAATGTCAACATCATCAAGGCCGTACTTCCCATTATGCGTCAGCGAAACAATGGACATATCATCATGCTGACCGGTATAAGTACGTACACTCTCTATTGCGCTTGAATGAAAGCTAATATTAAAAAGCTGGTCATCTGGGAACCCCAGGCTTAGGTTTATACTGTTCGTCTCAGTGGGCTATCGAAGGATACTGTGACGTAAGAATTCCCCGTTCACTCTTCAAGCCATCTCTAACCACTTGCTCAGAGCATCGCCTACGAAATTGCCCCCTTCAACGTGAAGATGTCCATCGTTCAAGCCAACATGGAAGTCAATGTTCTGACCAATCGCATGACGTCCGTTCCCCCTCTTCCAGAATACTCCCAAGCCGAGAACCCGGCGCCTCTTGCTCGAGAGATATTCTCCGGACTCCTCGACAAAATCGATCGACTCAATAATCCTTCGGCATTCCCTGACGAAAGATCACCAGAAGATAGCACTTCAGTCACGAGCCCGGACACAACAATGGACGAGTTATTTACCGGAGACTTACTCAGTTCTGACACAGTCACTTCGTTGTATGCTCCTTTGCCGCATTCGCTAAAGTCGTCGCTCATTGCGGAGACTGTGCATGCGCTTACTGCTATTGGCGGGCATGACAATCCTCCGGCCCGACATATAGTCGGATTTGAAGGCGTAATTGCTGTGAAGGAGAAGCTGAAGACTACGAGTGAGGAATTGGAGGATTTTATCGAAGTCAGCAATGCAGTAGATATTGCACGAGATGGTGACCAAGTTATGTCGATCAGTATGGATTAAGAACACTCTATCCAATCCACGTTGTAAATCACAAACAATACAAATTAATCGTCAACCTTTGGTGAAATCATAAGACAAAAATTTTCATGACCTTGCAGAACATAAGAAAATTGCAAGTTGTTTTTGACAGGATTCTTTATGTCAACTTGAACAATGTAACGGAGTAGTTGTACATCGTGTTAGATCAGTGGAGAAGGCGGACGTCTAATTAAAGTTAGACGCAAATCATACAGATTTAAGTCGATCGTTCTTGTGGAGCTTCGATGAGTCAGCCGTTTTCTCAATCCTCGTGTCCGAGGTTCGGTCAAAACAATCCCTCTTCTCTTCAGCAAGCAGCTCAATAAAATGGCAGCTCCGCGTTTGCCATTCCTATGGCCGGTGCTGTTTCGCCCTGTGCAGCTCGCGCGACCAAGAGTACAAAGAGTACACGTGCTCCGTCATACCTCTCATTTCAATCGCAATCTATCCACGACCCCGCGTCGCCGCCAGGGAAGTGTACCGAAACGATACGGTACTGCTCAAGAGCCCGCTGAACACTTGCGGGATGCCCAAGAGCAAAAATTACAGAAGGACCAAAATGACAACGTGGAAGCTGAAGCTAAAGCGGAAAATGCCTCTGAGTCGGTAGAGGAAGAAGAGGAAGAAGAGCTCCCGTCAACGGCAACTACGAAAGCGACCCAGTCGAATGTAATCGAATCCGTGGATAGCACTCCTCCTACTTCTCAACCAGAGCCTCCACGTACACCAGATTCTAAGCCTTTGGAAACCATCCTTCACATGCCTTCTCCCGCGGAAGAAGAGCAGCGAAAGCCTCCGCACCTAAAGACCCCACCTTACGTCCATCACTTTGATACATACGGGCTCGTAAAAGGCCTTACAAAGAGTGGTTTCACGCAAGAACAATCTGTTACAATCATGAAAGCTGTTCGTGGAGTCTTAACGGCGAATATGGACCTTGCGCGGGATGGACTAGTGTCAAAATCCAACGTCGAAAACGAAACATACCTGTTCCGCGCAGCCTGCAGCGAACTACGCACCGAGTTAGAAAACAAAAGGAAAGGAGAGATCGAGTCGATGCGTTCTGAGAGGAATCAGCTTCAGCACGAAGTGGACATTCTCAATCAGAGGTTGGGACAGGAAACTAGTCACTTGAAAGATGAGCTCAAAGGGCTTTTCGATGACCGCAAAATGGCAGTCAGGCAAGAGCAGAGGACTATGGAGACAATGGTATGCGCCGAGCGGACGCTCTTTTATTGATGATTCTGACATTTTTGTAGATCCAAGAACTCAACTACAAAATCACTGTGGTCTTGAACTCAGATTCGCGCAGCGATGTTGAAGGCTTACGATGGGTACTGACCCGCCGAGCTGCTATTACTGTTGGAGTTGCAGCAGTCATGCTGTTCTTGTCCCTGAAAGCCTCAAGTCGAGCCTCGCATGCTGAGGATTCAAAGAAGGCGAAGGAAAACAAGCCGCCACCAGAACCCGATCACAGCCCCAAAGATTCTGGCGAGTTCAGACCACCGCATAATCAGAGCACGCTCGGTGGGGAGATACTAGTCACAGAGGGCGGCGTATCTCTTGCATAAATTTAAATAATATCTAACCTAGTCGCCGAATTCCCTGCTCTCATCGTACATCTACAATTTATGCTTTTTCTCGCCGCTTGCGATTTTCCTGAATTCTTCTTGTGGCACACCCTTCAAAAATCGTTGAAGTCCCGCAAAGACTTCCTCGACACCCTGCTTATCGAGGATATCCATTTCCGGCTTCCTTATCAGTCTCTTGATGCCGATCAGACTTTCGCCATTCAAGTGGTCGCCCAGTCGGTTATCAACCTCTTTTAGTACCTCTTCCAAGAATTTTGGTGAGTCCTTGCTGCCAACATCGATAACTTGGTTCACAAAACCAGTCTGGACGAGCTCCTCGCATGTGATGCGCTTGCTCATGATCAGCGCCTCATTTGCCTTGCTGATGCCCAAGCGGCGAACGAAGCCAACAGATGCGTTACCCTCGGCAACAAGACCGAGGGACGAAAATGGCGTCAGCAAGAAAGAGTGCGGTGCGGCGTAGATGAAATCCGAGAAGGCAATGAGCGCCGCTGACAATCCAACTGCCGGACCGTTTAGAGCAGTAACGAGAATCTTAGGATGAGAGTAAAATGCGTGTGTGATGTGAAGATTGTTCGAAACGAAATTCTTCAGCCAGAAGCGGCGAAGGTCTTCGTTCTCTGGTTGGGAACCACCAATGGCTACATCCGCGCCTCTAGATAGAAAGTTAGCGACACCCTTCATGTGAAAGAAGTAGAGCTTAGACAACGACTTACGCAGAGAAATATCTCCCCTTGCCGGTAAGAACAGTAATGTAGATGTCGTCGCGAGCAGCAACTTCGTACATCGCCTTCGCGAGCGCAAAATATAAATCTCCATTCAGGGCATTGAGCTTCTTCGGCTGATTGAGCGTGATGATGGCAACCTTGCCTTTGTACTCAACGAGAATGCCGTCTTCTGCCATACTTTCTTTCGGAGACAAGATTTCAGGTGGTTTTGATTGATTATTTGATGAGATAGGAGGAACTGATATGAAGTACGTCTAAGAAGGTGCGAGGTCAGGAAATAGTGGAAGTTGAAGTCTATATGACGGTCTCCGGGAGAGTAATACTTATGGGAGATGAGCCGAGGTCTCGCGCGGCAGCTCCACAGGTCGTGATCTGAGCTATACCGAACACAGTGTTAGTGCCACCTGGGGATAGTAATCCAAAGCAGTGTATCGTTCGAATAGTATTATATACTACCCGTACGAAAGAATGATTTTTAGAAATCTATTCACTAAGTATCAGGTATGGGAGACTATGCAATGATATGGGAATTGATTCAGAGATATACACCAATCGTGATAGATGGCGAAAGGAGCAGCCACCAGTAGTAACTTGACTGACAGTGGTATGAATGTCGTCAAGAATGCGGTGACAGTTGAGGTAGCATTGCTACTACGATAAGAAAGGGGCTAGTTGGCGACAATTCACAATGTTATTACCAGGTTCATACAGCCATTTACTCGTGCTAGATGGTACAAGTAAGTTTAAGGAACATTCGTAAATCCATGAAGGCTGATTGGGGGAGTAAAACAGACAAGATCCGATAATAACCCGCACAATCTACGAACCATCTCCCCAAACATTTTCCTGAGCTCATCACTCCACTGGCTCTGGCTCTGCTTCTCCAGGTCCACGCTTGTCGTACGTTAAGCCATATACAACAAACACAAATTCAAAATGGGAGGTCCAAATCTCGAAGTATTCAAGGTACGAACAGCGCTCATATTTGTGACAATGCAATGTTGCTGACTTTACTGTCGCTTTAGTTTGGGATGTACATCCTCTTTCCCATCGGAACCATGTACTACTTTGGAACGAACCTGGATGGCAAATTTACTGTACCCGACTTCTGGCCGAAAGAAGGACAGACACACAAGATCCCCTATGAGCGCGAAGAGATCCAGAAAGAGCTCGCGCGACTGAAAGCACAGAGGCAACAAGCGAGGAGGCTGAGGGAGGCAGAGGAGGCAAATCAGGCTGCGGCGGAGGGTAGGGGATCATGATATGTGACGGCACAAAAGCTCTCGTTGATTGATCATTTGGACGAGTGGAAATGATACTGTCGTGAGATGTTAAAAGATCTCTCGGAAAAGGACCCAAACATTGCATATTGTTCACGGCGTCACGGTTTTACGAAAGGTTGAGGTTACGTTGTAAAAAGTGTACAGCGTTGTATATTACATTTGTAACAATTCTATCGAGCTACATGATTTTGAGATGTTCAAATAGTAACTTTACCCCGAATATCGGTCCACAATTCGTCGGACACGCCACCCTGGGCTAAATTCATATAGATACCTTGGATACCTGTAACTTCTTGCAAATCATCCAAAAAGTTGCTGAGTTCCTTTGCCGCGGGATCATTCTCCAATTGAACCTTGGTATCTTCATTTGGGTCCCAGATGATCTCGCTTTCTTCGATCTCCATCTCCAATTCTTTTGCAATTGTCTCTGCTGTTGTCTTCGTTTGAGCAGGTTCAGTGTAAATTATTACTCGACCTTCCGAGTCCTCTACTACATCCAATACACCGAGTTCCAGTGCCGGCTCAAGGACCTCGTCTGCGCCAATGCCGTCCTTTTTCTGGAGTATGATGCGCCCCTTCTTTTCGAACATGTAGCCGCTTGGTGTTACTTGTCCACCCAACTCTTTGATTAGCAACCGTAGGTCAGCCAATAAACGCAACTTGTTGTCTGTTTGGCATTCAATGACTGCGGCAATTGAACCAGGTAACATAGCTTCGAGGGTCACCGCTTCGAGCGCGGCGCCGGAGGCAGATAGACCTTGGCCGCGGGCGATGGCTGCCTCGATATTTGCCTTCGGTACGGCACTCTTCTTCGCAGTGGATATGGCGAGGGCGAGGCGTGGGTTCATGTTCGGGTCAGGTCCACCAATTTTTACTGCGTTCGAAATGTCTTTGGTCATGATTGCTCGCTGTTTGCTCTTTGCTGCGTCATTTTTGCCCTTGTCATGCTTGATGGTCGCCCATTTACTTGGATCAATGTTAGCCGTTGCTTTGAGCCATGAAATGTGGTTGTTCGGCATACGAATGGCCCGAGTTGCATGCTGGAGAGCTGGAGAAAGTCCTCGTTTGCCATTTCAGCGTTCGCTCATATTGACACCGATTGGGCGGTGGCGTCGGTCGTCGACAGGCGCATTCGAGGTATTTTCCAAGGGATGAGGGTCTAGTGACCCGAAATCGAGGCGCGGACATTATAATAAGGCAATTGTAGTCGTGATCGTCATCATGCTATGGGCGAGTGGAAAACTAGCAAGGTGCTTGGCGCAACGGAGGTGAGGACAACTCCGCAACGTGAGCTATAGTCTACCCCCACGTTGTCATCTAGACCTCAACCTTCTACCACTGAGGTCAAGCAACACCGCGCCATGTGAGTTAAACACGTCCAATTTCGAATATTTCGTACTGATATTTCCGCCCGCTTTAGTAGTCACAATGGCGACGGAACAGCAGCCCGTCAACGACACCGCTACCTCCTCGAACCCCGAACTCGACGTCAAGAAGCTGCATGCGCTCCCTTCAGAACAGCAAGATCTCTATCTACTGACCTTTACGTCTGATCTTGCTCGACATGTCGGAAACTTAGATGCGGATGGGGCATCTGCGCACCAGATATATATCAAGAAAGAGCTATTCCAAGTCATTAATCTCAATTCCCCAGCACCTACAAGGGTCATCCGAAATAATCTGGGCCGGGCATTCGCGGGCATATTCGAAAAGGGGGATAGAAAGCTGCTATTCGAGTCGATCAACGAACTATGCGCTATTCTGAATGCTGCAGGAAAGACAGAGAAAGACATAAGGACAAAACATGCCGCAGCATACTGCCTGGGTTCCGTATTTGAGGCTGCAGGGGATAGCGCCATCGGGCTCTCACCGCTCGCAGCCACATCGCTGTTACGTCTCGTCAAACTCGCTCAAAACCACACCGGCCTGAGGGCAACCATATTCAAGGCAGTAGGCAGAGTTATCAAAGGTGTCGGTGGCTCCGCCGATGAGATTATCGCAAGAGATGCTTGGAAACAGGCGCGTTCGGCGTGCTCCGGCGACAAGTCTCTCTTGACGCAGGCCAACGCATGCTACTGCTTGGAGATGCTTGTCAGGCACACCTCATACTTTGACAACTCAAATGATTTCGAAAAGTTGCAGACGGCTATATGGAAGGTGATGGACAGCGGCTCGTCTACAGTCAGACGTGCTGCTGCATCGTGTTTGAGTGCAGCTTTGGTGAAGAACTACAATGAGACTGTACCAATAGAAATGCCATTGGTCAGATCGAAAACCATGAAGAAGAAAGCCAGGAAAGGGACTGATCTAGATGGCGATGAAGATGTAATGGAAAGACCTGAATCACCGGCTCCCAAAGCATCCAGCACTCAACTTGCTTTCAGCCTGTCCGCATTACTCAAGCTTTTGTCGACGCAATATTGCAAGCCTGCGACCGGAACTCGAGCAAGAGCGGGAATTGCGATATGCTACACCAAGACACTACGAGGGCTGGGAGAAAGTCTGGTAGAAAGCAAATATGGAGAGATCGCGCGTCACTTCTTTGTAGATCTCCTCAGTCATCCTACAATCGTCCAAAATCGATATCGAACGCTAAGTACACGCAAGTTCGTGGCTATCATCCTAGAAACCGTCGTCGGCCGGGAATTGCTCGGAGAAGGAGGCCAATTGAACGCTGCGAGATTCCTTGTGAACGAGGTTCTTAAAGATTATCCTCAAGCCTTGAAAGAGCGGCCAGAACCAAGCAAACAGACACTGATCGGTGCTTTGAGCGCATTATCAGCCTTGTTCAAGAGCTTAGGATCAGCCTCGAACGTCCTCGCAGATGCTTGCAGGGATGGTCTCCTGCAAGTACTTCAGCATCCCAGCTACACGGTCCAGGTGTGGGCTTCGTCCTGTCTCCGTGCCTTTGTACTGGCATGTCCGCTACAACTCCTTCCTTCCGTTACCATATGCATGAACAGCGTCAATCGGGAACTTGGCTTGCTAGGCAGCCCACGTCAATCGCCTCGTCGGTGTGTTGGACTTGCCAATGGTCTCTCTGCAATATTGAGCACTTCCACATCTCAACCTTTGCATGGATCGGTCGACGTTAATTCCCGTGTGCTCTCGCAAGCTACTTCTTTGCTCAAGTCAGCAAGCAATTCTGATCTTCGCGTATCATCGACACAGATCCAAGTAGCCTGGATCTTGATTGGGGGCTTGATGACCCTTGGACCAAACTTTGTCAAGATCCACCTATCGCAGCTGCTTTTGCTATGGAAGAATGCGCTCCCCAAACCTCTCAACAAAGACAACATGGTTCAACGAAATGTTCTCGAATTGAGCTTCCTAGCTCATGTACGAGAGTGTGCTCTGGGGTCGATTCTTACATTCCTGGAATTCAACAACAGACTACTGACTCTAGACGTCACAAAGCGTCTTGCTGCTATGCTTCAAAATACTACGATGTTCCTTAACACACTTCCAGCGAAGAAAACGACAGATGATGTCAATCAGCGGTTATCTCCTGCTCTTCAGCTTCTTGACTTTGACCTCATGGTCAGACGACGAGTTTTGCAGGCCTATACGAAGCTTGTAGACTTGAGCCCGGCCGGAAGCAGTGAGGTCCTTTTGCAAACAAACTTGCTTCCTTTTGCCATTGCATCGTTTGCAGACCCGGACAAGTACACAACGACTTCCCTTGGTACTTCAATAGCAAGCTCCGCTGGTAATTTCGAATCCATATGGGACGTCGCCGATAATCACGGTTTCGGAGTGACCGGCCTCGTCAAGGGCTATGATATCTGTCCCCTTGCTGGGGAGCAAGATGCAAGCGGAAAACATCACTGGGTCACTAGACATGGGCCAGAAGCAACCATCGACGGCACAGTGAGTATCACCAATCTTGCCGACCGTTCCTACTCTAACGCCTACTGCAGCTTCTTTCTCCTGTTTGTGGAGCCCGCGAACATGATTCGATATCTCTCTATATCCGTGGCGACTCAGATGATTTGCCCCATCCTCCTGCCACGGAAGTCGTGAACTCCGCCCTCCAGCTATTTGCTATCTGCCTACCTCTACAGACTCCCAAAATTCAAGAGAGTATTCTAGAGCAGATGACATCATTTCTATCGGCTAGCAGCTTGCAAAGGGATCCGCATAGGAAAATTGCTTTGATGGTCAATATTGCATACGCACTTCTGTCAGCTCTCAAGGTTGCAGCTAAAGAAACGAGATCAACTCCTGGGGATCTCAAAGGCGCAGCTGTGGAGAAGGTCATTCAAGACCTCCTACACGTAAGTTAAAATCCACGCCCTTCGCCTCGCTAGCTAATACGCATAGGTGTTTGTTGTTCTTCCCGATCCCTATCTTCGTAATCTTGCGAGTGAAGCCTTGGGCCGCCTCTGCAACAGCTCTGGCAATGCTTTTACTACAACGGAAGTCAATTATCTAGTTGACCAAATTGTCGCCAATCGTGAGCCTAATGCACGATCTGGGTACGCAGCAGCATTGGGGTGCATCCACTCCCAATTAGGCGGAATGGCAGCAGGCTACCATCTCAAGAACATTCTCGGTATACTCATGTCTCTAGCTAACGACCCTCACCCTGTTGTCCACTTCTGGGCTCTTGAAAGTCTGGCAAGGGTAGCAGACTCTGCTGGCCTAAGCTTTTCTGGCTCGGTTATGGGTACTCTTGGTATGCTCGCTCAGCTTTACGCAGCTGATACGCATAACGAGGAATCCATCTCGTTGGCATCATCAAACATTGAGGTAGACCTACCTACGCCAGCTGTCATTGTTAGGTGCATAGAAAGTGCAATCAATGTCCTCGGGCCAGACCTGCAGGACATGGCGAAAGCACGCGACATGATCATGACCCTCATTGGTCTCTTCAAAACAGAGCCGGACGACTTGATTGCCGTAGAGGCTCTTAGATGCCAGGAACATGTATCTCTCTACGCTCCTGGTCATATGGAGTTTGCTCTTTATGTCAAGCAGCTACAGCAAGGTCTCGAAAGCAACTCAGCTCAGATACGCGACATGAGCGCCGATGGACTGCATAACTTGATGAGGCGGAACACCGAAGACGTCCTCAAAGCAGGCGACGAAGGTCTTGAAGATCAACTGTGGCATGTTCTTGACCGTGAACCGGATCATGACGTTGTGAGGAACATCATCCGCAACTGGCTCCACCAAACTGGACTCAGTGACACCCCTGCTTGGGTACAAAGATTCCAGTCAATTCTCACCAAGACGAAGCGCGTAGCAGAGGCTGATCAAACAGAAGAGAAGCCCAGAGGTGGTGTCACAGAAGTAGTTGATGAAGAGGTTGCCGGATTCGCGGCATCTTCTAATGCGACTGGCACTGAGGTCAATGGTCCTGGATCTGCAACCCAAGAGTTACTGAAGTGGCAGGTACGAACTTTCGCCATGGACTGCCTCAGTGAACTTGTCGCTATGGTAACTAAGGAAGCAACTTTCCGAGAGGAGTCCGAATGCGTGATGGCTCTCCAGCACAAGGTCGCCGATGTCGTGCGAATAGCTTTTTCCGCATCAACTGCCGGAGTTGTCCAGCTCCGAATTCGTGGATTGAAGATTATCGATCAAATTCTCAAGGTATGTTCTTAGCTATTTGCTGTTAAAGTATTTGGTACTAACATTTCAAAGTTATTTGGTAAAACGCCGGACCCAGACTTCGCAGAGGTGACACTGCTCGAACAGTATCAGGCCCAAATAGGATCGGCACTTACACCAGCTTTTGCGGCAGACTCGTCTCCGGAATTGGCTGCTGAGGCGGTGAATGTATGTGCCACATTCATTGCCACTGGAATTGTGACAGATGTCGATCGAATGGGCCGTATACTGAAGTTGCTTGTCTCGGCCCTCGAGAACTTCTCAAGTAAGTCGCTCAATGAGCGTCTTCTTTATGATTACTAACGATGATGTAGGTGAATCGGAAACTGCCTCAATTGGAGACCTCAAAGGGTTGAGTTCCAATGCTCAAGTCATGGTCAAGATGGCTGTGTTTTCAGCCTGGGCCGAACTTCAGATCGCCAGTGCCGAACAAACCTACCTGATCGATGTTTTGAAGCCACACATTGCAAAACTGACCCCTCTGTGGCTTTCTTCGCTTCGAGAGTATGCGCGGTTGCGGTTTGAGCCTGATATCTCGTCCATGGGATCTGCGTCACTATCAGGCAGTCTAGACACAATTTACGCTGCACTCAATCGTGAAACATTACTCACAGTAAGATCCCCATCGATCGGAATGATCCAAATATGCTGACTGTTTTAGTTCTACCAGGAGTCTTGGCTCAACCTTGTTGACGCCATTGCCAGCCTCATTGACGAAGACAGTGAATTTGTCTTCGACGCCCTCGACGGCAAGACCGAACTTTCGGCCGATAGCACCAAGACGAAAATCAATGACAGCATCAACTACCGTGACGAACCAGTGGCTTTCTTTTTCGTACTCTTCGGACTTGCGTTTGAAGCCTTGGCTGGGCGTCCTGGTGATCTCCAGGCTTCGAAAGAACAGATCCTTGAGATTTTGCGGGCCTTGAAGAAGATTCTTCGACCGGCAGTCTCTGGTCACGCAATTTACCAAGAAGTTGTCTTTTCTGAAACGATGGATATGCTCGATCGTTTGGTTCTCACAGAAGGGTTGAACATACAGACAGTCATTGTTGAGATAGCCAGAAATCTCTGCCTGGGTCATCCATCAGCGAGGAGAAGCCAGAGGTAAGCTCCATTTTCGCCAATTTGGTCCACTATGCTAACAACATAAGCTCTACCCCTGGCGATGAACATCTTTCAGACGATATTGACCAGCTCTTCGAGCTTACCAAGATCATGGTCCTAGTGCTAACTGGCCTTGTACCAAACCTCGATGATACAAAGACTAGAGGTGAGTACTTCATGGCTCCTATGATAGTCTAAAATTTACTAACTCATATAGCACGCTACGACCTGAACGAAGAGGCTATGGCCTTGTTGAACACCGCATTGTCTGCTCTTGTAGATGCTGCCCAGGTTTTCCCCTCCATTATCAAGGGGGATCTTCACGCTTGCATTCTGCACATTTTTGCTACAATACTCGGCACTGGAGCTTGTCAAGCTACAGTCGTGCCAACCGCGCTACCCATCTTGAAACGATTTGTTAGCAGTCTCACCGTCAACCCACACCCCGACTCGACAGATCAATTACGCGCCACTATCACGCGCTTCCTTCAAATACTCAAACTCGCCCAGAATCGCGAATTCGAAGCAGCGCTTGCATGTGAGAAGAATACCATCCTGGCCACCACGATTGTCTTGAGCTCTTCAGCAAGCCTCTTCCAGCCTCATGATCCACTTATCCAGCGTTTCGTCGAAGAACTCTTTGAGTGTTTGGGTAATCGCATGACAAGCAAAGTCGCTGCAGGCTGCTGCCGCTCGCTACTTCTGCTTCCCAAAAGAGGCCATGTGGAGACTGCATTGGCATCCCAAATCCTCCCGCGAGCACTGTCTTTCCTGGCGAATCCAGAAGATGTCGAAGGCTTGGATGAGACGCGAACCATATTGGCATCTACACTTGTAGCATTTATATCTACACTCACCCAGCCTGAGCAGCGACAGCTTGCTGCGAAGATCATCGTTCCAGCCTTGCTAGCGCGTACCAGTAAAGAACAAAATGCCACAGGCGAGACGGCTGCAAGGTTACTGGAATTCGCTGGCTCAGATCAAGAGACTTTCAAGTCAGTTGTTGCAGGCTTGAGTGCCGACCAAAGAACATACATGGAGAATATTCTAAAGAGTGGTGTTGGTACGAAGAAGACTGTACAAAAGGAAACATCGGAAGAGCCAACCATCGCTCTAAAGATGAATTTTGGCTCATGAAGTAGATAATTGGAGATTGTGCATCTGATGCAGCGCAGATACCCGGCATGTAGTATTTAATAGAGAAAATCGATCAACGTTTATGTGTACGAATTTTCCCGCGTCTGACACAGTGCATCATACCAAGTCGTGTTACCGGCTTCCCTCTGTAGGATAGTTGATATCATTATCCCGGACGTATGCTTGCATCTACTAGCCGAAACAGGCTCGATTAATATATATCCCCCTCACATCCTTCCCGATCTCCAACATTGACAGTCGTACAAGATCTCAGGTAACCTCTGTGACGGTACCTCTGCTCTGCAACTCACATCTCGGTCAATTTCGACATAATGAAGTTACTCCAAGCGACCGTCTTAACCCAATGGCTTAGCATCACTGCTGCACACTCATTGAAAAGAGATTATCCAGCAACTCCCGTCCCTGAAGACCTCAATGGCTCCAATTTCACGTACCCATGGCCCGTAAACACCTATGACTTCACATCCCAGCGACAGGCCCTCCAAATGGCATTCATGGACGTCTCCCCCACGAACTCCACGGTCCCCAACAACCGCACCGCCCTCCTCCTCCACGGGAAGAATTTCTGCGGCGCAACCTGGGAAGGAACCGCAAGAGCCCTCCTCTCCACAGGCTGGCGCGTGATTCTCCCAGACCAAGTCGGCTTCTGCAAATCCACGAAACCCGCAGGATACCAATTCAGCTTGCAGCAACTCGCTTCAAATACGCATGACCTGCTACAGAGTTTAGGCGTTGGCAACGTCACCGTGATCGGGCACTCCATGGGCGGCATGCTGGGAACGCGGTACACGCTCATGTATCCCTCCTCCGTCGACGCTTTAGTCCTCGTCAACCCCATCGGGCTCGAAGACTGGAAGGCAAAAGGCGTCCCGTACCAGAGCATCGATGTGACTGCTGCGACGGAGGCGAAGAGTAACTACACGTCCATCCGTGCTTACGAACAGGCGACGTACTACGTCAACACGTGGAAGCCGGAGTATGATGTCTGGGTCAACATGCTCGTTAATGTGTACTG
The DNA here is from genome assembly GCF_010015735.1 of Aaosphaeria arxii CBS 175.79. Classification (NCBI taxonomy): domain Eukaryota; kingdom Fungi; phylum Ascomycota; class Dothideomycetes; order Pleosporales; genus Aaosphaeria; species Aaosphaeria arxii. The sequence continues at coordinate 323,903 of NW_022983477.1, read as the reverse complement.
GGGGAGGCAGAGAGAGAGGTTCGTGTGGAATCAGGCGCAGACTACGGATATGGTTTTGTCGCAGCCAGTTGTGTATGAGTTTGGGTTGTTGAAGCCGAAGACGCTGTTGATGGTCGGGATGAAGGATAATACGGCAATTGGGAAGCAGTGGTCTCCGCCGGAGGTGCAGAAGGTGTTGGGGAGGTATGATCTGCTGGGTAAGGAGGTGGTGGAGAAGATTCCGAGAGGTGAGCTTGTGGAGTGGGAGGATCTGGGACATTCGCCGCAGATTCAGGATCCAGCTAGGTTCGAGGAGGCTCTTCTAGGATGGTTGGGTGCTGGAAAGTAAATGTTCAGCGCGGCATCGAGCGTAGGGTTACTCGTCCGGTTGGTGCTAATGAAGGGAATAGCCTGAAACCTGTCTTTCTGTGTATTTTGCAGTGTCTAGTCATATACGGTTCCCTCCATAAATCCTAAAACGCCGAAATGGTAATGTGTACCTCTATTGTCATAACCAGCCAACCTCACACTGCATCCCTTAAGCATCTTGCACCTCATAGCTAATCTTCGTAATCCCCTTCTGCCTCTTAATCGTCCTCACATTAATCTTCCCACACTCCTTCAACTTCAAAACATGCGTCCCACCACAAGGATAACTCCCTACATCCCCAATCTCCACAACTCTAACGCCCTCATCATCGCCAATATCATCAACGGCAGCACCTTCGATTCCAGTGACACACTTCTTGCTCGCCTCCTCCTTGCCCCAGAAATGGATCTTCACGGGTAAGTCTTGGGAAACGAGCTCGTCCACTTGTTGCTGGATCGCAGCTTTCGCTGTGCCGGGAATCAGTCCGAAGCATTCGACGAACGCCATCCCGGGGTAATGCGAAGCCTTGCCGTCCTTGATGTCTGCCGGGAGAACCCCAGATTTGGAGAGGATGTTGATAGCGAGACCTAGTACATGGCCTGCGGTGTGCAGACGGGAATGGAGGATCCTCTTGGGGAGATCGATTTCCTGTGTTATTGATGTGCTGGGCTTGAAATCTGACTCTGCGGCTGGTGGGGCGAAGGTTCCTAGGTGCAGTATTGCTGGGATTGTTGGTGTCTTGCGGACTTGGTGGACGTGGAATGTCGATTCTGAGCCATTGAGCTTGATGGTACCGGTGTCGGATGGCTGGCCGCCTCCCTGGGCGTGGAATATGGTGGATGGTGTGGTCAGGATGTATGGTGCATTGTCATCTTCGGGCACTTTGAAGAGGGATTGGGCATCTGTTGGAAGGGATGATAGAGGCTCTACCGAGCCGACGGTTGAGCTGTGTGTGCTGAGTGTGCCGTCCTTTTGATACAAAGCCTCCGTTTTTTCTTGGGTCAATGAAGCCATTGTAACTGATCTGTAGTGAATAGGTTTTTTGTAAAAGGTAAATTGGCTTGCACTCAATCTTCCTTTATTATTGAGTGCTCTTCGAAATCCAAAGTAGCGAAATATGATGGGCAACGATTTGTTGAACTCTTTTATGTCTTTCTTTTTTTAGTTGTCGCAAGGGTATAAATAGGAAAGGACTAGATATACCTCTGGTGACTCAAACTGGATGAATCGCGAGTTGTTGATATCGAAACTTCTAGACGGCGCGCCCTTTCGGCACAATGTATTACATGCCAAGACCTGCTTCCGCATTAGGAAGGTGTTCTCTATCAAGTACAAACAGGCATTTGAGTCTAAAAAGTAAGTTGAAGAACGTTTTGAAATACAACATTATTATATTTTTATTTCATCAGAGTTATATGCATACTCTGCCTAGAGCACAAAAACTACGAAGTCCACCCATAGGGCTGATAGCGTGGCATCTCCACCATCAATTCAGCTTCAGGTTTCCTAGGAATAATTCACTACCTCAAACGGCGCACCTTCAATAGCTTTTAGTTGCCATGTAGGATAAAGCTTGAACTCCTTCGGCCGAGTCACCTCCATCAGCGGTGCCAGCATCTGCGCTTCGAATTCGGGATCTCTGAACCCATCAAAATAAAATAAACCAACAAATAGGCGCTTCAATTTTGGCATTGAAGCAATGATTCGCCAAGTTGCTTCCCAAGTTGCTTCGTCATGGGGAGGATATAGAGCTGGAGCAGATAGAAGAATATTTTGGCCTACGGGGTCGTAAATCGGCCAGGCTAAAAGCCATTCCAAGGTGAGAGATTGTACGAGTTCAAAGCGGCGTGGCAAAATTGTAGAGGAAAAGTACCGTATGCAATCCAGATCATGAAATGAAAATGTGTTTGTCGAATATAATAATTTGATGGATTCGGAGTAGCTGTTTGTGATGTTGGTACAAGCGAAATGTAGAACAGAGTGATGTCACGAAACTTACATTTGTCGACAAGTCTGCAAGAAAGGAATGATGTCGCCATCCGTGACATCACCCCTCGCATACTTCCTATTCGGCGCCCATATATTTGAACTGTCAACAGTCCCCCGGCCGCAGCCTCTTAGCCTGAGATATTGGTCCGGCTGAAATGTGTCACAAAACGTCTCGTGCGGCGTAAGACACTCGTAATGGCCTAATTTATTCTCTTTCAGAACTATGTGCATGGTTTTGTCGCCAACAACGGCTCTGAAGATCATTTCACGAAGCTCAAATGGCAAGCGCATCAATCGCGATTGGGTCTGGTCAAGCGTTTTTCCCGCAAGAGATTCCGAGGAGGCTTCATGTTTGTCGGACATTCGCCGTACTTTGCGTGGGACAGGAATTGTGAGATTTCTCTCAGGCGGTCGTACTGCTAGAGGCCTTGGAGCAACCTTTTGTCGCCTCTCAAAGCGTTTTTTGCTCTCGGATCCTGAACAGCGGCGAAGACGGCTTGGACAGCAACATGCAGCACAAACAACATAACAGCAGATGAGGGGACCGCAAACAAGGCCGAAGGCAAGTTTCGACGCCCGCATGGTGATGGCCGAGTTCGGGTAGACAACAAGTTTAAGATAGATAAGAGGAAGAAGTGACAAGGCTCAAGGGCGTGCGCTCATTATTTTGTAGACGCGGCTGGACAGGTGGTCAATTCTTGGTGGCCAATTCTTGGTGGCGTAAGGTGAGACAAAAACACAGGAACCTAATAGCTGGCTTGAGAAGGAAGAAGGAGCAAAATAAGCTTAATTATACAGGACTGTGCACTTCTCTGATTTGGACAGACGACAAGGCGCGTTATCCACAGCGACCTAGGAGAGAAGTGGGGTTGACGGTTGTTGATGTTTGTTTTAACTATCATGGGTAAGACGGAACACGCCGGCCTAACGTCATCACGTGTCACCCTCTCTCACTTGGAGTCTCGGGCTGTGATTTTTGAGAATGAAGGGAGAACAGGTCATTGTTACACAACACATTCATAGATCTAGGTCAATGTTGGATAGCGATGCACGAATGAATGTAGGTCTACTATTTTTCAACTGTCTGTATTCAGTTGCAATGGAAACTAACTGTATTCGATAGAAGCAGATTGCTAGCAGTTCGAATGACTGGTGGTAAGAATGGCTAGGAGATCATTGCTCATTTGACCTCTATGAAAGTGTTAATTTTCCGAACTATCATCTTCGTACAGTGTGTGGGGGGTTATGGATATAGATATAAAACAAAACTTTTAGATCATGGTCGTTTTCCGATAAGCCTTGAAAAACGCCAGGCAATGCAATGTACAAAATCCGAACATCAGTTGTTTTGACAGCGCCACCTGCTGAACGACTTTTGATTGCCAAAAAGAGGAAAAACAACCAAAACGAAGAAAATAACCGTCCCATAGGTAAAGGAAAACAAGAACCAGGGTATCTGTGTTGGCCAATGCTTGAAACCAGGAAACACCGATTCGATAAGGGGAAAAAGGGCATGGAGACTGTTGACAATTGGTTGTGGCTTATAAGGCAACGTCGTGGGAACCGCTAGTAAGGCTGCTTCGATTGGTACCTTCACTGAGGAAGGTTGCGACGCTTGTCCTCTTGAACCCGCCCACGCCATTTTCGCGGGAAGGAGGATTTGACCCAATTTGATGATTGATAGGCGAGGTTGGACTCGCGGTGGCTGATGCATCGCTGCCGCCATAACGCTCCTTCAATGCCTTGATCTGTCGCAGGCGATTACGCCATGAGGAGATTGATTCGCCTCCATCTGCTTGGGACCATACCTGCGAGAACACGCTCGCATTGATGGCAAGCAGACGACAATATGCAGCGAGGTGCTTTCCGCATATTATTTTGGGTTCTACTGCCGGGGAAATGTCTGGGAAACCGGGCTTTGAAATGACTTGAACCTTGTAATAACGGCTCTTTCCTTCTGGGTCGCTGTCCAGTCGGCGATCGACGAAGGAGGCTCGAGCCTCGGGAGCGATTACAATAGCAACATAATTGAAGGCCGAAGGAAATGTGTTGAAATCGTAATTCAGACCCGAATCGTTGAAGATGATGTTTACGAAGTCGTTGCCAATGTGACGTTTCTTGCTTGCGTATACTTCGTCCGAGGATTCTGGGGTAGGCATCATGGTAGGTATGTGGAACACTAGCTCCATGCAGCGATCTCGCCAGCAGTATGTATATTCACCGTCGTTGTCATTCCTTACATCAAGTCCATGGGTATTGATCTTGGCACCTTTCAGGCGCACAAGCGTACCTAGATCACTTAAAAAGGACGTATATGCAGCGGATCCGTTGTCAATGAGCAAGATGGCTTTCTCGTGCTTTTGGCCCATTTGGCCGTCTCCGATGTAAACAACACCTACACTATAGCCATCTACTGTAGAGTTGCGGTCGAACGCTTCAATAGCACGGCGCGCCATTTGATCGTCGGGCAATTGTACTGGAGTTTCAGGAAAAGAGAGATGGGCATAGTAAGTGTTGAATAGGTCATCGGGAAGAATGCCAACATAAGAGGCCGTGTTCCACGCCTCATAGGCTAGGCCTATGGTGATTGGGACTTGATGAGGTGGTGGATTTGTGAGTAGGGGCTTGGAATAAATGTGACGAGTGCCGCACTGTTGAATTTTAGTTGGCTTTGCATTTTCACGAGATTATTTGTTAAACTTACAGGTCGCCTGGTCGTTGTCAGTGAAACGCCAGTCCTTGCAGCGGTCTCAATGGTGATGAGGGAATGCCCCATGATCCATGTTTTCTTCCAAATCTCGCCATCGCCAGGCTCAGAGAATTCCGGGTTTCGCGCGGTGTCGTCTCGATCGGAATAGGCAGTCATACTCATCATGTCCGCAATCACTTGAGCTTGTTCTTCCATCACTTGTCTACCGCTGGTATCGGTGTATTGCAAATTTCTTGTTATCCAAGGAAGTAGTTTTGGTCGCTCCTCCATCTTGAGAGCCATGAACCAGAACGTGATTACATGATAGGCAAGTGAGTAGACGTATTGAGGAAGATCCTCTTCCGCGGGTTTGGCTTTGTGAGCACTGGCATTATCCGGGGATGTCGTAGATTCTCGTGGGGCTCCAGCGTGGCGAATCGATCTATGGGCCAGTTGGGCGGCTGTAACACTCGCTGCTCGTTCGCGTTGGTCGCGTACGTGCCGCAAGTAATTGAAACTAACGCCGAATACCATCTTGAAATCCTCTTCGCGGAAGTTCTTTAGCAGTTCGGGCATACGGCCGAGCGAGGTCAGGAATTCTAGAATATGGATGGCGGTTGCTGGTTTCGTAATGATTTGTGATAGCTTTTGAATGATATTGTCCAGTGATTTGCTCACGGACAATGGCATCTCGTGGCAACAAACCGTCAATGCATGAATGCACCAAATGGATGTCCGATCCCAATGACCAATTCCATGAAGAAAGGCCTTCACCACATCATCCTCCTCGCTCTTTTCATAGTAGTCATGATAACTGATGAGCATCGTCAATATGTGAAACATACAGACAGCAACATCTGCCTTCTTCAACAGCGTATGACTTGGTGGCTCTCGGAATGTAGCGCTTCGAATTTGTTCGCACGTAACATTTCTCAGCATTTTCAATTGGGGCACACAGCTTCGCACCAGTGCTTGGTTGGATAATTGTGGCCCCAGATGTACAAGCACATAGCTATATATCTCCCAGTCAGGCGCATTTTGCATTAATGAGATGACCAACTCGAGCCATAGGGTAATTTCCATGTCCAGGATATCGTCAGGGAGTGGGTATTCCTCTTGATCAATGTGAGCGAAAACGACTCGGCTGGATTGAGGCGAAGGCTCTTCGGGTAATCCTTTCGGTCCAGGGTACATCCACAAAGGAGGTATTGGTTTTGATGCACGGCCTGGCGTGCTGCCCTGACGACCAGTGTACCTATTGAGAGAAGAATGAGGACTGTTGCCTGACGTTTTTCGCTGGTCGCGCCATGAGCCGGAGCCGTAGTCTTCTGATTTGCCGTGATCAGAAGATGTATCGTCGAACTTGTCGATAGACACTGCTGTTTCTTCGGTTCGACAAAGGACTGCCGCAATACTTTCGCCTTCTGATGACGGATTAACCGAGATAGCATGATTAGAATCGGCGCGCAGGCGGAAAAGGAGTTTTAGTGCGGTCAGGCGCGCATCGTTCTCGCAAGCATCAGATGCTACGATGGAACGTAAAATCTCATAGAGTTGTCGAGTTTTGCGCGCAGACTGAATGACACTGCGCGTGAATAGGCGAACGAATGCGGTGGAGATGACGTTGCTGGCAGACCCTAAGTGGTGGTCGGTGACTCGTGATTGGAATGACCCTGACCACGGCGAAAAGTTAAACATCTGAGAAGGCAGTGCTGGTTTCTCTCGGTCTATACGTCTTTTCAGCAGAGAAGCAAGATCTGGAAAACTGTCGTCGGATGCTCGATCCGCGACGTCGACTGCGAAGTCAACTAGCTCGTTCAGGACTTCTACATCTGCTTCTGTCTCGATATTGTTAAGCAGCAAGGCAGTGCATTGCAGCACAAGGTCGCCGGGACAGATGTGTTCGACGGTGTTGTGAACGTCTCGTAAAGTCTTAATTGTCAAGATCCTTAGCGCACGAGGCCTACTAGTATCCTTCAAAACTCCAGAAACGAGACGACGACAAGCTTCCAGCCAATCCGGATTTGAGGGGAAGAAAGTACGTTCATCGATGTGATACTTTATCGTCGCCTCAGCAACGACATCTGTTAAACGGTCAAAGTGGCCGGCAAGAAGTTCCATAATTGCAGCCTTGTGAATTGGATCAAGTCTACAGCCCAACTCGTTTAGGCCGACGAAGATGTTCGTAATTTCATCATCGCGCCCCCTACGAGTACTTTCGTTCCTGAGTAGTGGCGCGCTCAGAGGATCTCCGTTATGCATGCTCTCAGACTCAACTTCACCGCCTGTGGATGTGGTTGAGAGAGCAGCCCCGGCTGTGCCTGGTCAACAAATTAGCAGTTGATTAAAATCAAAACGAGACTGATGAAACCTACCAGCTGTGTGAGATCCCGTCCCAGCAATCGATCCCGTTCTCTCTCCGGCTACTCTTTCTGCCAAAGCGGCTGCAAGCGCAGCTTCTCTTTCGTCGCTACGGCTTGCACAAGTATGAATAATTTGAATCAGATCGCTCCAGTCGCCTTCATTAAGAAGCAGACTTCGAATCCTGTCATCGCTCAGCATCGTTGCTATCAGCGAAATAACGAAGCTCTCCTGAGTTTGATGTTCCTCCTTGATCGAAGATTTCAGAGCAGGGAAAAGCAGTGATATGGGAACTGTTGGAAGGCCATTTTGGCCATCCTCGAGCAACAATCTCTGTAAAACCTGGATCGCGGCGCGATATGCACTAAATTTCCTGCTCTTGCGATTCGCTCCATCGAGTAAGGTATGTAACAGCGCAGAGACAGCAGCCTGCCCAACATGGGACTGGAACAGATTGACCAAGGTATTCCAACTTTGCTCCTGTAGACGCTCCAATTGTCGGTGAATGATGCAAAGAACTTCCAAGCCAGGTTTCAGCGAGCGGCTAGGTATATGTACATAAGTAATGATAGTATCAAATAACTTGATAACGTTCTCTATATCGGCTTCATGGGTCGTCCCTTGGCATATGGCCATGGCGTGGTGCAGTAACGATACCAGGTCATCCTCGGTGAACACCTTTGAGTTGAATTTGCAAGTATCAGTGATGAAATGAAATAGGTCCGTCATATTTTGGCTTTCCTTGGTAGGCTGATCGCTACCCTTTCTCAGCGAAGGCCTTCTGATACTGCTCGACGCATTGAAACGCTCTTGAAAGCACGCATGTATCGAAGTCAGGATGAAAGGAGCCAGGAGAGATTCGCAAGCTTCGACATTCCTTCCCCCGTTTGTAAGGGTGGATATGATATCAAGGCGCAAATCGAAGCGCCTGTCATTCTGTCGTAGATTAGCAGCGCCGAAGAAGACGTTGCGCTCCACTGCGTTCAGATCCGGGAGAGCCACACAGCCTTTCAGAAGCGTGTAGGCAACCTCAGCGGCCTCCTCGGATTTCTCCGGAAGCATGAGATCACTCGCAGCAGCCCAAAGCCCCAATACATTGCGGACGGGATACTCCTTCAAAATTTCACATATCTTCTCCACCGCTGCGGCTCTCTCGGCAAATGGTTGACTGGTATGCAGGCGGGCAACCAGATCTTCAAACTCTGGAGGCCCACCCATAGGTGCCCTTTTGCTACCCAAGACATTGTTCTGGGTCGGTTGCTTCACGACGCTGTGTACCTCGGCGACAGTAGGCGGCGCGCTGACTACAGGATCGGCCTTTTGGTGGGATGCAATAGAACCGGACCGGACTGGAGTGCCGGTAGCTGAGGATACAGATGCTGGGGGTGTTGGGCTCTTTAGACGTCCACCGGTGAGCGAACGGAACGCACCCAACAGAGCCGCGGAGGAGGAACGTCGATCGGGCGTGCGAGGGTCATTTCCAGAAGTTGGAGACATATGTCTCACGGAACGAGAGTACGATTTTCGTATTCCTGGGGATATAACAGATCTACTACAGCAGGGTGGGACGCTTCGGGGGGTGCGGTCGTCGGGAGAGAGAGAGGTTATCGATCATGAGTTCAGGCACGGCGGAGTTTAGGTCAATGAGCAGCGCAGTCACGGTGGGGTTGGGGTTGTCCATTTAAATGCGATGATGCCAGTGAAATTGGCAGGCGGAGGGCGATGCGCACAAGATAGAAGATATATCTCAAGGTCGAAGGCGAGACATGGCAGCTAGTGGGGAGGAGGAGTTGGCGGAATAAGGTGACGATGGAAGAACGATCAGGGAACGGGTGTGAAGCAAAAGTGGGTGGGATTGCCATGAGGAAGTTGCAGCCCACCGCCTGCCGGTTTGAGCTTAGTGGGAAAGCTTCGACCTGCGGGCCGCCGTCTGGCCTGGTAACAACAAAAATACAATACAGAAACAACCCACCACACTACTGCTCTACACTCACTCTACACTCTACAGGTACTTACAACCTACCTATCTACAGTCCTTCTTCTCAACAGCTCCCTGACCTCTTCTTTACTCTCATCCGCCACATAATAACGACACCCCCAATTCCTGCAGAAATGTCCGTCGACATTTCTGCGCTCTCGCAGTTGCTCCAGGCCAGCTTGAACCCGCAACAAAGCAAACAAGGTAGGCTAGCTTCTATATACCCTTATATTTACTCCTCTCCGCCCCTCACTTTAAAGGCCGCCATTGAGTGTCCTTCATTACACATTAGTAGTTCACTCCATACCAACTAATAATCACAGCGGAGGCCGCCATTGTACAAGAGCAGTCGAAACCGAACTTTTCCCTCGCCCTCCTCCAGCTCGTTGCCGATGGCAACCAGCCCACCACTATCCGCCTTGCAAGCGCATTATACTTCAAGAACTTCATAAAGCGATACTGGGTGGACGAAGATGGCAACTACAAGCTGCCCGCCGAGGAGGTCACGGCCATCAAGCGCGAGCTCATCGGACTGATGGTTTCGGTCCCGCCAAACCTCCAAGCTCAGCTCGGTGAAGCCATTAGCGCTATTGCAGACAGTGACTTCTGGGAGCGGTGGGACACTCTTGTCGACGACCTCATCTCTCGCCTGACACCTGATAACGCGACCGTCAACAATGGTGTATTGCGTGTTGCCCATTCTATTTTCAAGCGGTGGCGACCGCTTTTCCGTTCAGATGACCTCTTCACCGAGATTAACCACGTTCTCACCAAGTTTGGCGGTCCGTTTTTGACCTTGATGGAGCACACCGACGCAGCCATTACCAATTCACAAAACAATCCTCAGGCGCTCAAGGAAGCCTTCGGCACTCTAGACCTCATAGTAAAACTGTTCTATGACCTTTCTTGCCAAGACTTGCCTCCCGTCTTCGAGGACAACCTTCCGGCCATCGCTGGTCTCTTACACAAGTATCTCACATACGACAGCGCTGCGCTACGTACCGACGATGACGAGGAGGCCGGCATACAAGAATACGTGAAGGCGGGAATTTTCGAGGCACTCATGCTTTACGTTCAGAAGTATGAGGACGTTTTCGGGCCCCACCTTGGCCAGTTCATCGAGACCACCTGGAATTTCCTCATGTCCGTTGGCTTGGAAACCAAGTACGATATCCTAGTCAGCAAGGCTCTTCAATTCTTGACTGCTGTCGCGGGCACCCAACACGCAGAATCTTTCAATAACCAGGGTGTGCTGGTTTCGATCATTGAGAAGGTCATCCTGCCAAACCTGACCTTGCGCGAATCTGATGTTGAATTGTACGAGGACGAACCGATCGAGTTCATTCGAAGAGATCTTGAGGGCTCCGACAACGACACTAGAAGGCGGGCAGCGACTGAGTTCCTCCGACAGTTGATGAGTCGATTTGAGGATTTGGTTACGAACACGGCAAAGACTTACATCGATGGTTACCTGCAAAACTACGCAAGCAACAAGCAAGACAACTGGAAGTCCAAAGACACTGCAGTCTATCTCTTCTCTGCTATTGCTGCCAAGGGCAAGGCCACCGCAGCCCAAGGTGTCATTAGCACAAATCCGAATGTGAACATCCTAGAATTCTTCCAGAGCCATATTGCAGAGGATCTACAGGGCGAGCCCGGCCATTCAATCCTCAAAGTCGATTCAATCAAGTTCGTTTACGTCTTCCGCAGTCAATTGTCACCGGCATTGTGGCGGGCCGCATTCCCTCTTCTTGTCAATCAGTTAGCAAGCAGTGACTACGTTGTCCATACGTATGCAGCAATTGCTGTTGAGAGGGCTCTCTTCATGACTGACGAGAACCGACAATCGATCATTCCACAAGGCGACGTGACCGCTTCTGCCAAGGATCTTCTTTCACATCTTTTCAAGCTCGTCACCAAGGACTCGAAACCCGAGAAAATCCAAGAGAATGAATTCTTAATGAAGTGTGTCATGCGAGTGTTGGTTTTCATTCGGGACGGAATTCTACCAATCACTGATCTTGTGTTGACCAACTTCATCAACATCGTCAAGGTCATTCGGCACAACCCAAGCAATCCTCGATTTCAGTACTACCTGTTCGAGGGTCTTGGCGCATTAATCCGTTTTGCAGGCCCAACGCAGAGCGAGAAGTTGGAGACAACACTTTATTCTCCATTCGCAGCCATTCTTCAGGAGGGCGTCGAGGAGTTCGTACCATATGTGTTCCAATTGTTCGCTGCTTTGCTGGAAGCTAACCCTGCCGGTCATCTCACAAAATACTACCAAGAACTACTGAACATCGTCATCCTGCCTCAGGTTTGGGAATCACGTGGAAACGTCCCAGCACTTGTCCGCCTTCTCACCTCCATGATCCCTCGCGACGTGCAAGGTATCGTGGAAAGGAAGCAAGTGGAGCCAATTCTTGGAATTTTCCAGAAGCTGGTCTCTACCAAAGCTCACGAAGCTCTCTCGTTCGAGCTGATCGAGACGATGATTGCACATATCCCGCTCGAGATCATGCAGCCATATTTCGTCACTATTGTCCAGCTCATGCTGACACGTTTGTCGAGCATGAAAACGGAAATGTTTCAACAACGATTCATTGCGTTCTATCACTTCATCTCTGCACGCCAAGACAAAGGGTTGGGAGCTGACTTTTTCATCACCGTTTCCGATCAAGTCCAACAAGAGTAAGTGTTTGCCACATTCATATTATCTATCCTGGATGCTAATTTTTTTTTCAGTGTGTTCAAGGGTGTCTACCTTACTATCATTCTTCCGGACACTCAAAAGCTCCCTCGCCCCGTAGACCGCAAGACTGCTGTAGTTTCCTTCACCAAGACCTTGACCGACTCGGAAGCATTTGTTTCTCGCTATCCTAAAGGTTGGGGTCTCACTACTCAACGCTTGATTGAACTCCTCATCAATCCCCCTGTTCCTCAAGCACACGACGACATCATTCCAGATGCTGATGTCGACGAGGTCGGCTTCGGTGTTGGCTTCACTCAATTGAACACATGCAGGAAGCAGCCTAAGGATCCTTTCCCAGAGATTACGGACGTCAAATCCTGGGTCGGACAGTATCTCAAGGATGCCAACACACGACACAATGGGAAAATCGTGAACCTTGTTCAAGAACGATTGGGACCAGATGTCCAGAGCGCTTTGAACGAGTACCTTCGATAATTGGTCGATTCTACGTTGGAGGGAATGAGTATAGATATTTGCATGGAAGGATGTCACAGGATTTGGTCATGGATTTGGGTGTGGAACACTTGATACCAGCAAAGTCATGATTGTGCGGCGGAGTTTAGAGTAGATTCGATATGATAAGTGTCGTGATCGCCAGAAAAGAATGTCCATATCCGTCAAATGTTATTAAAGCTGCCACACTCAGTCGTTGTAGTGGGCTGTCTCTATTCCAAGTCGGCATTACGAGCAAGGGATATCCCCACGTTGGTTCAAAGGTCAACTCTCCTCAGCAGATTGGCTGTCTTCAATTCTGTGAATATTGGCTACTTATATACTCCGTACTTAGGTAGCTTTACCACGTTCGAGCAATACACCCAAGTAACCTCCCGAGTTCCACAAAAACAGTCAATCTTCATGCCTGCAGGTCTAATAACGTCCCCGCACCCCGAAAACCTTCTCGCAAGTTGCATCCAAACAAGCTAGGTAGGAACCAACAACCAAACCACACCAGCGGGTAAATTGTACGATCCAGCCCCCAAAACTTGCATCCCATCAACCAGCACCGCGCTCTACAATACCCTGCACCGACCAATACCACCTCGCGCTTGATCCAAGATCATATAGTGGACCGGCCCATAGGAATCCCGTCCCCTTCGCCCATGCAACAAAGATCACGGTGCGGTGCATTATCGCAAGTAGCGCACGCATCCAACCACCTGTCGTGTAGCAGTCTTCCACACCGCGTCGGCATAGAGCAGAAATATACGATGGATGTCGTAAAAAGGCAACGAGAAGAATGCCATTCCGGACCGGCGTTCTCTGTACGCACACGCTATACACATTTACTACCCACCTAGGTATATAGATTGGCAGCTGAGCTCCAACAACCACCCATCCGTGCTAATATTCCTCTCACCCCCCCCTTTGCTTGCTGACTTCGTGGGCTTCATCTCCAAATTGCCACGAGTGCGGACTTTGCGTCTATCTCCACGACAAAGTCGCCCGCATCTTAAGTCCCCCAGTCTTCATGGTCAATTCGCTGCGCAGGGTTTCACACAATTTGCAATCGCACGGTTCTCGCATGGGGTCTTTGCTATAGAACGTCACCGGAACAATACAAAGAAAAGTCCAAGAAACATCATCAAAAACGTGTTGCGAAAGATAGTACAGATAAAATGGAAGGAAACACATTCAACGAACCCGCTCGGATCGAAATCCCAGGCGAAGTCCCCGCCCTCCTCGCCGCGATCATGCCCCTCGCATTCGTCTTCCTCGTCATCGGCATCCTGTGGTGGCACTACTCGCGCAAAAACCGGTGGGAAGCGGCCGTAAAGAAGCAGATCGAGGAGGCACGGAGCGCAGTGCGGAAGAGTAGCGGATATGACGAGGAGAAGTCGCTAGAGGCGGGCGGGAAGCCGGAACTGGATGGCGGCGGGAAGGGTGCGGTTCCGGTGGGTTGCTGCGAGTTGGAACAGCCGGGGCTGCGGGAGGTGGATGGGAGGGAGGTGTTTGAGGTTGGCGGGTTGGAGGGCGTGGGGACCGAGATTGGGGGCGCGGAGGTTCATGAAATGGGTGGTGGGCAGGGGGTTGCGGGTGAGGTTGATGGGGTGGGTAAGGATGGGGTTGTTGGGATGGTTGATGGTAAGGCTGAGGGGGAGGTTTGTGGGAAGGATGATGGTGATGTTGGTGAAGTGGTCAGGTGTGAGCTTGAAGGGTGTGGGGTCCCAGAATTGGATGATAATGTGCGAGATAGCGAAGTGCGAAGTAAAGAGCAAACGTGTGGATAATTACTGTATTGAGGTTGATATCGCCCAAGACTTTTACGATACTTGGTTACCATGCGAAAAAGCGTGCATACACGAATACTTGCACATTACCAGACCACAGGAGTTGATTCCTATCTTGACTTAGGAAAACGTTGACAGTTTTGGATAGATTGCATCAAGTCTAGAAACATCAAAATACTTGATTTATCTTAGAACTTTTAAATAGTACTCGTCGTCATCGGGTCATCTGATAAAGGTATGCATGAGCACAGATATCGGTATTTACAACAGACCGACTTTTGAACATTGTAGCACTCAAACCTCAGACACTATTGGAAGAAAAATAAAAAACGACCACAGCCGCGAATGCGAGAATTGGTCCCTTGTTCCCAACATAGCGTCGTCTACAGCATGCACGGCAGCACAGGTGATAGACATTGATGCCTGATCAAGCATACCAACATGCCAAGGGCGTTCCTCCTATGTATGCATGTAGAACGGGTAACTCGTGTCAGCTCTCATTACGCCCGTGGGTCACTTCTTGTTGGTTTTATAGACATCGTATCATTGATTGAAGGGCGCGTCTGTTTGCGAATGGGTTGATATTCTCCGATGCACCAAAATTCTCTCGCTACCACAACTAGATTGGGTGTTGGATGACATTTGACTCCAAGTGTACTACATTTGGACTGACCGGCGAGTGCAAATCTTGCCTTCTTGCCATTGTACCTCGTGTGCTCGTATCTGCCATGCATTCAGCCCTATGCTACTTAGTACATTGTGCAATTCCAGCTAGGGGGGGGCGGCAAGGATGTTGGCTGAGGAATCTGAATTGGTGCCGATAGCCAACCAAGGGGTCGGTTATCACGCCCTTGACATTGACCTTCACGAAGGGATGTTGACTGAGGTGCCATTGACACATGTGCGGTAGGACCAGGACCATTCTCGGGGGACACCATTCCTGAAGCGACTTGCAGTGATCGGTGTGTGCGCGGCAGTCAGTCGTGTAGTTGACGATCGCAACGACACAACAACATAACGTTGCTACCCAGAGCTTTCGCAAGATTCGCTGTAGAGAAATATTGGATCGTCAACCATATCGTCACTCTCTATATCATCCTATACCTCGCTAAAAATGCAACACCTGTACAGCTCAAAAGTCAAATGTCTGGTGATTCAAGCGATCCTTTCTATGTCGGGTTGTGAGAGCACAAAAACCTGTCTCCTATTGGTTGCCTGGTAAGGCATGACACCACATTAAGTTAGACTGTTGCCTGGAGCTAAGCCCCTTTCGATCACCGACGGGGTGTTTTATACGCCGCGTGCTTCGAAAGACAGCTCAACCATGACGAAGTTGAGCCGACCAATTTGAAGTATAAGTATCCTTCATACCCCAAGTTTCCTAATCAGTCAAACCAACACAAGATTGGATTGGCCGTTTCTTATTTTGCCGGGTTGTGACCTTGGGTTGATTAAGAAGGTTCCATCTGGTGGTCCGAGCGTCTACCTCACGACTGGGTTCCCTCATCCGTCCAAATTGGTATATTTTATTCTCATATTTCTTCTCATCTGTCCCTCGATTACAGCCTTTCTTCAGCGTTGAAATGGCATCCGGAAACCAATCTTCTTCGAAGAAGTTCTATGACGGAAATTCGGCGAATACTATGTCGCCACCACCGTAGGTTTACCTCTCGAGGGTTTCCTTATTTGATCAATGTGCAATTGTCAATGTGCAATTGCACGTTCCCACGCGTGGACAAATTTCACAATCCAATACTGAACCTACACGTCTAAGGGGAAAATCAAAACCAAAAGCTGCTTCGAAAGCAAAATCTCAGAAACAACATAAGCAAACAGAGAGGCACGACAGTGCAGCGGAATCAAGCCCTGACAGTTTCGAAGAGACTGTCTACGAACACAAGCAACCTGCTTTAACATTCAAAGCACTCCAAAATTTGGACTCAGTCGCGGGAAGGCAAAGAGAAGAACAGTTTTACGAAACGAGGAAACAAAACGTGCAGCGGGCGGCACAGAGCCTTGGTTTCGAACTCCCAACAAGGATCCTCGAGCCGGAGAGGTGGGATATGGCGGGCTGGTTGGACGAGCAATGCGACCGATTCCACCGAAGTTCTTGAGATCACGAAACCGTATTGCTATGGTTTTCCGCTCGGCGCAGCGACTTTTCATCTTTGGCTTTTGAATTACCTCTCTATTAATTATGATATCCGGTCTCTTGTAGCTATTGTAATACTACGGAGACCATGCAAACGCTCATCCTTTGTTGCGCCTAGGTACAACGAAGCTACTGGCCAAGCATGAATACCACTTTTCTCTTCTTCATAGTCCACGGTGACACCCGTCCCTCGAAGTAATGATATTAAGCCTCGTGTCTCTGGTCCCAATACCTCCTCTGATCCATAGAGGAAGAACCAACCCTTCTCAGGACTCGCTTCTCTCCACTTCCTTATGTCTTTGCAGTGTCCGGGTGATACTAATGGGTCGTCCACGGGCACCTTGGGTCCAACGTACTGGCGTCCGTAGAGCTCTAGACTGCTGGAGTTGAGGTAATCACTGGGCGTGTTTCGATTGTTCTTGGAAACGATTGTGACCCAGGGAGATATCATGACTGCCAGTCCAGGTTTTTGGTGTCGCAGTTCGTGATGATCGGTCATGTACAGCAAGAAGCTGAGGATTAGAGTAGCACCAGCAGAATCTCCGCTCACGCAGATTCTTGACGAATCACGCGCGATAGATAGAACGTACTCGTAGCCTGCTAGAGTCTCCTGGAGCTGAGTTGGATATACGGCGTCGGGCACCAGTGTGTACTCCAGGGCGAATAGTGCAGGATTTCGGTAGCCTGCATCTTTGAGCAAGCTGACCCAAGCGAGTAGAAACTCCATATAGAAGAAACTGGATCCCATGGAGAATCCACCTCCGTGACAGTAATAGACAATAATGTCGGGTTGTTCTAATTGGTTATGCGTAATCCAAATGCCACGAAGGCCAGGCTACTGGCCATCAATATAGATCTAGAGCACACCATTGGAAAACCGTCACTTACCCTCTTGATTTCAGTCCATCTTAAAGGGGCAGTCAATATGCCATGTCGTAACATTCGGAAGCGTAAGAAGGGTAATGAGACACCCTTGGAGAAGAATACTCGCCCAAGCCATGCCGGCATACATGCAAACGCAAATCGAACGCAGCGAATGACAATATCCTGGAAAACGGTCGCTCGCTGAACAAATGGACTTCGATATTCATAAGGTGTAAGGTAACGTTCGCGAAAGAATTGATAAGGAATGACCAGAACTTGATATGCTGTGAATATAAATACTTTGCCGGCATGGTATATCTTCTCCTTACTTAGTGACGGCAGAGCGCCAATGAGCCATCTTGCGGTTCGCCATATTCCAACCTGAATCAGCAATTGAGGAGCGAGGAAGATCAAAAAGACAACACAGTCTATCAATGATATTTGTGACAGAATCATGCTTCAATCAAGCGGAAAAGACCAGTTCAGATTGTAAATGTACACTGATCATGTCGTCTGGGTAGGAACCTTAACCCCCAAGTAAAGTCCGTCGGCGTCATCGACAAGGTGAGAACTAGACTAAAAGGGTTAGCGTAGTCCTGCTTTAGGAATGCTGCCTGCTACATTCAGTATTCAGAGCAATTCTGTGAATTGA
This sequence comes from Aaosphaeria arxii CBS 175.79, assembly GCF_010015735.1. NCBI lineage: Eukaryota > Fungi > Ascomycota > Dothideomycetes > Pleosporales > Aaosphaeria > Aaosphaeria arxii. The sequence goes on along the minus strand of NW_022983477.1, from coordinate 305,889 downwards.
CGAAGATGTGTGTATACAACATTAGAATTAGTAGCGGTTCATGTGGCTTTTTCACTCTATTGTGGTATCCTCTGCTCTCAGTAGCGAGGTTGTCTCTGATATTCAGGATCATCGCGTGCACGTGACGGGAACGCGGGTAAATTGCCAAGGCTTGCTGAATAACCTACCAAATTTCTGGCAACGCAGCCGCGACACCTCACTCATGCTCGCAAACGCGGCCTGTGTAGCCTCCGAAGTAGTTAAAAGCTCACTTTCACTTGACAGGGTGACAGGATAACCGTTTGCCTATCTCCGCGACCTTTTCTTCTTCCCTTCACCTTCCGTCTGCATGGCTTGAATAATACACTATTTGCCTGAGCCCTCTGTGGTCAAGCTCGACTTCCTTCTGTACATAACTTTTCGCGAAGGCTCACTATGGCGAACCCCGCTGCAGACCCCAAAGCTGCAGCGCTCAGTGCAGAGCTCAAGGAGTTCGCTCTGTAAGTCTCATCAGTATTATCAGCAGGAAAAAGAAATACTAAACCGAGCAGCTCCCTTCCAACCACAGCATTCCCGAAGAACTTCTTCTGTGCATTATGCAACCAACTGAGCTTCGACTCGTGGAAGCTGCTTTGCTGTAACAAGGCTATATGCACATCTTGTACGTCTCTACCACATATCTTTCTCGGGCAATGCTAATTTAGTCAAGGTTATGAGAAGCTAGAATTCCCCACCACATGCCCGTCGTGCGAGCACCACCCTCTTGAATCCGACCTATGTACCGTCAATAAATCTCTGCGCAACACGATGCGCGCCTGGCTCCAGAAGGCCAAGAAGAAGGAGGAAGCAAAGAAGGCTGAGACACCAGCTATGGAGGTTGCTGTTCCTGTGGCGAACTCTGCGCAGGCAGCCGGATCTGCTGGCGTTCTCACTGAAAATGTCGAGGAGGGCTCAAAACCAGATCTTGGCGAGGCTGCAGCTTCGGAGGTTACGGGTCAAGACACGGAGGCAGTAGTGCGCGCAGGCTCAGTTGGGTCACAAACCAAAGAGGTAAGCTCTTCGCAGCACTCTTCCGGTTGCTCTTCACTTGCTTATATAGCCCAGAATGCAACCTCTCTTTCCAATGATGATGCGCAGCGCAGCGCTAGTCTTGATGCCCAGAATTTGGAGCAAAGTGTTGAGCCTTCATCTGCGGTTGAGGATTCCAGTGCAGCGCAGAACCCGACGGACGGCTCGGGGGATGGCTCTTTTGGGAACAACGCAATGTTCAATGGCATGCAGGGGCAGTTCGGCTTCGGCTTCAATCAAAATCCCGGAGACATGAATGGCATGGGCTGGAATGGCGGTATGCCTCCAATGAACGGCATGATGGGAATGATGGGTAACATGAATCCGATGGGTAAGTCATCCACTATAATCGAATATCTAGAACTTGGAAGCTAACTTCATCGCCAGATTTCAACAACATGAACTCAATGAATATGCCCAATATGCCTAATGGCATGTACGGAGGCTTTGGTGGGAACATGGGCATGCCTGGCATGAATGACATGTCCATGATGAACTACGGAGGCGGGTTTGGCAATGGTTGGCAAGGCGGGATGAACGGAGCAGGTTTTGGGAACATGAACGGTTACAACCAAATGGGTGGATATAATCAATCTGGACCACAATATCCCCAGATGATGAACCAGTTGCCCAAAAATAATTTCCAAAACCAGAATCGTTTCAATGCCCAAGGGGCAACATTTGCGCAGCACAACAGACGAGATAGCCAAAGCAGTTTTGGCAAACAGCAGGGTCCTAGCACGTCTAGTCGGCCTGAAAGCCAAAATGGCCTGCAAAACGTACGTCGACTCAATAATGCGTCCGTCACTCCAACGGCGCAATCCCCAACCACTCTCAAAACTGACGTACCCGGTTTTCAGCGTGACGGAGAGTCCCCTACAGTTCAGCCCGGAGCCACCATTGACAACAAGAAAGATGGTGAGCAGGTTGAGGGGGGTTCTGCTGATGATCAAGAAGGTAATGCTAAGGTCGAAGACACCTCTGAAGTGGTGCACTCGATCGAAGCTCAGCAGGATGACGCCACAAACCAGTCAAGTAACCTAGGACAAGCAAATGGGGAGGAGATGAACCAATCCAATGGTCTCAACCAGATCCAAACTGTAGACTCGGATGAAATCAACACATCAGGATTCGACCAATCGAACATGATGGCGAATCAAATGTTCCAACAGGGCATGATGAATGGGTTTCCTAACAACGGATTTGATATGAATGGACCGTACAATTCTAATATGGGCTTCCAACCCCATAACGCTTATGGGCAGAACGATTATGGGCACCAAGGAAGCTATAACCCAGCATATGGCGCTGCTACTGTACTGACAGGCGAACCACGAGGCGTTGGTGTTGAAGGCGCGCCTACAGGTCCACGAGCCATGAGAGAAGGTAGACCCAACACAGGCTTCTCGAGCCGGGCGAACAACGCTAGATTCAATTCGCAAACATCAACACCAACCGTCCAACAAGCACCATCACTTCCTGCTGCTAGTCCCTCTAGGCAAGGGCGAGGGTATGCATTCATCATGAACCGGCATTTGAGTAAAGCTAACACGGTTCTAGAAGTCCAGAGCGAGACGAGACCCTACGTACAAAGGATAAATCGCCATCTCGTTCGCGGTCCGGATCTCGAGCGAAAGACAACGGTGATAAAGAGGCCGGTAGAGATCGGTCTCGGTCCGCTGATCGGGAATCTCGAAGAGATCCCCGTGAACGGTCCCAAACGCCTACTTCGGAGGATCACGAACGTCGTAAGGAACGCCGCCGTCACCGATCTTCCCGCTATGATGATCGTGATGGGCGTGATGAGCAGCGTGACGATGACTACGATGATCGGCACCGTGATGATGATCGAGGTGACAGAACCCGGAGTGCTTCAGTAGACTCTAAGCATCGTAGCAGAAGAGACAAAGACAGACATCGATCATCACGCTCCCATCGTGAGCGAAGTCGCGAGCATCGGCGTCGCCATCGATCTCGCTCCCCTATCATTGAGGAACGCTATGAGGAAGAGGGACACGGCAATGGCAACAGCATGCCTTCTGAACTGAGCAATCGTCATAAGAGCAGGAGTGAGAGGGGGCACAGAGATCGCTCACGAGATCGTGAACGTGAACGGGATCATAACAAAGACCGACGTGATCGTAGAGATCGGGATCACGACCGAGATTACGAATATGAGAAAGAGAAGGATAGATCGCGAGACAAGGACAGGGATAGGAGGCGCTCCAAACGCGACCGCGACGACGAGCGAGATCGAGAATACGACGATGAGAAATATCGTTCCTCCCGCCGAAGCCGCAAAGATAGGGATCGTGAGCGAGATCGTGATCGAGACGATCGGGATTATGATGCCAAAGACTCGACCGCGGCTCGTGACGCATCCCCACCCATGAACGCGCCTACGGGTCCCTCCGCGAACGGCTTCTCCATCCGCGGCTTCAGCAAAGCGAAGAAGGATAAACCCGACTCCTCGTCGAAACCCATGCCTCCACCAACTGGCCCACGCAGTCTCCAGCCTCCTAAGGGTCCCGCTGCAGAACGTCGGGACAGCCGTGACCACAAGCGCAAGAGCAGCGTCAGCAGTACACCAGCGACGCCCACTACACCAACCGTAGATGACCATTACGCTGCTGAGCGAGAACGCAGCAACAGAGACCGCGTTTTACAGACACTCCACGGCCGTGCCACTGGGCGGGCGGAGTCCGCTTCATCCAAGCCATCATCGTCACGACAGAACCCCAGCTCCAAGCGCAGCCACGACAATTTCGATCGTGACCATGCCAGAGACGAGGACAGAGACGACAGAGATGACAAAGGCCGAGACAGTAAAGTCCCCACCGGCCCCTCTGCACACAGAGACAAGCGCCGCAAAAGCGGCGAAGCCACCAACTCCATCGCCAGCCTCTTCACCGCCGGTCTGCGCAAAACAGCAGGCAAGCGCGAGCGTCGAGGCGGCGTGAAAATGGAGGGCGACGTAGAAAGAGAACTGGACAGATCCGAGCGGGAACGGGACCGCAGATGGTGAAATGGAGACAATACGTACCTCCAATCACCATCTTCCCTCTCACTCTTCTTCTCTCCTCTCTATTCTTTTCCCCCTTCAATTACTACTTGTATCCACATATAATCGGCAGTGCAACACGCGTCCACAAGTACATACATTTGTCGACCCTCGACACTTGCCTGAAGTATAATATTATATTACCCCCATTCGAAATGTACTATACCCTACATCCCAAAAAAAGAGCGTATCAGGTTAACTACCTCCCTATATTTGTCCTCATTCTAAAAAGTTGAAAGAGGTACGTACGTACTAGTTTGTAGTATGTACATATATAGCAGAATTTAAAAACATGCCGACGGTTTTGTCGTTGGTGTAAATGTGTGTGTCTTTGGTGGCTGTGATGTTGTAATGTGGATGTGAATGATGTGAGGATCTGTATGGTTCATTCCCTCCTTTTTTCTTCCTTTTTTCTTCCTTTTTTCTTCCTTTTTTCCCCCGTGACTAATGACGATTTTGATGACTGTGAGAGGGGTTCTGAGGGCTGATGGGTGTTGCCTATGGTGGTGTTGATTTATATTGGTTTTCTAGTATTCAAGTTCAGCGAAAATTGCTCGTTTAAAGTCAGATAAAAACGTTTTGAGCAGATGGGAAATATTTGTCATATAATTCTCTTTTATTTTCTTTAGGATATCTAATAACACTTTTACTCAAAAATTTTCTAGATTTAGTGTCTTGTTCCATTGACGTTCTTGACTCCCTGTCCGAGCTGGCTTGCGACAACAGTAGCCTCCCTGATAGCCCTGCTGATACCAGCTCTCACACCAGCCTCTTCAAGGGCAATCAAACCACCGATGGTGCAACCTCCGGGTGTAGAGACCTTGTCCTTCAAAACAGCGGGGTGTTCTCCGTTTAGGACCAAGCCAGTTGCTCCACGCATGGTCTGCGCGGCCATTAACTGTGCCTCCGCCCTAGGCAGACCCATAGCAACACCTGCATCAGCAGCAGCCTCAAGGACCAACGCAAAGAAAGCAGGACCCGAGCCGCACAGCGCGGTCGAAGCGTCCATCTGTGCGGGAGCCAACGTGACAGTGCGGCCGATGGAGTTGAATATCCAGTTGACCAATTTGAACTGTTCGTCCGAGAGAGGGGGATCCGAAGACTGAATAACGCTCATGGATTCGCCGACAAAGGAAGCGGTGTTGGGCATCACTCTGACGACCCTGCATGCGTTCTCCGGGATGCCTGTTGGGTAGAGGAATTCTTCGATCTGCTCCTTCGTCACGCCGGCGAGGATGGAGACGAGGACCTTTCCAGCGATGGCCTCCCTCATGCCCTCTGCGCCCAAGATGTCCCGGAAGCCATGGGGCTTGCAGGAAAGGAGGAGGATGTCGGCCTCCTTTGCACCGGTGAGGTTGTCGTTTGTGAGGGTCTTGAGGGGGAAGTTGTAGTGTCCCAGTGCGGCCTTGACCTTCTCTTCAGCGGGCTTCCAGGTGTCGCAGGCGACGAATTTGGAGGGGAGACGCGAGGGCTTAGTGTCATCTGTGGAGGAGGAATCGGCGAGCGCAGATTGCGTTTTGGCTTTGGCGAGAGAGGCCATGACGCCGCCCATGATGGCGATGCCCATGGTGCCTGGATGTGAATGTGATTAGACCATGGCGGGGCTATATCGAAAGGGAGATTTGGGTATATGAGGACTCACCTGAGCCGAGCACGGTGAAAGTAAGACCTTCTGAGGAAGACATGTTGTAGTAAATTGTGTGACTGTTTGATTCTGGAAAATCTGGGGTTCAATTGCGGAGTGTAGAGGGACCTTTTAAGTTCCAAAGTGACTAAACTAAACAATGTGAGTGGCGGTTACAATCGGGGTGGGATGATGTTCTAGAAGCTCGGACGCTTTTTCGGAGGTCTCTTCGGAGGGCAGCTTATCATGCATTCCTGCCACAGGTCGAGCTACTGGATGTCGTATCGCCTTTTCAGCCTCGTGATGGGTAAGAATATTTGCTAGTCTATGATTTATAATTATACATAGCGAGATCACTGGCTGACTTCGTACCTTTCCTATCCGAAAGGTATATCAACCTATCCTTCTCTTTTCGTCCTAGTCTGGATCCGGAGAGCTTCGTTCTTTTACGGTGGGCTATACAAGCCATACCCGCAAACATCCCACAACGTCAGTCCTCAACATAGGTGGAACCCGCCTTCCTCGTCGCAATTAACATCTTCACCAAGACCGCCCGCCATGGATCCCTTCGAAGTGCGGATGCGCTTCACCTCGCAGCTCCAACACCTCAGTGCCTCTGTGACAGCGGCGCAAAAAGCTGCAAACTTCGCCCTCAAGAACCGCGAAATGGACGAAGATTTGCATTCATGCATACTGGAACAATTGGAGAGAGTACGCTCCCATGATCACGATCCTCTCCACCCTTTTTAGGGGAATCTATGATCTTCGTATTAACGCGGAATAGAATAATATGAACAATCGCGCTAACATCATGTACTTCATCGAACACCTCTGCGACCTGGCCCTGCGAGAAAACCACCCTGAATACGTCCGCATGATGCAGCGCGACATCCTGCGCGTGATCGATGCCGTCACACCCCCTGATGGTTCCGGCGCCGCAAACGTCAAGGTTGTCCGGCGCGTACTATCCGGTCTACAATCGAAAGAAGTTCTTACGCTGGAGACGGTGGGGGAACTGGAAGCAGTATTGAAGGAGAGAGACATTGCGCCGAGTCATCCATTCATCAGTGGCGACGGCGCGGACACAAATGGCGCAAAGCGAGGTACGGGACGAGCGTTGGATAAACGACAAATCGAGCAGCGTATAGAAGAGGATCGGGAACGACATAAGAGGTTAAGAGAGAGCATTTGGGCTATCCCGAGTGGGCAAGGCGAGGAAGATGCGGAGTTCGAGAAACTCTGGGATGAGGCCAGTGATATCGGAGAGGATGACTACGAAATGGGAAAAGAGGATCAGGAAGAGCGGAGGCAGATCATCGCATTGGGCTGAATGTCGCTCTATTCGGTTCGGACGGTTGAGATGGCACATTTAGGCGTCTTGTGGGATTTGAAGCACCGCTCATGATACATCTGCATTGCTTGGCGTTATACGGGAGAGGATTTGGACAGGGAACTAGTTCAGACTGGAGAGATACCATTTAGGCACGCATACTTGAATCTATTTTATCTGTATCGAACACATCCAAGAATCACAAGTTATCGTATCTGTACACGCATTAATGCTGAAATATAGTACAGTGTATGCATCCATCATCGCCTGGACCGTTTTGTCCCCTAAACAGCAGTCCTTTATTCCATGACGACAGTCGCACCGAGGTCCTTCAAGGTCTTGACGATCTTCTCTGCCTCCTCCTTTGGTACACCCTCCTTCATCATCTTCGGTGCGCTTTCCACGAATTTCTTGCTATCCACCAGTGACAGTCCTAACATGGCCTTGACCTCCTTGATGACCTTGGGTTTTGCTGCAGCATCGAACTTCTCGAGTTTGAGGTTGAAGAGGGTCTTCTCTGCAGCGGCGGGGGCAGCCTCTTCCTCTTCAACAGGTGCGGCTGCTGGTGCGCCACCAGCGCCAGGTCCAGCAACGAAACCACCAACGGGCATATCAGGGATGTTGAGACGAGTCTATAATAAATTGTTAGTTTGAATTGTCTTCTCTATTGACCTATGTGGCCTAAGGCATATGTCGTGATCATGCTTCCGCTGTATTGCGGAAGGCATTGGGACCTCCCCGCACGGTAAATCAAATATATTGCTTACCTTGAGAGTCGAAACAAGGTCTGCGGTCTCCAAAAGAGTCAATTGGCTGATTTGATCCACGATAGTAGCGATCTTAGGGTTTGTTGGTGCGGCGGCCGCATCTGTGCTTTGCCATCTCCGCGAGGATCGTTGCTGTGCGAAGGAGACTGTGGGGCGGACGACGGAGATTGAGCTGCGAGCATTGCATACGCATCGCCCAAGGGCGCGAGAGACAGGGGCGGACATGTTTGCGATTTTGGCGGACGTTCGAGGTGCGATTACAGATGGTGTGGTCGGAGGTGAGGTTTCGCTCCGCAAAATCTCGAGATGGGTATTGCGTAGCGCTAGGCGATGTTCGTCGTAGAGCCTTGGCAAGAAACTTCAATCTCGAACTTTTTTTTTGATGGCGAACCTCGAAACATTGAAACACAACAATTTGGGCCAACTAGCGATTTTTTTGCGTCGAAACTATGGGAAGGCGCCCCGGAAACATTTTCAATCAGTTCGCCCTCCAAAAATCAAGGGTGTGTCTGGAAAGAAACCGCTGAAATGGCCAATTACCACGAGCTTGCCGCGGCAGCTCTTGATCCTCTACGGACGGATGAGATTTTTTCGCAAAATAGCGAACTCTTTGCGGAAGTTTGTGCAAGGTGGATATCGTCAGGCTCGAATTCTGTCTTCAAAATCGCGGCTTTTGGCCGTATTCTTCCACTTGCGCCCCATGTCGCAGAACATGTCGAGCGCTTCCTAGCCACGTGCTCGCAAACACCTATTCTTGGTTCTCAAGAATCCGATCTCTCTGTATCGAACCTCCAAAAACCCGATCTTCTCCAACTTCTCCTAGGAACTTTCCGTATTCTCAGCTTCGATAGTATCGGCATCTCTAGATATGTCCGTCCTCTGGTTCTGGAAGGCCTGCTGGATCACCCGGATAGGACTGTCCGATACATCGCGGTGCGGACATTGTGCTTATATTTACATACCGCAGATGATGCTACTCAAGATATGATTAAAAGATATATTCAAGAGGGGGAAATCGAAGATAGGTGGGAAGATCAGACCATCGATTACAGGTTCTTATCTTTGTGGGAGGAAAAGAGATGGTCATTGTTGCAACAGAAGCTTGAGACCAGAACGTCAGACACTGGCACCGTTTCCCAGGCTGCTAAGGCTGGCCAACTCTCTCCATACACAGTGAACATCAACGGAGTTCTCCTCCCCCGGTTAGAAGGAGCGCCGTCACGGAAGACACCATCGGAACTGATCTCCACTCCTACCACGGAATCAAATTTACGCCATGTGGCGGAAGGACTCTTGGATTCGAGGCCTATTCTTCTAACCGGAATCGCGGGATCCGGCAAGACCCTCCTTACCAGGTACTTCGCATGGCATTTGAATAAGCTAGATACTATGGTCACACTTCATCTGAACGAGCAGAGTGATGCCAAGTTGCTTGTTGGCATGTATACGACCGGAGCGAAACCCGGTACTTTCAGCTGGAGGCCAGGAGTGCTGACAACAGCTGTCAGAGAAGGAAGATGGATCTTCATCGAGGACCTCGACCGTGCACCAAATGAAGTCATTAGTACTCTTCTACCCCTCATTGAGCGAGGCCAGCTTTTGATACCAAGCCGCGGAGAAACCGTCACAGCAGCCAGAGGGTTTCGCATTATTGCAACTATGCGCAGTACCTTGAACCCGAGAGGCCAGGAGATAGCCCCTAGGCAGAATATGATCGGCATGAGGTTTTGGAATCACGTCAAAGTTCAGATGCCTCAACTGGACGAGTTCGAGACAATTCTCACAGAAAAATACCCGACCCTACAACAGCATGCTCCCGGACTGATCCGTGTTTATTCGAGACTTCTGTCCCTTTACTCCGACGCGAAATTCTCGTCCGAGAATGGTACTTCAATACGCGCATTGACTCCCCGCGATTTGCTTAAATGGAGTGACAGGATTGCATCTTTGCTAAGCCAATCCTCGACTTTTAGTGCGGCCAAGACGGACGAGATCTTCATGGAGGCCTATGATTGCTTTGCGGGAAGTCTCCGTAGTGATCAAGCGCGTCTCAAAGTTATGGCATGCGTAGCGGAAGAATTGCACATTGATCCACAACGCCGGGATCATCTACTCGAGAATCGGGAAGTCAAACTGGAAGCCCCAAGCAAAAGCTCAACCTCTGGCGTTTTACGGATAGGACGAGCCCGTCTCACTCGGTCCAAGTCACAGAGGCGGCAGATGTCAAATCGACCTTTCTCAACAAATGCTTACACTTTGCGATTGTTGGAGAAAGTGGCCGTTGCAGTCGATCATCAAGAACCCTTGTTGCTTGTTGGCGAAACAGGAACAGGTAAAACAACTACAATCCAGTATCTTGCCGAGCAACTTGGTCGGAAGATGGTCGCTTTCAACTTGTCGCAACAAAGTGAGAGTAGTGATCTCCTGGGAGGGTACAAGCCAGTCAACGTTCGCAGTCTGGTCATCCCCCTCAAAGATGAGTTCGACGAACTGTTTGATATGACATTTGCAAGGAAGAAGAACCTGCCTTTCCTGGAAATGATGGGCAAGCGTGTAGCCAAAGGAGAATGGAAACGCGTTTGCATGCTTTGGCGAGCAGCATTGAAGAGAGTCGATGCAGAACGAAAATCACGCGAATCGCGGACATCGTCGCCAGATCCAGATGGAGGCCAACCCAAGAAGAAGCGAAAGGTCGATGGTCTGCCTGCAAGTTTTCCCAGTGCTCGATGGGAAAAGTTTGCCGCAGACCTACAAGACTTAGAGGCACAGCTTGCAAGTGGCTCCGAGGCGTTTGCCTTCTCATTCCTAGAGGGTAACATCGTCAAAGCTGTCCGGAATGGAGACTGGATCCTGCTGGATGAGATCAATCTTGCATCTTCTGATACCCTTGAGGCATTAGCAGATCTTCTCGGCGGGGGTCCAGACGGCACACCATCACTGCTGCTCACAGAGACTGGCAATGTAGAACGCATCGAAGCGCACCCGAACTTTCGAGTGTTCGCAGCGATGAACCCAGCGACCGATGTTGGAAAGAAAGATCTTCCACCTGGCATCCGATCGAGGTTCACCGAACTTTATGTCGAGAGTCCGGATAGTGATATTAAGAGTCTTCGTAATATCGTTGAGAAGTATCTGGGTGGAGACACAATAGATGCAGTCCTAGTGAAGACTGCATCTGACGTTACAAACCTCTATCTTGATATCCAGCGGCTAGCCAAGTCAAATATGCTGGTAGACGGAGCGGATCAAAAGGCCCACTTTAGTCTGAGAACATTAACAAGAGCACTCTCCTACGCCAGGGAAATATCACCTCTTTGCACGCTTAGGCGGGCTTTGTATGAAGCATTCCATATGAGCTTCCTCACATTCTTAGGCAAAGCCTCAGAAGACCTAGTCGCTCCACTGATCAAGCAACATCTGTTCAGCCAAAAGTCAAGCGCGAAGACTGAACTAGGGAAGCCCTTACAACAAGCCAATGACGGCAGAACCTACGTTCGACAAGGTCATTACTGGCTGCGGCAAGGACCGCATGCTGTTGAAGAGCAGCTTCATTACATCATCACTCCTTTTGTTCAACGAAACATGAACAACCTTATTAGAGCTGCCTCAACACGCCGATTTCCCGTTCTCATACAAGGTCCGACTTCTTCAGGTAAAACTAGCATGATTGAGTACCTGGCCAAGCGATCAGGCAATCAATTCGTGCGCATCAACAACCACGAGCATACTGATCTGCAAGAATACCTGGGATCCTATGTTTCAGGTACGGATGGTAAACTCACCTTCCAGGAAGGCATTCTTGTTCGTGCGTTGCGAGAAGGCCACTGGATAGTTCTCGATGAACTCAATCTTGCACCTACAGATGTACTTGAAGCCTTGAATCGACTTCTAGACGATAACCGTGAACTTCTCATTCCCGAGACTCAAGAAGTTGTTCGGCCTCATGAGGACTTCATGCTGTTCGCCACTCAGAATCCTGCAGGCCTGTACGGAGGACGAAAGGTTCTCTCGCGAGCCTTCCGTAATCGATTCCTGGAGCTCCATTTCGATGACATTCCCGTAGAGGAATTAACGGAAATTTTGCATCGCCGCACAATGATTCCAGAATCATGGTGTAAGCGTATAGTGAAAGTCTACCAAGAACTCTCCACCCTGCGACAAGAGAACCGACTATTTGAGGATAAGAGTTTTGCTACACTGCGTGATCTATTCAGATGGGCACAACGAAAAGCGGACACAATCCAGGATGTCGCAACCAACGGCTACTTATTACTCGCTGAACGAGTACGAAAAGAAGACGAGCGCCAGGCGGTCAAGAAAATAATTGAATCGGTCATGAGTAAGAGTGGACCAAGGGTGCAGGTTGAAGAGGAAAAGCTGTTCAGCGAGGAAAGCTCCCCCGAGATCAAGTTCTACAAAGAGAAGCTTGGTGAATGCGAGGGCGTCGTTTGGACACAAGCCATGCGCCGACTTTTTGTGCTCGTCGCACATGCCATACGCAACAACGAACCAGTGTTGCTTGTTGGAGAAACGGGCTGTGGTAAAACAACAGTGTGCCAGATGCTTGCCGACGCCTTCGGAAAGCAGCTCCATATCGTCAATGCCCACCAGAACACTGAAACTGGTGACCTTATTGGTGCACAACGACCGATACGAAATAGATCAGCGATTGAAGAGTTACTTCGCCAGCAATTGCTTTCCGTTTTGGCAAATGTCACAGGCTCCGCGGACTTAAATGCGAACGACTTGTCACAACTTCTACAGGATTATGACAGCCTTGACCAGGAATCACGCAATGCAGTTCCCAATGAACACCGCGAGGAGATCCAGATCAACCGAGTAAAAGCCGCCGCTCTATTCGAATGGGCAGATGGTAGCTTGGTACATGCAATGAAAACTGGACAATATTTCTTACTAGACGAAATATCCCTCGCAGACGATTCGGTTCTGGAGCGACTCAACAGTGTCCTTGAATCTTCTCGGACACTGCTCTTGGCAGAGAAGGGTCCCATCGATTCTGTTGTCACTGCGAACGAAGGTTTCCAGTTCCTCGCAACAATGAATCCTGGTGGCGATTATGGTAAACGAGAACTGTCACCTGCTTTGCGGAATCGATTCACCGAGATCTGGGTACCCGCACTCTCGAACGTTGACGACATTCTACAGATCATACGCTCCAAGCTTGTGGAAAATGCCCTCCCCCATGCAGACTCAATTGTCTCCTTTGCACGGTGGTTCAATGACAAGTACAACACTTCGGCAGCATCGTCAATCTCGATTCGAGATCTGCTTGCTTGGGTCACATTCATCAACACTTCTAACCACGACGATCCAATATTTGGCGTAGTACACGGTGCGGCCATGGTTTTCATTGACACGCTCGGAGCGAATCCTGCAGGGTTGTTAGCTATTGCACCAGCATCAATCAATGACGAGCGCAAAGCCTGTGTGAATCAGCTGAGCGTATTGCTTCACCAGGATATCTCTTCCCTATATTTCGGAGAGATTGATGTTGCTTCCGATGAGACATCGTTCCGATTAGGCTCTTTCGCCATTCCAAAGTTTTCGCAGACAGCATCAGAAGAGGCCAATTTCTCGCTTGAAGCTTCCACAACTCGGTCTAATACCATGAGAGTAGTCCGCGCTCTTCAACTACCGAAACCTATTCTTCTAGAGGGTAATCCTGGTGTGGGAAAGACTACACTCGTCACAGCTTTGGCTAAGGCGATTGGAAAACCTTTGACCCGACTCAATCTTTCTGAGCAAACAGACTTGATGGACCTCTTTGGGTCTGACGTCCCCGTTGAGGGTGGCCAGGCAGGTACGTTCGCCTGGCGTGACGCCCCATTTCTGAAAGCTATGAAGAAAGGTGATTGGGTTCTATTGGATGAGATGAACTTGGCTTCCCAATCTGTCCTCGAAGGATTGAATGCCGTTCTCGATCATCGTGGTGCGGTATATATTTCAGAGCTGGACCAGACATTCCAAAAGCATGAATCGTTCCGTGTCTTCGCAGCGCAGAATCCTCATCATCAGGGTGGCGGGCGAAAGGGCTTGCCTGCATCTTTCGTCAATCGTTTCACCGTTGTATATGCAGATATCTTTGGACCCGAGGACCTTGCGTTAATCTGTACGAAAATCTTCCCTTCCATTGAGAACGACGAAATCAGCAGGCTCATCAGTTTCGTTGCTGCTCTCGACGACCATGTAGTCCAGAAGCGCGCTTTCGGTGCTCTTGGTACGCCGTGGGAATTCAATCTCCGTGATACACTGCGATGGCTCCAGGTGCTTGGAGCCCAGGGGTCTTCTCGTGACTTCCTGGATGCTATTTTCGTTCAGCGCTTCCGCTCCGAGACCGATCGAGCTCGTCTGTTAGAACTCTTTGAGAGAGTGTATGGCCAATCCAGGCCCCGGATCACTCTTTATCACAATCTCGGGCCAACCTCATTCCAACTTGGGCTCGGCACGCTCCCAAGAGACCCCAGAGTGACACGCGCAAATCATGTCTCTCACCTGCAAGTCTCACAGCTGGCTCCCATGGAGGCTCTCATATTGAGTGTGCAACGTTCATGGCCAGTCATTCTGGTAGGCGCTTCTGGAACGGGAAAGACAACACTCCTTGATCAATTGGCTTCATATGCCGGAGCAAATTTGGTTACATTCTCGATGAATGCGGATATCGATGCGATGGATCTAGTTGGAGGCTATGAACAGGCTGATCCGTCGCGAGAAATCCACCGCTTTGTTGCTAGATTAAACCGAGACGTTCGACGCTGGCTAGCTGGAGAATTTGCTAAACCAGAAATCCGCGCTCAGTGCCTTGAATTGCTCGAGCTGCTGGAATCGAGTTCAGACCCGTCGCTAGACCGCATAGCAAGACATCTAGGGTGTATCGCACAATCTCCACCCGAAGCCGACACTGCAGGACCATTACTGAAAGACCTAGAGACAATTTCACAAATTCCTAACGAAATCGAAGGTGCTCGTTTCGAATGGGTCGATGGTACACTAATCAGGGCACTTGAACAAGGCGAATGGCTCGTTCTCGACAATGCCAATCTTTGCAGCAGTGCCGTTTTGGACCGACTGAACTCCCTCCTCGAGCCTAACGGGTATCTCAGCATCAATGAGCACTCGACTGCCGATGGCGAAGCCCGGATCGTCTACCCCCACCCTAATTTTCGAATTTTCATGACTATGGATCCGAGGTTTGGTGAACTCTCACGAGCCATGCGAAATCGTGCCGTTGAAATTTGTCTGCTGCCGGATGAGGAGACGGGGCATTCGTTGACCAGAGAACATTTGCCAATTTATCCATTGGACTCGCAGATGTATCGCTTCAGGCACATCATGCATTCCAGAGATAGGACGGACGATATCAAGTTAGAAAGGTTCGAAAGTCTTTCACTGGCGGATAGCAATCACCTTCAGGCGTTCGTTTCTCAAGTGGAGAAAGGCCTCATATCACGAACACTGAAGGAGTCCGATATTGATACAGATGTACAAGTCTCCCCTAGAGATGCAAGCATCCTCGTCCACAACTGCTCGTTCTTGGATCTCAATAGCATCGCTGCATTCCTCAAACAGAGATGGTCTCCCAGACTCCAGCACCTCCAAGACCAGCTCGTGGCGAACTCTAATCATGAATGGCAAAAGTCTCTCACATCACTGCCATATCATCCGGCTAATGATGAACTTCGTCTGAACAGCAGTTCTCATGGACCAGATCTTTTCCTCTGGTTTGCCTGGTTTTACGACAATAATGCAGATGTGTATGCTATGCAGAAGGCTATCGAATCCATACCATCGACCAAGTTCGAACGTCGTCGGGAAAAGCAAAAGTTGCCGGCTTTCTTGGATGCGTATTGGCGTATCCTGGCCGCATTTCTCGAGACCACCTGGAAGGCCTACCAATCCGGCGAAATCGACCAGGCTCCTCTCCAATCAGTCCGTGTACTATTCTGGACCTTTTTTGAATTGGCCAAGGGTCATGAGTTCGATCGCGCAACGTTTCAGACATACCTCAAGCTGATCAACGAGTCAATTTCAACAAATTCCACTGATGCTGGTCATATGCTTGACCTCAAAAACTCATTATCGCAACAGTTGATGGTGTTTGACGCAGACACCCGCCTTCGTACCGGCCTCAGCATGGAACGCATCTGGAAGCATATGAGGCCTCGGACCGCACGCAATACAAAGCAACTTAAAGCTATACTGGACCTAGAAGTTTTGGCCGACCGGTTTGACGCTGTCATGTGGAAATCCACACTCAAAATCGATGAGATGATTCAAACCCGGGAAAGATTTGCCAGTGCCTTGCAGCTAGTCAGGACTCAAGACATTGATGCCTCGGAGCTCTTAGTAAATCTCGAAGACTTCTTACAGGGGATTGAGAGTTCAGTCGGAGAAGATAGTGCTATTATTACACCATACTTCGAGAACGTCTTTGAAGGGCTCTGCCAATATGTCGATCTACGACGAAGCTATGTTCTTGCTGCGGAACAGAACATCACGGATAAGGTCAGCATCGTGCGCGCCAAAGCTTCTCTTCTTGCACGCCGATCGACTCAGTCGTTCGTTGTCAAACACATCGACAGCCCCTCGGAACATCTTGCAAGCTTGCATCACTTTACTGGACATGGTAAAGAATCCGCACGTGAGATGGCTCTGCAGAGCCGTGTTCACATTGCCACATTTCAGAAATTGCATGAATTGGATGAGCTTCAGTTGTCCCAATTGGATCGATTCGAATCTGAACTGTACATCCTTGGGCAGTACGTATCGCTTGAGGCCAACCAGATGACCGAAGGACAATACAATGCACAGGCAAGCAGTTATCAAGCTCGCCTTCATGAACTACTTGCCACACATTCCGACATCCTATCCTCAACTGCGCTACCGATCATTCTCAAGTCGGATGCACAGTTGTCTGAACAGCATCGTCAATTGATCGAGTCCACTCTGTCCCATGTTACGGCAGTCGGGAACAAATCCACACTTAGCGAAGCATCTCAATCTTGGGTCAAACTTGCATTATCTGGGCTGGCTCTTTATGTACCAAACTATCCTCATGATCCAGCATTACGTCCTATGGTCGAACAGAGGCTGTTCAATGAGAAGAAGGCAACTGCTGTTCAAAAGTTGGAATCGCTACGTCAATTCCAAAATGATTTCACTGGTCAAAATACAAGCGTTCGCATCCGGAGCATCGAAGCGGAGATCCATGAAATGGGACTTGAACCTACAGTCCCCGCGATAGTGCGACCTGAAGTTTCCGAGCTAGATGCGCTTCAAGGAGAATTTTCAAACTTGCTCAGCATTATTCAACCTCTTCTCGAGGGCAAGATGACAATATCAGATGCTTCGTTGGACAAGACAATGCGACAGAACATCAGTCTAGTGATTGACAGGCTATCCAGCTCCTACAGAAGCTACACCGATATCACTAGTCCCGCTATCGGATACCTCGTTTGCCTAAACATCGGCCTGTCGCTGGGCTCTTTACTGGAGAAAGAGGAAACCAATGTCTCCAGAAGCCTCCAATACATCACCGAACACACGCCATTCTTCGGTCTGTCGGGAACGCAAACTGAATTCAAGCCGGACCTTCTCTTTACCGATTCTGAGAAAGAGCTGCAAAGGCTGAACCACTCCATTGACCTTCGATGGCACACGCTACAAAGTCTCACCATCACAAGTATTGTCGAACCCATCCCTATCATGGACAAGAGGGCCAGAGCGCTTGTCCACAGCATATTCCAATCCTTTTATAGTGACTGGAAGGTGAAACTACTGAAAGACCAGGAGACCGAAGCCAAACGATCGAACTTGTACACCTACAAGGGCGATGAGCAGGAGACGGATGAAGCAGATCCAGAGCTTTTCCCAGACTACGATGCTGAACGAGAAACCACAGACACTTCTAAATCTACATCCCGCGAGCACGCTATTCGTGTAGCGCATGCCCATTCGAATCTCTTCCTCGGGAACGTGGAATCTGCAGGTGCTTTGCAGTCGCTCCTCCAGTGGTGCGCTGGCGAAATGGTGCGTGTGGCTGAAGGAAACGCACATGGCACCACCTACGAAAACGCGCTACCGACTATTCTTCTAAGCCTAGGCGACAAGGCAGATATGATGGCATCTTCTGAGTCTGGCAAGCTGTACAACTTTTACTTCGATGCGAACATTTCAGAAGCCAAGAGATTCATCAACCTGGTGCATCGAACGCAACAGCGCTATCGCAAAATCCACACCGCTCTAGAGATGGATCATGCTACCATTCTAGATGTCTTGCGAACCTGTGACGAAGCGCTTGAGTTCAGGCACGTGGACCCTGTCGCGAAGTTCATCACGAAAGTTGAGAAACTCCATGAATACATCAATGCCTGGCAACCGCTCGCTAGAAGAGATCTCAAGACCCCTGAGATTTTCGATGAGATTACTAAATTACTCGTCAGCTGGAGACAACTCGAACTTACAACATGGGCTCGCTTGTTCGACGTTGAAGTCGAGACTTGCCGCGATCATGCAAGGAGCTGGTTCTTCGTCGCTTATGAGACCATCATGGCAGCCTCGGAGTCTATTGGAGATCAGTCAGACCTAAATGCTCACACGAAAGATCTACTCAAAACACTTGAAGGATTCTTCTCCTCTACCACTCTGGGTCAATTTGAGGGTCGTATTCGTCTCCTCGAACAATTCCGCGCTCATGCAAAGATGCGCATGCAAGATGACGAAGCATTCCGTTCAATCCATCTTGCTCTTGACAATTTCATTGCATATTTCTCTCGATTCTTGACACCGGTTCAAGAAGCCCTGAGCAAGGGAAGGCAAGCACTGGAAAAAGAGATCGGCAACGTTATCAAACTCGCAAGCTGGAAGGACACAACGATTCAGGCACTGAAACAAAGTGCTAAAACATCGCATCGCAAGCTCACAAAACTCGTACGAAAGTTCAGAGCTGTCCTGAACCGCCCCTTTTCCACAATGTACGATGCCGGCTTCCCGGAACAGAAATTTGCACTCCAACAAGTCAGTCTCTTTGCAAGCGAGATCAAAGCAAGCCCGCAGTCTTTGCAACTTTGCGAGGCATCTATTCCCAGCTGGAATGACAGGCCATCGAGATTCAAAAACGTTGATACAACGACTTCTCTTATGCAGAAACTTTCACGTCCTTCTGCCGAAAGTGCGGATGGTGCAGTGTACATTGAAAGCTTCATTTCAGATTTGGAGACCACAATGGCTGAACTACAGAAGGCCACCCCGTCCGTTTTGACCGAAGAAAACAAGCAAACTGTCCAGCATCTCAAGACACGGAAGCGCAAACTCTACGCTGATACAATGAAAGAGCTTCGCTTGATGGGTATTGTCTCCAATCTCAGCAGTAATGTTCTTGTCAAGCAAGATGAGCTATCTACAGTTCTTGCGCAGCTCCCTACTAGTTCTTCAGATCAAAAGAACAGAACAGGAGCAGCTTATTTCCTTCACAAATCTCTTAGCCTGATGGCTCCAGTCCGCCAAGTCTTCAAGGAACATTCTGGTGACTTGACCAGCAATGACGTCGCGAAGAGCATTGGCTACCTCGAAGGTTTGTTGAACGCCGCACTCAGACAACGAAAACAAATCAGTCATGCATCAGACAACCTATGCGTACTACAACAATTGTCCTCCAGTGTTACAAATCTTCTGTCTTCCAAGATCGACACTATCATGCGTGTCTCTCCTACCCAGACCACTGGCCTTGCCTCGCTGCAGTCCGGCATATCCTGGCTTTCAACAATTACGAAGACTGGCGCAAAGATTCTCGCTATACAGGCTCAGCTCGGTCGGACAACCGAATTTGATGAAGTTACAAGCGGCCTGCGACGCTGGAGTGAGCAATTTGGTAGAATGGTGACAGACAACTTCCAAGGCCTGCCTCAATTACCTACCAACATCTGGTCGGAAACTTACACGGAAACGTACGATTTGGCGACGGAAAAGCTCGGCGAATTCCATCAGCTCTTCAATACTTGGATGGCCCAATACCCACTTTGTCGCGTGGTTCTAAAACAGATCCAGCCATTTGTTTTCGAAGCTCCCAAGAATATCGAAAGCCTAACTTCAACCCCTTCATTGGATGGTATTAGCTCTTTGTCCACCGACCTGTTTGCCATCCTTGACCTTGTACTCGGTGCTATGCAAGAGGTTCAGGCAGCACTAAGCGAGCTGCCAAACACCGTCGAAGATGCAACATGGCTTGTCAAGGAAGAAAAGTCCTTATGCTCCGCGATCATGGCACTCCACACTCAACAGATATCGAAAGCGCTTAAGGATCTCCTCAACCGGGTGCACGATTTGGGTCATGAAAGTCAAATCCAAGCAGCAGCTGCACTATTCTCGGCCGTGCAGCCCGTCCTAGAACAATACGTATCTTCTCATGATTTCCTCATTGGAAAGGTGGGAGCATTGCACTTTTCCACATCCAAACTGCTCTATCGTCTATCCAGGACCTTCATTCAAATTGGGTCGCAGGGCTTCTGCACGCCGTCCGAAAAGTCAAATGATCAGGACAAGGGCAAGGACGACAAACTGGAGTCAGGCACGGGACTTGGTGCGGGAGAAGGTGCTGAGGATATTTCCAAGGACATTGAAGATGATGAGGATCTTGAGGATTTGGCACAAGAGAAGGGTGAAGAACGTGAAGGTAGCATTGAAGAGGAAGAAGATGCTGTGGACATGGGCGAACAAGAGATGGAAGGCGAGCTTGGTGACACTGCTGAGAAAGAGGAAGGGGATGATGAAGGTGAAGAAGGAGATGACGATGTTGAGAGTCAGGTCGGCAGTGTAGACGATCTTGGCCCTAATGCTTTGGACGAAAAGATGTGGGACGAAGGTGGCAAAGACGAAGATCTAGACGAGAAAGAGGGTCAACAGGATGTTGGCACGGAAACTCAAGATGAACAGGTAGCTGCCGATGACAAAAAGGAGAAGAAAGAGGATGACAAAGGCGAGAACGAGGAGGCTAAGAATGAAGATGAGGAAATGGAAATGGAAGGCGAAGAACAAGACGAAGAGGTGGGAGCGGGTGAGCAAGAGAAGATGGATCCTTTTGCAAAGGAGGAAGAAACCCTTGAGCTTCCCGAAGAACTCAACCTTGATGGAAATGATGGAGGAAAAGAGGAAGAGGACTTCGGTGATATGGATATGGATGAAGGCGAAGATGAAGAGCTCGACGCTGACCTCAATGCCGACCCCGAAAATGCCAAAGACGAACTTGAATCCGAACCCGGCGAGCAGGATGAAGAAACCACAGATCACATCAAGGACGAAGACGAATCAAAGGCAGAGGAAGAAGGGGAGCAGGATGACCAAGATGCCATGGAAGAAGATGTTGTTCCTCTTCCTGATGAGAATGCGCCACCCGAAGATGGCCGAGAAGACCGTGACGACAACGTTGACGCCTCTGCCGAGGCTGGTGCTGGCGCAGATGCAAACGAAGACTCCCACCAGGACCAAAAGGAGCAGGCCTCCGCAAGTGCGGCAAACCAACAAGACGGCCGTGAAGGGGAGACATCTGAAAACATGCAGGAGACCAATGCCGAGGACGGAAAACTGGGACAGACTGCTCAACCTGAAGCCAGTGGACGTGGTGAAGATGAAGAGGAGACTGCACAAACAGAATCTTTCAAAAAGCTGGGTGATACTTTGGAACGATGGTATAATCAACAACGTCAAATCCAAGAGTCTAAGCAGAAGGACGAAACAGAGGTTCAACAAATTGACAAGGAGGTCGATATGGCCGATGCAGACTTCGAGCACCTCCCAGACGATGAGACCCAAGCAGACACGCAGGCGATGGGCACCGCGACTGAGGAACAGGCAAAGACTCTTGATCAAGACATGGCTATGGCTGTTGACGAAAAAGAGGAAGAAAAGGTCCCAGCGCGACCTGAAGAAGACCCTGTGCACGAGGAGAACCAAGATGTCAACATGGAAGACTCTGTGCCTCAACTTGAGCAAGAAGAAGAGAAAGAGCAACAGCCCCCGACTGCAGATGGCCGTCCTCAAGCGTTTGTGGGTGAACAGAAAACATTCGAAGAAGATGATGATCATGAAATGGAAGACGCTATCCCGCTGGACGATGAGATTTCCGAGACATCATCTGTCCACGAGGTAGAGACGCAATTGGAGTTGACCCATCTTGATCCTGGTCTTTCTGCCATGACGCCCGAGACCGCTCGCGCTCTCTGGCTACATCATGAGAGCTCCACGCATACTCTCTCCCAGCAGCTCACTGAACATCTTCGATTAATCCTCGCACCTACTCTTGCAACAAAGCTTCGCGGCGATTTCCGTACTGGTAAAAGACTCAACCTCAAACGAATCATACCATACATCGCGTCTGGGTACAAGCGAGACAAGATCTGGTTACGCCGATCCATGCCCAGCAAACGCAGTTATCAAGTTATGATCGCACTCGATGACTCCAAGTCCATGGCCGAATCCGGAGCTTCCAATCTCGCACTCAAGACCTTGACTCTGGTCACACGTTCGCTTTCCATGCTTGAGGTGGGAGAGGTCTCCGTCGTTGGCTTTGGCGATCAGGTGAACGTGACACATGATTTCGACAAACCATTCACTTCGGAATCTGGTGTCCGCGTGTTCGAGCAGTTCGGTTTCGAGTCTGGCAAGACAGACGTACGTAAACTCGTGGACAGAAGCTTAGATCTGTTCGCAGAGGCCCGGCGCAAGGGGGCAAGCTCCGCTGGTGAGGATCTGTGGCAACTCATGCTAGTTGTCAGCGACGGTATCTGCGACTCGCATGCTGATATTCAGCGTCTCGTTCGACGGGCGCAGGAAGAACGTGTCATGATCGTTTTCATCATCATCGACGCTACTGCCACCACGACAATCTCCGATCCCAGCGCTTCTCAAGGGACGGGTACTCAGCAGGGCTCGACGGCAGAAAAGGCAAAAGACAAGACGAGCATTCTCGATTTACAAAGCGTGGAGATTACGGCAGAAGGAAAGGTGGTTCGATGGAAGTACATGGAAAGGTTCCCGTTCAGGTATTATCTTGTCGTTCGAGATGTTAGGGAGTTACCAGGAGTTCTTGCCGGTGCTTTGAGGCAATGGTTTGGAGAGGTCGCCGGAAGTACAGGCTAGATATTCAGCATTTTCAGGAGTTTTGTTGCATAAAATTTCATTTTGTATAGTTAGTATAGTCAATTATACTTTTCCTAAAATCACATAGTACATACTGTAAATTTATTGCTACTGATTATTATCAAGTTTGGCTCCCAAAATACTTGCCTATGAAATGCTTATCCAGTCCCGTCCCATCATAGTCACTCATGTCATCTTATTCCATCCCATCGTTCCTAAATCAACCTCTGATTGGCTCCCTACCACGTGGCTCTTCACTTGCCCTCTCACCTCTTGGCGCGGTGAACATGTCGACTGTAATCCACACCAATTCCACGAACCTTCCGGATTAGGAAGGTTGAGTAGTGATGAACGAGGTGGTCTGTGGGTGATGGAAGCCACGTGTGCATGGAGCTAGTACGGAATTGGAATGGTGCCCTTCTTCCAAGTTGAGTGAGAGGTGAGAGGTTAAGGGTGATTTACTAGTAATATAGTTAGGTGACAAAAGGTTTTTATTCTGTATTGTGCTGGTAGAGGAAGTAAAGATATGTATCCTCTAGTGCTAGTAGATAGCTGACCATATATTCAATCAAATTGAACATCCTTTAGTTTTACGACATCAAGAAGCCAGCTATTCACCTGCTGAAAGGTCGACCTCTGATGATAAACTAGACTTCCGTGATGCAAACGACTCCTTGAGGCTATCGATACGGAGTATTTAACTGTCACCTATTCCAATTGTGTTTAAAAACTCTTATCATCTATTCTATCATTATGCAACTGAGCATTTCTCGGGCCATGACGAGAGCAACGCGTTAGCATGATGTAATGAACGCATATCTGCTCCAGATCTCTCCTTTCAAGACGTTGAATAGTTTGGCAAAGTTCTAATCTCATAAAAAGCAGTTCAGTGCTAGATATCTCCTACCGAAATAACCTAAAATGCATACCGTCACTAAAAATCTCAACAGGATCGTGAAGGCCATAGTAATTGGATGCCTAACGAGCATTGGGCAAGTGTAGGATTCATTGAAGCGCACGGGCAGAATTTCCCTCCGTTTTGCAACTTTACAGGGCGGGTTTCCTTTCACACGCGGCGGCGGATTGAATTGACCTGGTCTAGAGCAGACCAGAATTAGGGATTACTCAACCCTCAGATACCTCTAGCAACTACCTACAATGCTGAGGTACTTTGTAAGCACGCTGGTCGTGGTTGAGTGCATTCATGCCAGCCCTCCCATTGCGCACGTGGACCAGCAACCTTTCCTACAACCCTGGGATGCCACCATAGCTCCAACGCCTTCCCAGCATCCCACAGAATCTTTTCCGGAGTCGTTATCTGATTCCGTCAGTTCAAATGATCTGGAGTCAATTTTGAAATCGGCATTGAAACAGTGGAAGACATCGCCCCTGCAACGCCCATACACCGCCGATGAAGTCTTCTTCCACAAACACCTCCCCAAAGCCCGCAAGGAGAATCCAAACCTCACAGATGGGGAGATTGCGCGGAAACTCGGGCAAGAGTGGCTCACCATGGACACTCTTGCCTTCAATGACGATTGGCTACCAGCACAGTACACTTACACGTCTATTGCATATACCCTCGAAAAGGATTGGAAGTCGAGACGAATCCAAAGCAGTGTCAGAGAGGACGATTCGGATTGGCCGCTCATTCAAGCGCAGTGGTATTGCGATGACGGGACTTTTGACGAGGGCGTCAGGGCGCCGGAGATGCCTAAGAAGGCAGAGGAGTGGTATAAGAGGAGTTTAATTTGCGAAGCCATCAGGGAGCAGAGAAGAGGGAGCGATGCAACGATTGCCGCATTAGGAATGAGAGCGTCTCGAGAGTGGCGCACTCTTCCTGACGATAAGAGAGCCAAGTTTGAAGAGATGGCGAGAAAGCAGCAGCAGACA
This sequence comes from Aaosphaeria arxii CBS 175.79, assembly GCF_010015735.1. Taxonomy (NCBI): domain Eukaryota; kingdom Fungi; phylum Ascomycota; class Dothideomycetes; order Pleosporales; genus Aaosphaeria; species Aaosphaeria arxii. Next base: position 281,017 of record NW_022983477.1, on the reverse strand, counting down.
TATCTGAACAATTGGGAGGAGTATGGGAGGGCTGCGGGTACGAAGCAAGTACCGCAGTATATTTTACCATGTAATATCACCAATGGTGGTAAGATGAGGAGTAAGGCGATGGCAGAGAAACTCCTCGGAGGTCGTGCGAAATTCCCACCAGAACTGAATCCTTTACAACGGTCGGCTTATATGATGTATTATATGGACAGAATATGCAATGCTGTGATTGATAATCCACAGAAGTCAATAGGTAAGCCACAAAGATCCATCGGATATTTCAACAGTCGGAGACTGACGGAAGGTAGTCGATCACGGCTACGATCTGGACAAAGTATGGTATGGCCCTTGGTCGCTGCCTCAACACCATCGACAATGGGCAAGTCAAGAGCAAGACGAACCGGAAAGTGCGATCATGCTACGCAACTCGCTTCACGTCCAATATAAGGAAAAGTTCGAAGCAGCGAAGTCAGATTTCCTCAGAAGCTGGACGGAGTACTGGATAGCCATCTCGAAGAATCTGAAAGATCCCGATCACCCGATGGAAAGAAGTTACCTCTGGCGTCTCAAGACCTCAGACCCATTCGGTGCGCAGTATCTCTTCTGCTGGGAAATGGAGTTCAAGTGGTTTGCAGAAGCCATGATAAATGGGATGAGTCCAAGTGAGTGATGATTCCACGTCTCCTATATCCTAATCACTAACAAGCTCTGAGAATTCATGCCAAAATGCAATGATGAGTGGGCACTGATGTCCAAGCATTCAAATGGTTCCAATCAGCAAAGACAGTATGAAGACCTGCACAGGGAAATGTTGAAACGATATGAAGTGGCCATGGGGGAGTCTTGGGGCGACCCTATCCAGGAATGGCAGGATAGTATCGGTGTGAAGAGTGAACTTTGAAATTGCGTCATTGATGTTGAATGTAAAGAAGTTAGAGAAAGTCACCCGGAAGTCCAATGTCATCTCTACAGTCAATACTGCATTAGAACCTCCTGTAACACATATATGTGAAGAAAAGGTCCACTTCAATATCGCGAATTCTGTTTGCATTTATCACCATCATGTGTAAATTTCCTACGTAGCATCGTAAATCATTGTGAGGGCATAGTCATCGTTGTTTTAGATGCACACTAGCTAGTTCACAATCTTTTCGCAATTTATGGATGATGTTCGCTTCTAAGACATCATTCTATGATAATGTACCCTTCTTCTAGATACCCCGCTCCAAAATAACTGACCATACGACTGAAAACTTGTCTTATTATCCTTCCACCAGAAACATCCCGGGGCATAGAGTTGCAAGTTCATTTATGAAGTCATGGGCATGCTAGGCTACGAACGAGCTTCGAGGACGGATTCCGTGGGGTCAGCCTCCACTGCATTGTCATCGGCTTTGCCAAGCCCATTGCTGAGTGTGGACCGACACTGGGGAGGCCGAGTCCAAGAGAAGCAATATCGACCTAGGCTAAGGGCATCACTTCTTTTCAAGGCCCTGTATCCCATACCGGTTCTCCATTTGCAGTCGCTCCGTAGGAAATTGGTATTTCATAATCAGGTGGGGTCGGCATTTCGGGTATTAATATTGGTGATGTTGCATTCAAATATCGCTCCATCATATTTCCATCAGCTGTTCGTTTCATAGTCCAGTCGTTCAGAACGCGCCGAAATTCTGACACTTCTGCATTCAGCTCACGCTTGGGAATCCAATTTGGCATATCGCGCACCATATTGATTCCATTCCTGCGTTGGTGACCAGCAGTGAAGCTTTGGTCGCCAGGGATGAGTTCATGTAATGTAAAAGTAACGCCCGCCACATCGTCTTGATCCACAAGCTGGTCATCCTTCTTGCTCGCAGAATAGTTGATATCGTATAGCAGGATCTTGTCTGTTTCGGTGTTGAGGAGGATATTTCGGGGTGCGGTGTCTTGATGCATAACACCCAACTCCAGATTCAAGAAATCGACCACTTGAAGGAGCTGTTTTAGCCATTCTAGTCGGAAGACTATAGCCATATTGTCGAGAGTTCCGCCAGAAATATATCTTGTAGTAAACCCTATCACCCGAGACTCGATATCCTCTAAGACAACTCGATCCAGAGCAAGCAGGTTGGGGTGGGGCGGCAGTCTGTGGAATAGGTGTAGTTCAGGCCAAAACATCGATATTGGTCTGGGTTTGTAAGTGGCATAAATTTTGAATACCACTTTTCTCTGCTGTCCCTCTTCGTCTTGGTATAATCTCAAGTCGACAGCAGGCCCCAATCTGTCAAGCTCGCGTAGCTTAGAGAACTGAATGGTGCGGCAATCGACGAGTGACTTGACCATGGAGCACAGGCAGATTTAGCCAAAAGGGGTGATGCGAGCAAGGTCGAATGGAGACAATGTAATATCGAATCCTTGAAATAGACGAAAGAAGTGGCATGAGCATTAGCGAAGGAGCTCGACCGACTGAACGGACTAATAAGCCATGCTTGTCCAGGTGTAGGAGTTTACAACGAATCTGAAAACAGCATCGACACGCATTTTGTCTTTACTTTACTTCCGGCGTTGCAGACGACAACACCCTCCCGCATGGTGTTGCAGTCTTCGGACTTGTATCGCGCTGCCCCGTCGTCAACCGCTTTCCAGAACCTGCAGCAGATCAATCAGGATATCGGAGAAACCTACTTGTACAATCGTATTAAGCTTGCTCAGATCCTCTTTGTTTGTGAGATCGTCAAGCGTATCAAGGCAGGTCAATTCGGGCCTGTAACAGCAGACGAAGATCAGCCGTGGATCAATGCAACCTGTCCTGGAAGTGTCCGAATAGATCAACAGGAGAATGCGGTCGAAGCCTACGATACCTTCGGAAAGTTGGGCGCAAAGGCAGTTAGGCCTTTCATGAAGGACTCGGTGGACGAAGGTTGTAGGCCCGCTCTGTTTGCGGCTACAAGCGATGATATCTTGAGAGCGAAAACCCAAGGCGCGTATATCGTGCCTGATAGGAAGGTCGCAGATCCTAGTAAAAAGTCTAAAGATGGAAAAATCTTCTTAAACCTATAGAACTTAATGAATGAGGTGTTGAAGGCTAAGATTGGCACATTGGAATTCGCAATGTAAACTAATGTGAATAGGGAAGCGAGATGATAGGAGGAGGACGGTCATGAATCAATGAACTACGACTATTACTTTTTCAATTGGCATTACTTAGTTTCATATCAGGCAAATCATGTGTTTTCGTTCATTATTACTCTTTCAGGAGAAGTGGGTCAACTCAGCATGATGTTGCCTTCGTGAGTTGCACGATAGAGGTAGCATATGTTGCATTTGAGATTTCTCGGTAACAACGTCAGGTGACTACTAAAGATAAACTTTTGTGAAACAGGGAGAACAGATCTTAGTTCCAATAGCCACGTGGGGTATGAATACTGAATCTTACAGACTGCAAGGTACTTGTCGACCTGAGCCTTAACCAGGTCGTTCCTCTTCGCATAGCATATGGCCTGGCTTGATTATTGATGCATCAGAGCCTTCGTGCCTTTGGCTACCATTAATAGTACTATCGCATTTTCGTCGTCTGGGATATGTGGAAAAGGTCTTGGGGCGGTTCTAGATCAGGAACTCATCCTGGCGACGAGCATGCGCTCTCCAATGAGAATGTAACCGGTTCGATAGCGAACTACACCCACTCGATTTGTTCTCGGCAAGTTGCGGCCATAAATTCGGGGGTATGCAGGCGAGTCAACTGCGGGGATCCATACTTGCCAATGTACTGGCCGTAAACCAGATGTCTTCCCAAGCATTCCGGGGACGAAGTGGCTGGAGGTTGCACCAGAACCAAGATTCAGGGCAGATCCTCCCTGTTCGCAGTACACGGTCCGTCCATGATTCTCGGTTTGGCACCGAAGAGCACGTGTGTGTGTAGGCCAGGCGCAATCTTGAGTAACAACAAGGAACCAATGCGTGATCGAAAATGGGTTACGCCAAGCTACACATTGGATAATGCGGCACAATATCCGGGCTGCTCAAAGCCTCGAATCAGCCAGGCACGAGACGATAAATTCAGACGACACTTAACAAGGCATTGCTGAACTCGACTCCGGAGATTCCCTCGGCTTGATAACTCTTGCATACGGTGACGGCTCCAGGTCAGGGACCAAACTTTGCCAATCATATCCTACCAAGCAAGAAAGCATATCATGGTAACCTTGAGGCATGGTCTCATGAACAATCAATAGCGCATTCATCCAATTCTGTTGATATCGAGTTTAATTTAGAGAGAGCTGGAACAGGACAGTGAACGTCTGCACGCAATAAGACCTGCAGTGATGACCGTCCCAATCGAGTTTAGCATCGGGAAATTGACTCCAGTGACTATAGGCTCGTGCTTGATGATCCACCCCCGCAACGTCATCCAGGTCACTTTAATCCCAACCTCCATCTTTCAACATCAACACGACACTACTCCAACCGTGTTTCTATCATCGTCTGAATTGATCGCAGCTGGCTTGCGACGTTTTGGAGGGTTTATGCATGTTCGATTTCGTTGAGCAACGACCGTTTTTCGCGGTATTTCCGCACCACACCCTCGGTAGACTGTCAGCATTCATTCCATAGACCCGCAAAACAACATATCGCAAAAAATGGATGAAGAAGTAGACCGCCGCGACAGCAGCAGTCCCTTGCTGGAAAGGGAAGATGGACATAATGTCTTCCACGCGCAACAGCCTGCGTCGCCGTATTGGCCGCCCCGAAAGCGCACCGTGATCGCGACGATTATGGCCTTTTTCCCTTTGGTCTTTCTCCTTCTTGGATTGTCTGGCTGGAGCTTCGGCAACTCAAATGTTCCTTGGTCGAAACTTCCGAAACGGCCACTCATTGTTACTTTGCCCGGTTACGGCAGCTTCAAAGGCACGCAGATTCTTGCAACGTACGGATCGAAGACTGCGCTTCGCGCGCCAGTCGATGCCTGGCTCGGCATTAATTATGCGAAACCTCCCGTGGAAGATTTGCGCTTTGCGCAACCAAAATGGCCCGATGCTTTCAATGGAACGCAAGATGCCGTAAAGTTCGGCCCGATCTGTATCCAAAACGCAGGGTGGAATGTCCAATCTGAGGACTGCCTCAACTTCAACGTTTTCCGCACGGCCGGTATCCCATTTTCGAGGAAATTGCCCGTTTTTGCCTACGTCCATGGAGGAGCTTTTGTTATGGGCAATGGTAGAGGTTTTGATGGGGCAGCTTTTGTTGCGCAAAGCCAAAGGCCTATTATGGTCGTCACCTTCCAGTATCGCTTGGGCGCTTTGGGAAGCCTACCATCGAAGCTTTTCGAAGAGGAGAATCTATTGAATTTAGGACTTCTAGATCAAAGACTGATGTTAGATTTTATTCAAGAATACATTGGGCAATTCGGCGGCAATCCTGACGAGGTAACGCTCGGGGGCCAAAGTGCTGGTGCGCACTCTGTCGGAATACACCTTTTCCACAACTATCGTGGCGATAAGGGAAACCCGCTCTTTGCCAGAGCTATCTTGTCATCTGGCTCGCCGATAGCACGCACTTTCCCAGAAGCGACCTACCCTATATATGAACGACAGTTTACACAGTTCATGGAATACTTGAGCTGTCCACTTACGCCAAACGACAAGGCGCTGGAGTGCCTGCGTGCCGCACCTACAAGCGATATTCAGCATATTTCGCAAACAATCTACAAGGCTTCGGAATACAACATCACCTGGCCGTGGCAACCAGTCTCACCAGGTCCCCTTCTCGAGAAACGCGGATCAGACTCTGGCAGAGACGGTAGCTTTTTCAAAGTCCCCATTATTATCTCCTCCACCACAGACGAAGGAAAGTTATTCGCCCCCAAGGACCTCACAACCACAGAACAATTCACAGCCTTCATGGGAAACGTGAACCCAGGCCTCACCAAAGACGACCTCGCCGACCTCATCGATCTCTACCCAGACCCAGAAAACGAAACAAGCCCCTACCACAACTCGCCCATCTCCACGCAATTCAACCGCATATCCGCCGCATACGGAGACTACTCCTACATCTGCCCGGTCCAAGACACCGCAGACGTGATGGCCAAATCGAAGCTCAAAGACCGCTCCCCGCCCGTCTACAAAGCGCGCTTCAACACGCCGAACTGGGCGCCAGACTGGCAAGGGGTCCCGCACGCCAGCGACGGCGCCTACTTCAACGGCGTGCCGAACGTACAGTATCCTGACATCTCGACGCTGTATGCGAGCTACTTCGCGAGTTTTGTCGTCAGCGGCGACCCGAATAAGTATTCTATCGACAGCGCGCCGATCTGGGACCGCTATGAGGGGACCGGAGGTTCGGAGTTGGTGGTGGGGAGTCTAGAGGGGTTGGGCACGGCGATAGAAATAGAAGGGGATGTCGATACTGCCGGCAAGCAGGGCATCAGGATGGATGCTTGTGCCTGGTGGCGGGACCCAGATCGGATGGACAGATTACGCAAATGAAGTGGATTTTCGTGACGTGAAGTGAATAGATACCTCGGGCGTATTTACCGTTGTTATTGATTTTTTTTTATCCACTTTTCTTCTTAGTTGGTGTTTTTTTCGGTTATTTTATAATGACTATATAGAATCTGGCACGTACATAGAAAACGGTTCGTGGTCTCTTTCTCAATTATTCTTTCCTGTGCGGATTTACAATCAAAGAAATTTTGGCTGAAGCACACAACAGTTGAAAAAACGGTCGGTTAGCTCAGTTGGTTTAGAGCGTGGTGCTAATAGCATTCATCCTATGATACGCCAAGGTCGCGGGTTCGACCCCCGTACTGACCATTCTTTTTTTGCTAGTTTGTTGTACATGTCAGAGGCAATTGTATCCGGCGATATATCTATGTTACTGGTTCGTTCGAAGCTGGCATCGTCTGCAGTTGTCTGCCAAGATTTCTTTTTGTGTGTGGAAGAGAACATAACCGACTTTTTTGAAGGAGTAAGCACCTAGCTATCAACCACTACTAATGATCAATCGATCGAAAATGATTCAAATTTATGGAATATTCACTCTGGCAAGCACTAATCCAGCATGTATTAGTCGATGCAAGGTAGCATTATAATCATGATCACTTCTACATTTAGTAAATATTCAATAATAGCCCAAGCATCAATATCCTTTCGCCATGTATTTTTACTCATGGTGGTAGAAATGAATAAGAAATTTATTCTGTGAAGCCATAAAACATTTTTCAATGGTTATCGATGCACCGAAACGTTTCATGCGCCTGACAGCGTACACAAACTTCTGTTTATGTTATCTGTACATGTTATGCTCCCATCTCCGATCTAAGCTTTACAAACCATTCGGTGACTTCCAACACTGACTCAAGAAGCCCCTGTATAGGCCTCCCTCCAAGCAAAAGCCTCGCAGTTTCGGTCGAATCAACTCTATACGGCATCTCACTCGGCACCCTATCCCTCCCAATTGTGAACACCCCATCTGCAACCTCCTTCGGATACCTCTCCGCTATTACGTCGGCAACCTCTGTCCAGATCTCCTCGGCCGTCTTCCCAGCAGGCGTCGTAGCCGCAGCCACGAAGTAATCCGGGATCCCATAATCCGGCACATTGCTCGCCGAAAGCGCTTCGACATGCACGCGAGCACAATCCAGCACCGAAACGAACCCGAACGCATATCTCGGCGTCTGGTCGCTGAACAACAACGCCCTCGACATGCGGTCCATCTGAGCATACGCGTCTGCAGACGAGGTGATGAGCTCGGACGGCCCGATGACGGTCCCAGGGATGACTTGCACGATAGAGAACGGCAGGTCGGGATCCTTCCGGAGCGACTGGAGGTACTGCATGCAGTATGCCTTTGCGCCGGAGTACGCGTGGTGCGGTGATGCGAGAGGGGGGCGGAAAGCGGCTGTCGTCGTATTGATCTGCACGTGCTCGTTCAGGAGTTTGGTGAAGGATGTTCCTGGTGTTGAGGGGGAGGATGGATTCACGAGGCCGGCGCCTGCTTGGGTTACGACGATCCTTGCGACGGTCCCGGATTTCTTTGCTGATGATAAGACGTTTTCTAGGGATTGGACGAAGGGGTGCCATATCTCGTTGTCGGGGTGGTAGTTCTGTGTCTTCCTTTAGTCTCCTCTTGTCTTTTCTCTACTAGCAAAGTTGACAGGAGAATGATGCTTACCGGCTTCGGCCATACACCTGCAATATGAACAACATATTTCGCCCCAGAAAACGCATCATCATATGCGCCCGGAGCGGTGTTGTCAGGTACTATGCTATATTCAATGCTGTCTTCGAATTTTCGAATCGAAGGCCCCCTCTTAATCTGTTCGACGGCTTCTTCCCGCCGCACGACGCACCGGACACGATATCCACTTCGAAGTGCGTGCAACACAGAATGATATCCAATTGTTCCGTTAGCTCCCGTTATCTACATTGTCGTTAGTATATCTTGTGTTTTTGAGTGGTGAAAGGAGTGCTGTTCACCGCAACCAGAGCTGACGCCATTTCGCCGCCTCGGATGATTTACGAACGGAACAATTCCGTTCAGAGAGTTCTCTGTTTTATATCGAAGGCTTACTACACTCTAATCATTCGTCTAAACCCAATGTAAACGACATAGGGCGTGATCACGTGGGCGCAGTGGAATCTATGAATTTTGGAGTTGTAGTTGTACAGTACAGACACCGGAAGGTACCTCGGGCTAGTTGCAGACTAGGTCTATATACACCGTGTCCCGTTGAGAGTTATTTAAGGCTTCGCAAACTGGATATCCAAAAATGTATTGCAGTCTTTTTAGTGACCTGAAGGCAGTCTGCATGCATTACCAGTGGCATCAATTACTAGCAGGGGCAGCCTTACCCTCCCTCTCTACCCGGCACCCCGGGTGCATTTGGAAGTTTCTCGGCAGTTTCTGGACGTCATTGAGTTTGCTCAATCCGCTCTTCGTACAAGTTGAGCACGTTGCATGCAGATTATCTAAAATCATGTCCATACAATAATTCCCTATGATCATACGTTTCCTTCTAATTTTGCTACAACCTGGCTAACACCGCGTCTTATGATGTCGTCCGAAACTAAAGAAACTGATCATTCTCACGTACTGGCAGCAAAAACACGACGACTCGATATCGTCATTGTATGCAAAGGCTCCTTTGCCAATCAAATCCTTACTTACAACATCAGGTCGGTGGCTCTTTGGGTGGCCTCAGCACTGGCATCGCTCTGCGGGATTTAGGACACAACGTCACGATCCTCGAGCGCAACCCCACCGAGCTCCTTCACAACCAAGGTGCGGGCATTGTCACAGGTGGTGACACACTTGCATTCTTCAAGCGCTATGACAGATGTGGTCGACAGATCGCCATCTCGTCACAACGACGACAATATCTGGACAAAGATGGCGCGATGGTGCATAAGGAGGATATGGTGCAGAACATGACGAGCTGGGATCTCGTTTACTACATTCTCAGGGCGAATTTCGACGGCGTACGCAGCGAGTATTGCGATGTGCCGGCACCAAAGGCCAGTCACGGCAAGGTCAAACATCTCCATGGTCACAGAGTCACAGGACTTGCGGAGCGAGACGATAAAGTCGAAGTATCGTTCGTGACAGTGGAAGGGAAAGAGGGTGTCATATCAGCTGACTTTGTCGTGGGAGCGGACGGTCCAAGTTCCACAGTCAGGAGCCTTTTCGAACCAGACGTTGAACGCACGTACGCGGGCTACGTTGCTCTCCGAGGCACTGTACCAGAGGAGGACGTGTCACATCAAGCTCGGGAAGCATTCAGTGAGCGATTTACCTTCTTCCATGCGAAGGGGATACAGATTCTCGCATATCTCATACCGGGTCAGAATGGGACCATGGAGACTGGGAGACGGCTTATCAATTTTGTCTATTACACCAACTTCCCCTCGAAAAGTCTCGACGAGCCATCACCAGACCTTGCGGAGTTGATGACGGACGTGGATGGACAAAGACATCGCATCACGATGCCTCCAGGGAAGACTAATCCAAAAGCATGGGAGAAACAACGTCAGATCGCCCAGGAGAAATTGCCACCACAGTTCGCGGAAATCGTATGTGCAACGAAGAAGCCATTCGTACAAGCCATCACGGACGTCAAATCGCACAGAAATGAATTTCTCAATGGCAAGGTCGTTCTCATTGGCGATGCACTTGCAGGTTTCAGACCGCACACAGTGGCGAGTACGAGTCAAGCCTGCTTTGATGCCATGATCCTAGCAGACATGATTGGGGGTAAAGTGTCACGGAAGGAATGGAAGAGGGAAACGATGGCTTATGCCTCAGTGATACAAAAACGAGGTGTTGATATGGGCCGTCGCAGTCAATTCGAGGATCTACCCCTCAGCGAGCATATCCAGGATCGGAATCTTGCTTCTAGGCCTAGGGAGGAGGAGGTTTGGCCTGAGTGGGCACTTGAGGATGTTTGAAGGGTCGCAGTAGTGCTACACAGCTGTACATCAGCAAGGTCTTGAGACTGTTGACTGACTACGATGCCCTTGACCATCCAACTTTTGAGGCTTTGAGGCTGCCAACTGGTTTCTCTTACAATCCACTCTCGAAGAGCTGATCCAGGCGAGTATAAACGATAGTAGGAAGCTAGCTCGAGCTCACCATTGGTGACATATCATATCACGTGTTTCACTATACCCCGCACAGGGATTAGCGTTCCGATCTCGCATGGCCTAGCCGACGTTTATATCAACATGCCGTGTCCATGATGGCATCGTTTTCTCTTATCAGATCTCCGACTACAACTCATACAAAGTCAATGATCGCACTCCCCTGTTGATGCATCGAAGGCCTGCAGTCTTGGAAAGATACAAGGTTCGCAACTACAATTGAACTCAATTTGACTACAACGTTTTAAAACTGTAGCTGTACTGGACCCAGCTTGATTATAGCGATATAAGCGCTGAAGCTATACTCAAGCTACTTGGACCCCGATTGACTACAACGATATATCAACACCACAACTATACTTGTCCCAGCTTGACTACGACGCCATTCAAACCACACTTATCTATTAAAGTTGTACCTATACTGGAGCTATCTTGACTACAACGACATCAAAACCCGCAGCCATGTCCCAAATCCACCAAACATCACCCTTCCTACGCCTTCCCCCCGAGATCCGCCTCGCCATCATGGAGCACGTCTTCGAACCACCACCTCGAAACACCGGCTTCATAACCCCTCACAGCATCTCCGCCTGCCCACGCAGCAACCTCTCGCACCTAATCCTCGACACCACCTACTTCCCCTCCACTTCCCTCGCCCTCCTCCTCACCTGCCACCAATTCTCCCACGACTTCACCCGCCTCGCCTTCACCCACACCCCCTTCACCCTCACCAACCCCTTCACGCCCCTCGCGCCCCAAATCACCAAAACCCTCCACCCGCACCAAATCGCCAGCATCCGGCATCTCCGCCTCGTCGCCGGCGCCCACCAGTTCCGCGACATGTGCACCTGGCGGCAACACGCCTTCAACCTGCCCACGCTGCACCTCGCAACCCTAGACATCGTGTTCCACTCCTCCGGCTACTGGCACTACCCGGCCGATTTCACCGCCGACGTCGTGCAGCTGCTCCGCCGGCTCGAAGGCGTCGACGCGCTGCGGTTCGTGCGCAACGGCGCGCTCGTGAAGGGCGGGTTCAAGACGTGGTGTAATCGGGTGGTTGCGCTCGTGCTGAAGGAGGACCATTGGAATAGGTACGATGCGCCTGGTGCGCCGGTGCTGGAGGCGACGTGGTGGACGTGGACGTTCTGGGATAGGGAGCAGGTTTTTGAGTTGGTTGCAATGGAGGGGGAGAGGGGGGCGATGCCGGAGGAGGTGTATATGAAGGAGGTTGGGCCGTTGGTGGAGGCGTTGATGAGGAGTGTGGAGAGTGAGGAGAGGGAGCCGGATCCGAGGCCTAGGGGGATGTGGGCGTGAGGTTGGGGAGGGGCGGTGGGTTGGGGATGGTGTACATCTTTGACGTGCTTGGTAGATGGCGAGTGAGAGATGTAACTTTTCGCGGATTGAGGGGTATGGTGTCTGCTTCGACGTTAAATAAACTCAGTCCCGTGGGTAGATATCTTGAATAGACAATATGACAGGGCGTTATGCACGCAGAATACGATCACTATGATTCTATGTCTACCGAATCTTCAGGACTTCACAGATGTATATGTCAGATCAGACAGATGATTCTAAGTAGAGAGAGAGAGAGTTCCAATTTCAGTTTAGCTATAAGATAGTGACAGACTGCATTACATTCCGCCTAGGCAGAGACGCAATGGCGATCAGGAGCGGATAAGGCCCTTACGCCATAATGAAAACAAAACAAACAACAATAAGAGTTGAGAGACAACGAACAAACAGGACCGAGAAAGGATACGTGCAACGGGTACACTCCACACCAATGTTCTTCCAAATCCAGTCCCATCTAGTCTTTCCAGGGGCACACTCTAGGAAATGAGTGCAAGGACTTTAAAGATAATGCAGTGGTGGTACGAAGGTGGTACAGTACGCTTACTCGTCATCAGAGTCCTCCTCTTCGTCGCTCTCGGCGGTCTCGAGCCATTCCATAAACTTCTCGGCCGACTTGCGAACGCTCTTGCTAGTCTTGATGTCAACATACTTCTTGCTAGCCTTGACACCCCATGGCTTGAGGACTTCCTCGGAAACAAGGTCGTGCTCGTAGACCTGGAGCAAGATAGCGGAAACCTGAGGGATAAGCTCTGGCTTCTCGTTACCGACGAAACGCTCGAGACCACCGAGGAAGGCCTTCTCGTGGCGCTCAGAGGTGATCATCTTCTTCAAGACGGCGGCACGCTTCTCCACCTGCTTCTTCTTGACAATGTTCTCGTCGAAGAGAGTCTGGGCCAAGACGGTAAGCGTGCGGTGCTTCTTCTCCACACCGAATTCCTGGGCCTTGAGGTAGATGTCCACGTTATCGAGGGCATCAACATTTCCCTTCTCGGCAATGGTGTCTAGTACCCACTTGCCGTAGTGGTCATAGGCACTGTTACCTCCGCCCTCGCCGTCCTCGTCCTCTTCCACAACAACGGCACGCTTGAGGTCGTCAGGAAGCTCCTTGGCACGAGCGCGGACGGCTTCCTCGGAGGTGTCAACAGACCATTCAACCTCCTTCTCATCGTCGTCATCAAGCTCCAAGGCTCCCTCGTTGATCTGGCGGGTGAGCTCATCATCGCTACCAGCGTCGAGCTCAACGTCGCCGTTCTCCTCGGCTTGATCAGAGGCGCTGTCGCCGGGGCTGCCGCCGTTCTGGGAACCCTCTTCGGCATTTGCCTCGGCCTCCTTGCGGGCCTTGCGCTCAGCCTTCTTGGTGGACTTGTCCTTCTTTCCCTTCTTGGGCTGGTTCTTCAAGATGAACGAACTGAGCTTCAGACGCAGATCCACGTCGGAGATCTTTCCGCAGGCTTTGCAGTCGAGGTTGATACGGCCGTCCTTGATGTTAACATCGGTCTCGGGGTTCTTGCACTTCTTGCAGAGAACGAACTTGGAGATGAAGCCGTCCAAGTAGTCTTGGAGCTTGGAGGCGTCGTGGGCGCCGTTGATGATCCAACGGTCGTCGGCCGGGTTGGTGTTGGTCTGGGCACCCAACTCGAAACCGAAGTACTTGATGACATAAGAGGGAGGACGGGCGAGCGACTGGGCGACACTGCTCAGATTGACGATGACGGTCTTGATACCGTTGCCCTTGCCCTCAATCTTGGACTGGAGGCGCTCCATCTTATAACGATAGAAGGGATCGGTGACATCGCGGCGAATGTTGACGGTAGCCATGGTTGCGGTGGTTGTTATGTGGGAATCGAAGACTGGCTGGTGGTCTTATTATTGAGGGAGCGGACGGACGGGTATAGGCAAGTCTGGAAGGCTAAGGATGGCCGAAAGAGACATGCAGTTACTGCAGTCTAAGTTTAGGATTGGGAATGATATGGTTGCGGGACTCGAGGTCACTCTTGGGAACAGGTGGCTAGCCGTTGGTAAGATGATGGTTACTGCTTGGTTTCCGCGCTATGCGAAATGATTGCAGCTCGGGAGGAGGTTCGAGTCGGAAAGCGTGACAGAGGCGCGAATACATATACCGCAGCTTGGAACAGCTATACGAATGTTTGGTGCGAAGGGGTCCCCAAGGGTAGGTGGCGGTTTGGGTGTGAACTGGCCGTGAGCAGGCAACGCGAGGTGCGGGCGCGGGGTTTGCGTGTTGTGTTGGCTACAGTGAGCGATGCAAGGTTTGACCAGCGGGGAGCTGGAAGGGGAGATGGCTGATGGGGTTGATGGCAGATGATTGTTGATGTTGTGTTCCTGTGAAGGAGATGGATAGAGTTGGAGAGAGGAGGAGAGATGGTGGGAGATGGAAGAAGGATGAGCAGGGCAGGGCAGGGTGAGAGTTTGTGTGTTTAAGTGTGTGGGATGGAGTCGCAAAAGGTGGCCGCCGGACTTTAAAATTCAGTTGTTGCCGAGATTCACCCAGACTAACCTTAATTCCACCCTTCGAGGAACGTTACACACATACAAACATCATACACTTCATCAATCACTGTCATCACCATCAGCGTCAGCAAAAGTTTTATCATCTTTTTGTCAATCATCGAACCTATCGGTTCATCTTCAAGTAATATCATTTGTTCACTAACAAGCAACAATATGGGCAAGGTCCAAGCAATAATCATCACTCTGCATGAAAGAACTCTTCGATCCATTTGTCCTCCAATTTGATTATTTGCGGATCGCACATGCCAGCGCCAATGCCAATTCATATGCTAACAATGCTAATGTCGTTGTCGTCCGCTCATCATCGATCGATTTCCGTGATTTGTGGTTGGATATCCATGACTACAGCGGTTCTCGTAATTAACTAAAACCTCCTACAGGCTACAGGCGCACATCATCCCACTAATTGCATACTAAACCACCAAGCCGTTCCACCCCACCAAAGAGCCCCTCGGTCGTGAACGTCAATCAGTACAGCTTTGCACTCTTGTCGTCTGCAGTCCTGTTGAGCGTCGTGTTGTCATGTGAGTTTCATTCAATCTGCGCCAATGCAATTCATTACTTCGATTCAATTACAAGAAAGAACTTGAATTGTCTATGGGAACAAAACAAATCCTTCAAGCTTGCTTAAACCAGCAAACGCCAATCCCTGCAAACCAGCACTGACGTAGTGCATGTAGTTCAATTCAAGAAACTTGAGTATTGGAAAAGAACTCAACAAACGGCTCCAACATGGCCCCTGCAGCAGTCGACTATTCCCTCTATCTAGTGACGGACTCCACGCCCGCCATCCTCGGGGACAGGGACCTAGTCGAGGTAGTCGAACAGGCCCTGCAAGGCGGAGTCACCATCGTCCAGCTCCGTGAGAAGACTGCCGACACGGGAGAGCTCATCAAGATCGGAAAGGCCTTACACGAAAAATGCAAACAGCACGGCATCCCTCTCCTCATCAACGACCGTGTCGATGTTGCTCTCGCCGTTGGATGCGAGGGCGTGCATGTCGGCCAGGATGACATGAACGTCGCCACGGCTCGACAACTGCTCGGCCCTGACAAGATCATCGGAGCAACAGTATCATCCATCGAAGAAGCCAGGATAGCCGTCGAAAGAGGTGCAGACTATCTCGGCATCGGAACCCTCTATGCCACCAACACGAAGAAAAACACCAAGGACATCCTCGGAATTAATGGCATCCGCAAGATCCTCCACTATCTCGGCATCAGCGAGGACGAAAAGACACGAAACATCAAAACCGTCTGCATCGGCGGCGTCAACGCTTCAAACGTCCAGAATGTAATCTACCAACTTCTCGCCCCGAGCCTTAGCAACCCTGAACCTAAATCCATCGACGGCGTCGCTGTCGTGAGCGCCATCGTAGGTGCTTCAGACCCATCCAAGGCCTCACAAAACCTCCACAAGCTTATCACCTCGCCGCCGCCCTTCTCCTCAAGGACATCATCCTTAAACCCGCCCATTTGGCACGATGACAACGCCGCCGAGCTCGACAACATTGCATCCACTGCCATCACATCGCTCGCCGCCGTCCGCAAGCACTCCCCCCTCTCGCACAACATGACCAACCTCGTTGTGCAAAACTTCGCCGCCTCCGTGGCCCTCGCCATCGGTGCCTCTCCTATAATGTCGAACAACGGCGCAGAAGCCCTCGACCTCGCCAACCTCGGCGGCGGCCTCGTTATCAACATGGGCACCGCAACCCCTGACGCCCTCAACAACCACCGCCTCGCCATCTCTGCCTACAACTCCGTCGGCGGGCCCATCGTCCTGGACCCTGTGGGCGCGGGCGCCACCTCCGCACGCCGCTCCGCACTCTCCTTCCTCCTTGCCAGTGGGCATTTCTCCCTCATAAAAGGAAACGAACGGGAGATTCTGTCCGTCGCACGCGCGAGCGGCTTCACTCTCAGCCTCCCGAACGAGCAACAGCAAAAGGGTGTCGATAGCGGGGATTCCCTTTTCACACTCGAGCAGAAAGCATACATTGTATCCCGGATTGCGGCGAGGGAGCGCAACATCGTGCTCATGACCGGAGCGACGGACGTCCTGAGCGACGGGTACCGCACCTGCGCTATTCGCAACGGCCACGAGTACCTCGGCCTCATCACTGGATCTGGGTGTACGCTGGGCACCACGCTGGCTTCGTATCTGGCTGCTGCGAAAAAGGAGGGCAGCGACGCATTCTACGCTGCGGTCGCCGGCATACTGCACTACGAGATCGCAGCCGAGCGCGCCGCGAGCGCTCCCAGCGTGAAGGGTCCAGGAACCTTCATACCAGCTTTCATAGACTCATTGTACCACTACGGGAGAGACGAGTCGGAGGCGCCGCTCTCGTGGCTACGCTCCGCACTCAAAGTTGACCTTTTCAAAAGCATCCCCGACGCAGGATTATTGCAATTACCATAGACATCCCTCCCTCCACCCTTCATATATATAATCTACAAATACAATACATACATCCTCCCATGAACCTATCCTATCCATCAATCCCTCTCAAAAAGACAAAACTCAAACGCCACATCCCCCTCCACGACCTCCCCCTCTGGCACCTCCTCCCCAACCCACTCCTCCAACGCCCTCCTCCCCACCCTCCTCCACCCCCCTTCCCCCCCCTCAAGGTCCACCGCGAAAAAAGCATCGCACTCGTATTCCCTCTTAATCTTCGTCAACACCACCCTATTCGTCTCCTTCAACCCCAGCGCCTCCGCGTAGATACTCGCCCCGCCAATCACCCACGCCCGTGAAACCTGCCTCCCCCCCTCGCTACGTAGCGCCTCAATCGCAGCAGGTAAACTCCCCACGACGACCGGCCCTTCTTTCCCCCCCTCCACCTCATCACCGTCCTTCGACAGATTATTCGCGGCGCGGAAACCAGACACGTCCCGCGTGACAACGACGTTAAGCCTATCTTTCAGCGGGCGGAAGCGCGGCGGGATGGAGTCCCAAGTTTTGCGGCCCATTATCACCGCATTAATTTTTTGTGCGGTGGCAACGTCGGAGGAGGATTGGGGAGAGGTGGGCGAGGAGGCAACACGCTTCGTGACCCTCGCGAACCAGGCCATTTCTTTCTTGAGCATCGGCCAGGGGAGACCGCCCGCGCGGCCGATGCCGAGGGAGGGTGTTGCGGCGAGGATTAGGGTTAGGGGTATCGTCGAGGGCGAGGTCGGGGGTGGCATTGTGTCGGATTTGGGTTGTTGTGTTGGTTGTGAGGAGTCGGAGGTCGAGGTCGAGGTCGAGGTCGAGGTGGGCATTTGGAAGTACCCGATTTGCGGTCGGATGTACGTGATAGTTCGAAGAAATCGTAGATTATGCGTTGATAGACGTGTATTTTGTTGTAAGAGCGGGACGTTCAATTGAGGTTGTACGTTAGGTACCTAAGGCATGGAGGGGGACGTTCGTCGTGAGGCGGGGTCCCTAATCTTTTTCCGAGCGGCGCGTTTTCGTGAGGGACGCGAAAGAACGTGACCCCGCACCATTCACGGGTCTCGCGTGGCTTTTTGTCTGGGCGGATTTGCTGCTTACTGTTAGAGTAACTAGTTATAAACACTGTTTATGTCATATATCATAGGTCGAACAGATTCACGCACTCACGTACAGTCCAGAAGATGTAGTCACTCACACAGACACCTCGAATTCAAACAACTGGGCTCATTCTGCACTTTGGCTACTACAGCAGTCCGTGAGAAGACGATCAATTGATCATCCACAGAGATTATCCCCCCATATTCACCATCGTCCCCGTCCCCCTTCCCTATTCCCCCCTCTCCTTCGCAGAGAGGAGAAAGCTAATATGATACACAGTCCAACCGGGCAAGGGACCGGAAAAAGTAAAGAAGAAGAGTCACCCCAGAAAATAATTTGCAACAAAGCCGCGCGCGCGCCGCTTAACCTAGCCCATTCCTTCTTATACCGTACGGACCGACCGCTCCAGTTCTCCAATCGCTTGCAGAAGAAAGGTGGCTGGTCGGATCCTCGAACTCTGTGTGTTTGTTGTTTGTGATTGAAAACGCCATTTGCACCGTCCATGCTAGCCATTTCCTCGCGCAAAGCCCCCCGCGCCCAAAATGATTCCAAATCGTTAGCAATTCGTCGCCCGTTCCAAGGGTATCTCGTGAAAAAGGTAGCAGAATTGATCCTAGTCGCACTACTCCGCTCGTACTGATTAATCTCCCTCCCCTCCCTCCCCGCCGCTCTTCAAAGGTATCGAGAGCGAAATCTTCTTCGGCCCTCCACCGGTATCTTTGGCCGAAGTCACTGAATTCTTGCGGCGCAAGCTGCGCAGGCTGTTCGTACTGGTATTGCTGGTCAAAGAAGCACGTCGTTTGCTTCCGGATGAAGAGAGACTCGTGATGAGCTCATCCTCCTCGTCCTCCTCTCTTCTGCGCTTCTCAGAAATCCGCTCAGGTGGTGATGTTGGGTTAGACTTGGCAGTCGGGCTGTTCTCTAGCGTTTGTGTCGAAGTCGATATGCTCTGAGGTGACGTTTCAGGGGTGCTACTCGCTAGAATGTCCATGTCGTCCTCTTCTCCTTCGTCGTCTGGATAATTCACGAGCGGCCTAACGGGAGACGCGCCGTTCAACACGGGCTTTGCGTTGACGGGCAAGTCGTCATCCTCGTCGTCGGATGCGTTGAAATAAGCCTCTTCATCAGGATCCGCCTCCTTCAGTCCTTGGCCCCACTTGTTGCCGTTCACCATGCCATGGCGGTGGGGGGTCTCGCTGATTCGGGTATCAACGCTGGTGAAAGAGTCTTCCAGCTCCTGTGTTGTGGGTGGCTCGTGCATCTGATCGTAGCGGAGTACCAAGTTCTGGAACGTATCGACGTAGGTGATGCTCTGAAATTTTTCTCGGTAGGTCGAGACAAGGTGCTCGACGATAACTTTGATGTTCTCTCGCTTGATGAACTCGAAGAGCTCAAGACAAGCAGAGTTCAACAGATTGTCCCGAGGCATGGTATCAAACAGTATCTTGAGAATCGGTTCGAACAGCTGGTGTGTGACGATCTGCCGGTTGTGGAACTCATCGTGCAATCCTATGCATGTACGGAAATACTTAAGTGCCGCTAGGAAAAGTCAGCAATCAATCGATCGGATTGGATCTTGAGGTCTGTGGACTTACTCAGCTTTAGATGCTTCTCTGGACACTCCATGAGTTGAGCCACCCGTGCAGCGAGCCCTTCTGAGAGAACAAAATATTTACTCCGGAAAGAATGTTGGCGAATGAAGAAGCATAGCATCTCGACAAGATGCGAGTACAGGGAGACTTCTTGGATGGAGAGATCTTCCACTGCAAATGGTGTTAGTATCGACACAGAGTAGTGGCGATTGTGACTTACTGTTTTCCCTTCCTTCAAGATCCTTCAGGGGTTGGAAAAGTTTCCGTGCCGATTCATCATAAAATGTCTGAATGAAGGAGTCTTGGTGTGGCATAGTTGGTAACGATCCTCGGATCTTAGCCAAGAATTCGCTGTTCGTGCGCGAGAGCGCCTCCATCGAGGCCGAGTTCGCGTTCGGGTCGAGTAAGATTTTGATAGCATCGGCCATCTGCATCTTGACACCCAGATCAACCTCTATGAGTAGCAGCTCGATGAGTGTATCGGTCAACGGCTTCGACTTCTCCTGTATAGCCTTGAAGATGTAGCTTCGCACCATCAGGGCGTCATGGTCAATGAGAGCAACCAAAATATCGGTTCCGGCAACTCGCACCGAGGCATCTTGGTGCTTGAGCGCAAACTGGATCACGTCGAGAAGGCCATGGCTGATGAAGTTCTGGTAGAGTTGGGCCCTTGCATTTGCTTGCAAGCTCTTTCCGATGGCGCAGCACTGCTGTATGAATAACACCGCGTCCTTCTGTCGCTGTAGGTTCCGCTCGGCCGGCGTGAAAATCCCGAACAACTCTTTCAAGAATGCACCATTTGATTGGAGGTGTTGAACAATGTCGACTTGGTGGAAGAATATCAAGGAGTTGAGAACGGAGAATGTGGGATCATCGAGGATGCGGGCCAGCACTACGTCCTTAAGGTACTGCAGTCGATATGTGTAATGAATCTTTCTCCTTATGTTCTGATCTTCGATCTTCACGACTTCCTTGAACTTGGACTCATCGGCTAGGTATTGCCGGTGATTGGCTTTGTGGAGAGGGAAGTCTGGATCATACTCGAGCGCACCCACTACTCCCAGGACCACCTCGTCTGTGACGACATATTCTATAATGGAGGTGTCGTTGAGCAGGATGAGCGTCTTCATGATGCTGCACAGGCGGTGTAGATCAGACGCGCTTTCGAGGTCCTCGGCCATTTCCACCAGAGGGATGAGTTTCGGTATGTAATCATGTGCGAGGATGAATTTAGCCAATGCTTCGCGTCCGCCAGGGGTTCCGTTCGCTGCGCGCATATGGTTTTCGACTTCGAGGAGGTTGCCCAGGTCTGGAAGGGGAAGCATGATGGGACTGATTGCCTCACCAATATCGTCGGAAAGGCCATCATCTGATCCAAGTCAGTAAACCTTTTCGACTCGCAAACTATCGAGGGTTGCATACCTTGGGCAAGAGATTGAAGTCGCGATTGAACTTCATTCACGAATTCCCTATCAGGTGTCAGTACGGCGCGGTTGGGTCAGGTCAAGGACATGTGATATACCATATGCCAGCGCATCCCTCCGGCTCCTGGAAACTAAGAGCCATATCCGTGCCATTGTGCTCGGTCCACACTATGAGTGTATCTAAAGTCCGTTCAGTACTTGTCCGAGATCGCGCACGTGCGTAGTCTTCGTACCTTGCTGTTTCTGATATCCATCGTCTTTGGAGATTCGCGTTAACAGAAGCTCACGACCGGGATCGTCTTCCGATACGACAACGATTCTCGCCTCTTCCTGCTCGATGTTAGTCTCTGCACGATTTCAAGCACAACAGAAGAGAGGGGTTCGCGGGCAACGATGGCACGGCCGCAACGCAGAGATTTTGTCACGGCCCGCCGAGTCGCGTCGGACATACATTTGCAATGACGCCTTTGCAGAAGCCAGTACCCCTATCGAACCAGTCATTGTTCTTGAGTTCGTAAACCTTTACGCGCTTGCGATCGTTGGCAGGCGGCGCGACCAGTGCCATAGTAGAGATGTGACTCTATCGACACTCCGGCCGGGGCAGTGACACCCTCCGGAGTGGGGACAGAAGGCGCTGGAGGTAGCGCAGGGTCGAGCAGAAGTGCCGCGGATGAGTCGAGGAGTGGGTGAGAGAAGTGGACGGTGGATGGAGGATTCGATCGCGCGGGCGGTGATTGATGACGATTAGGAGGCTGCAGCAAGAGTGGGCGTTGGAGAGTAGGCGCGACCGGGTGGCGCGCAGGTGAGACGGATGACGATTGCGACCAGACAAGACGAGGCGACGCGCACGAGGGTGCGATCGATGGCGGACGGAGGAGAGACGAGGTTGTCGTACTCGTGGGATAGTAGGAAGGTAGGGCCTTCGTGGTGGTTGTGGTGGTGGTGGTGGTGATCGCCAGAGGGTTCGGCGCGTTGTTGCAGGCAAGTAGGAGAAAGTCGGATAACACACAGACAAAAAGGCGAGCGCTAAGACTTTGGGACCAAGGCTGGGTTAAGACGAGATTACCCTCTTAGGGGGATTAGGGTTGATGGGACTTCAGATTTGGGGGGGGATGATTGAATGGGGGTGGGCGATGGGAGGCGGAAATATTAGGTAGGATGGACTTGGACTGGACTGACTGGCACAGCAAAGTTGGGAGGGAAGAGCCTGGAAAGAGACTGGGACTGGACTGGGGCCTGGGCTGGGCACATCACCGACCGAGGCGGGCGGCGGAGGAGGCGGCGGTCGACACAGACACACGTAACCGTGCAGTTTGGTTGGGTACAGCTGGGTAAGTTGTAGGCACTAGGCAAACACTAGGGGAAGGGTACGAGGGTACGAGGGTACACTGTAGGCAGGGACCGAATAGGACTCGTTGCCGAAGACCGGACTCGCTCTCTTATCTTCAAGTCCACAGAGTGACAGGACAGGTACGAGATGACCAGTCGTAGATGAAGTGTTCTCCGTATAGTAATGATGGGGTGGATGGTGGTCCGATGATTGATGATGACGGTTAATTGTATCAATGGAGACTATGGGATGGGATGGGATGGGATGCATCAAGTTGAAGTAGAGAGAAGAGAGAAGAGAGTAGAAGGAAGAGAAGAAAGCCTCGAAGGTGGAAAGTGAGGCGATTTGTGATACTCATACTGTTTGTTCTCTACATCCTCTGTACCTTGCAATTATGTATCTAATATGTACTTATTGTATGTGTCTGCACTACAAATCTACATGACAGGTACACATGTATCTGTACCATGGATGATGCACGTCGTAAGGTTGTGTGGCGGCCGCTGCTCGGGGGAAGGAGCGAGCGAGCGGCAGCAGCAGTGACCCGGTAAGATGCAGTCACGGACCCCGTTGACGCAATGCCAAGCAACTAACCCATTCTCGTCATCACACCTCGACTCTCTCTCCACTCCTCCTCCACATCTCAACTCCGCAACAACTTACATCTAACTGTTAGTATATATTCCGTACATATAAACAGTACGAAATCTATACATACATATTCTATATTCCTCTTCATATGTCTCTATAATCTCTATCCCTCTGTCTCTGTCTCTGTCTCGACAATTGCCAAATGACTCTTCTCGAAGTCACACCATGCCATTCATATATGCTACTTCCCGTCTCGCCGACCACAAACAAACTACGTGATCATTTCAATAAGTTACTCCCGCGGACCAATTGATTAATTATTGGTGATGCACCTGTGATACATCTCAGATTTAGGTAGCTACCCGTCAGGTACTCCTCGAAACCTGCTTCTTTGCTCATCTCTGGCACAATAGTGCTTCTCAACCTGCGACAGCAAATTTCACAGTCTCAGCCTCACCACACCACATCTGATCTTCTATCCACTCACTGGCCCATCCCATACCCAGTCAACCGGGAACCAATTGCCAACCCAGTTACCATAAATCTCTTCAATTCCTATACACCGTTCAGTTCCGCATCGACGCTATTCGAATATGTAACCTTGTAGGGTCCAGAACGACATGCGCAACATCCTATGCACATTGACGCATTGCTAGACAACACTCTGTAGGACTAGCTATCATGCTCTAGGTCTTGCTTTCTGCGACAGTCGCACATGCAATCCACCCATCTCACCCAGTGTTATCTCCCAATTCATATACGCTCTAATGCCAATTCACTCTATAACACCAAGACATGGCTTCGCTACGCTTGATCCCTAGCTTGTGGCGGCGGAACAATATTCGATCCAACGACCTGTTCCGAAATGGATTGTTCCGAAATGGATTGCATTTGGTTTCTAAGGGATAGGTGCGACGCGCTGTTGTCTTTGATTGACCCAGACTGACGGGCCGCCTAAGTAGTATATACTTCCGGAACGCTCGCTCTGTTGTACTCTGCAAATCGAATGCTTCCGTTACAATCACCGACTGGCACATAGCCCTGCCAGCTCATTTTCTTGACTACTGCACCCTTGTGTGTTCAATCTCGGTCCAGGAAATATCAAAGTTGGTCTAACCCTTTTTCTCTCTTGAGTACTGCTTTCATGGTTCTAATCAAGTACGGTAGATCTTTCCAAAGTCCAATAGAAAACCAGTGTGGCTTACTGTACCTGATCCAGTTGTAGCCTCGCCATCCCCAGACCGGCTCCGACCGCCATCCAGCGGACAATCAGAATTTGGTCGCGGCTAGCTGCCATGAGGCCCGTCGCCTCCAGTTGACGTCCAATGTAGCTTCTGCGGGGCCGTTCCCTTCGACGCATGGTTAGCGCGTTACTCGACTGATGTCCCGCATCAGCATTGCTAAATTATGCAGGAACATGACTAGGAATGCCCGGCCAAACCCCACGTCATCCATACCCCGAGATCAAAAAAAAAACGACCGCGGATTTATTCAACCCAGGGCAAGTCGAGAATATCCTCACAAACAAAGCTCGTTGACTTTGGCCTGCCCTGGTATCGGCCATCAGACGACTAATTGCCGCCATGGAGGGGATTGTCCTATTAGCATTGCCAAATAAATACTAACTAGCCTTGATCAGTAGTTTGATCATAAAACAGTGTCCTCTACATGACGCACAGCACATTTAGCTATCAACTTCGCCCTATGAGAGAAGCTTCGATCTTTCGTTGAGGCACCCTTGGGACTCTGACGTCCATTCTTTGTTGGGTAATGCCATACGCAGACATATGAGATACGTTCACCACTCTGACACTCAATCATCTTCACTTCCTTGCGGGTATTTCTAGACATGCTATTCTTTTTCAAATCTAGGAAAGCAAAGAAAGCTAAAGAGGAGCATGAAAGACAGGCCAAAAGTAATGCATCACCTGCACCTTACAAGCATATCCCAACGCATGCTGGGCGAGATGCCCTCGCTGCTACCCCAGCAAGCTGGAGTAAAGAAGAAGCTAGAAAACGAATTGCATCTGCTCAACAGATAAGAAATACAAATGACTCTTCTATGACAGCTACCAACTCCAGCACTGGTAGCGCTGAGTCTAGTCTAAGTTTTTCCATTCTTGGTCCGCAGAGTGGTCTCTCTATTGATTCAGTAATGGTTGCGCAACATCCACGATCGATAATATATACACAGCCACCACTGTCCCAGCGAAATCACGGCACAGCGTCTACAACTACTCGCAACACACACTCTACGCCAACAAGACCTCCAGTCCCTTCGATGCCAAAGCACCGGCTCAAATACGGTCATGTGACAAAATCCCTTGGAAAGGGTGAAGGGAGAAGAAAAAGTCCACTTTCAGAATCATCAATAGAACGTGGTAATTGAGTTTGCAATGCCTGTATTTTACGGTCCTGACCTAGATCTAGATGTTCAAAACGCACACGGCTCGCAAGGTTCGAGCATGTCATATCCTTCGTCGGAATCATTTTGTAGGATCAAGGTCTCCACGATGAAGTTGGCGTTGCTAACGCTTGCAGATTCCTCCCTGGGCAGCAGTACCACAAGCAGTCGGCATCCACCACCAATGCATCAAAATTACTCACTGCCAACCTTTTGTCAGCCAAAGGGAAAGTCAACAACCCTTCCCTCTGAATTTGCCGATGAGTCCAGCGACCTACAGAAGGATGACGGCCTTCACCAACTATATGAAGATATCTCAGTCGATGCAGAGGCAGCTTTAGAGTGCGATCATGTATCTCGTCCATCTTCAAGATGTTCAACTCGGTCCGGTCTCGAATTCAACGGCCCACATACTATGTAAACACAACAAAGCCCAAATTTATCAATGAGTACGGCTTCAAGAAGCCATGGAGATGGAATACTTCTCATACTTGTACCAAATCTTGATCGAATACATTTAAATGCTTTATCTGGATTTGTCATTTTACGTTATACATGCAATGTGTACATATATTCATCCTACCTTTGTAGTTCGTATAGATGCTTTACTTCATTTCTTGTAAAAAAGATTCTATCTTGATGTTGTGTTTGGGAACCAGCATATTGCTGTAATACTCAACTAGGAGATTGGGAACAGAAATAATCAGCCAGTTAGAAGTAATGGTTACTACCAACGTATATCTAGTTTTGAGGTCAGGAAGATCAAAACCTAATTCATACAAATTTATTAATACCTGATCTTGACATGAGTACCTGTTGACGTCGGACACACAAAGAGCTGCCCTGCCAAGAGTTGCACCTCCGAGCTTGCGGAATTTCCCCGCAGGATGTGAACCCTGCTCCACATCCATTATTGTTGCAACTACCAAACAACAAAAACAACGAAGTCCCACCGCAGTTTGCGATACCCCACAATCCACTACAATTGGCATCACCGAGCTTCGAAACTAACGCAATTCACGGACGCAGACCTCTTTGAGGATTTCACGAACATCACACTGTCTGTCATTTCCGTCGAGAAACTCACCATGGAAGCTTCAGGTACCAACGCTGATGCGCTGAACCGTACGTTTTTGCTGCCTTCACCTTGTAGGACCCCACACGACTAATACGTCAAAATAGAACGCATTGACAAGCTCTGCGACGAGCTCATGAAGGGATTCCTTCGCATCCTCGCGTGCGCATCCGAGGACTCAGACACCACTTTTAGTTCGACCGCACAGAACGAGCTCTCGATGGTGGACCATGTGCATGCATTCGTACGTCACTCATCCTTCTTGCGCACATTCATATACAAAATTGGACCAAAGGGTTTCAGCAGAAGGGCAGATGCTAACCGCAACGACTTCACAGAAACGCTCCGTAGAAGAGCTCTCGAGCCTCATCCGCGACCTCCAACAGCTCTGGCTATTCGGCAGCCTCGACACGCTGACCGACCCCGGCGACGAAGCCGCGAAGCGAGCCCGGACGCTCAAGATCGCAGCGGACATCGAAGAGCTGGCAAAGAACCTGCCCAGCACGGTGGGAGGAGATGTGCCGCCGGAGAAGGCGGAGAGCCAGGATGGGGAGAGGTGAGATCTGGAGAACCGTCACTTTCCCGGGCAAATTTGGGTGTTTGCTACGGAATATAGACTTCTTAGATCTCGAGACTTTTCGCGCGTCATTGGGACTTTGCTAATGAGTTTTCTTTGCGTTTTTAGCCCGCGGAGCTGCACCTTGTCGGCTGCGTCGATGGACACGTCTTATACCATTTTCTGAGATCTCGCGATGCTGGCCACGAGCGGCTGGGAGCTCCAAAGATCAGTGAAGGCGCTGGCAGAGGGACTTTCAACTAAACGCTAGAAGGCGCGACGGCAGCGAGTTGAACAAGCCCACGTTTGGGGAGGGAAAGGAGTGCATGCATTCTGAGGGCTATCGCGAATTGAGATATTCGGAGAACTTGTCCCACTGACTATCATGTATATTGTATGCATTCATATTCGTACGAGTTCACCAACCGTACGAATGTATGCAGGGCGGTCGCACGGTATGGGAGGACGATGATGATGGGCTTTACGCCTGGCTTACCGCCCACCTCACCTATCTATGGATGGATAGGATATTACTGTATGATTAAGAAAATCGTCCCGCCGATCGTATTGGCAACAATTGAAACCGTCGAGCAGCAGGACCGCCGATCCTGGCCCATCGATAATCTAGACGCTCGCCCAATGGCAGTTCATGCAAACAACTTGAAACACGGGCTGGGGATTTTCTGCTGTGGATCTCTCTCGTCGTTGCGAGACATGTGACGAAAAGTGGAGTCGAGGACGACGCACCGAACTGCGGATTTGATAGCTCCCGTGCGGCGTGTACGGTGTATGTACGTATGTACTCGCACAGTAATCCGAACAAGTTGTTACTAGATTTAGGTAGGAGGACAATTAAGATAACTGCCCCTTCCCCTTTCTCGAACATATCTGATGGGGCGGCCCATGCACGAGAAGATGCGGGAAGTGGATTGCTTCCTGAATCTTGATTCCTGTATCCGCCCACCTATCGAAGCATGCTCGTAACCACCCTACTCGTACGACTGACAGAGTCTGACAGACAGTCTTGCCCATTCTCTTGTCCAGCGGTTGATTCCATGCTATGCATGTAGATGTTCAAATGTCTGAATTAGTTACCAAGTACGAGTACTAGAAAGCGTCGGAAACCGAATCGTGGTCGTTCGTTCAGATTTCATGGGCACTCGTATTCCAGGTTAGTAAACACGGTAACCTCCGTTAAGCTCCTTAGTGAAATCGCATCAATCTTCATCAACGATCTCCGACAAACAACATTGCACGAACCATCCGAAAGAAAAGACAGACACCATTGATTAAGATGTACAGAGGTACAGACGCATAGGTATAATGCGGTACCGGTACGATTACGGATCGGTGGGCTAGCCGCGTTGACAGACAGACCAGCTACCCTAGGGTCAGCTATGGCACCGGCATCCGGCTTGGTATCGAGGTGCCGCGCGTCAGAAAGGGGAGAGGACTAAGCCAGCACAACTTGGTGCTGACTTGGTCCTGCGAGTGGCTGCTTGGTCCTTGTCCAACCAAGTTTCATCCCGTCATTCGCTGCTAATGTACTGTGTGTATGTATCTGCTCGTAACTGTACCGCCATGTACCGTATGTACTGGTGTATCCCCACTTCTCAATCTGATGCTTGTGTATGTTTGGAGCGAGTAGGGAGGGAATCTAGTCAGTCTAGTCCACATAACCCATTTCTTGCTTGCTGCTCAAGTTTCCCATCTTTTTTCCCTTTAAACCCTCTTAGGTACCAAGGCTCTCGCCCGAGGGGAAATGCATGACGAGCCTATTCTTGTTTGTGTTCCCTTCGTTTCTTCTCGATTTCCTTCCTTTCCTCTTACTTCCATTCCCTTTCCCATCCCTTCCTTTCCTTGCCTCCCAGGCCTAGATTCCCGAAAATATTCTACCTTCTCATAGGTTGTGTTTTATATTCTCTTTCTTGAATAACGAAGAAGATTAAGACGAAGAAGAAGGAGAGGGAGAATAATAAAGAAAAATCATGGGTGCGATCTTGGGTCGGGCTCTCTTGCAGGATCGCAAGCTACTGCTCGCTCTCTCGGCCAGTGTCGTCATCACCATAGTCCTGAGCACCTCGCTGTGGTTCACCAACAACGACAAAGCCTCCTCGCAATGGCTTCCAAAAGTACCACACTCGCCCTCGCAGACCTCGTCTCTATTCTCGCCACCGTCCGAAGACCCGGAAAATCCATACCTCGTCAAATTGGACTATCTCTCCATCCAGCCAAATGTATCCGACACGATCAGGTTCTACTGGAACATGCCGTATGCCGCCTCCGCGTACGGCGAGAACAGGTTCAGAGGCCCGCAGCCGCCTCCTAAGATGAAGGGCACGCTGGGATGGTCTGGCGAGTTGGGCATGTGTCCGAGGATCCAGAAGATCGATCCCACACTGCGTAACAGGAACGACATCGCGAATGAGACGGTGCCCGGTATCGAGACCAAGTTCACCGAGGACTGCTTGAGCCTGAATGTCTTCACGCCGATTGATGCCAAGGTTGGCGATGAACTTCCTGTGCTTGTCAACATTCCCGGCGGTGGGTTTCATCTTCCCGGACGTTCCAACTGCGGAGAGATGGTGGAGAAGAGCAGGCGCGACAAGGACAACGACAAGGGGATTATCTGTGTGACTATGTACTACCGCAATGGCATTTACGGGTTCCTGAGCGGCGATGAGATTGAGGAGCATGGTGACTTGAACATGGGACTTCGCGACCAGAGGGCTTCGCTCGAGTGGGTGCAAAAGTACATCCGGTACTTCGGTGGCAATCCAGACAACGTGGTCATCATGGGCACCAGCGCAGGCGGAGCGTCCGTCCTGATGCAACTCGCAGCGAACGGAGGAGACCACTCATGGCCAACCCCCGGATCAGGCTCGAAGCAGCTCTTCCACGGCATCATCGCACAGTCCCCCGCGGCGCCGACATTCTTCACTCGCGAGCAGGGCAACCTCTTCTGGGACAACGTCGCGAACGGCCTCAACTGCACCGACAAGTCCATCGACTGCGTCCGCAACGCCTCCGTCGGCGACCTCTATTACGAAAACTACCCCATGGCCTTCGAGGGCCGCAAGACCCCACCCCGCTGGATGTGGGCGCCCACCACCGAGAAAGAAGGCGGCCTCTGGACCGAACCCTCCATCCACGCCATCCTCAACGGACGATACGCGCGCGTCCCGAGCATCATCGGCTTCACCACCAACGAAGGATCCGACCAGACGAAAAAAGACACCGACACCGAAGCCGACATGCGCACCTACATCCAAGACCACTACCCTCTCCTGACCGACTCCGACCTCGACGCCATCGTCGCCACCTACACCAACGACAAACACTGGCCGGACTCGGGCCGCTACTGGGACGCCGTCGCCAAAGCCCAAGGCGACCTCCGCTACATCTGCCCCGCGATGCTGGCCTCCAACGCGATCGCACAGAACAACCCGCCCGACGTCCCGGCCTGGCAGTACCAATGGGACGTCACGGCTAAACACGACGACTCGAACGGCTACGGTACGAAGCACGCCGGCACCGTCGGGAACGTCATGGCGCGCCGTGACAACGATATATCGCGGTACTTCATCTCGTTCATAAAGCACCTCGACCCTAACCCCGGCCGCAACACGAGGAGTCCGAAGTGGAACCCGCTCGACATGAAGGATCCGAAGAGGCTGTTCTTCACGAACAGGCGCTCGGAGGATAAGAAGATGTACATCGAGATGCAGGAGCCTGACGCTGCGAGGCGCGAGAGGTGCGAGTTGGTGAGGCGGTTGATGCCGAGGTTGCAGCAGGCGCCGCTTGGAAGCCCTTCTGCTTCTGCTTCTCCTTCCTCGTAACCTATCCCGGGGTGGACGCTTGGTTTTGAAGAAAGTAAAAATAGTATTTTAGACGGACGGATGGATGGATGGATAAGGGGTGTTGTACGTACGTACGCGTTGGCTTTTCTCTTTCGCTTTTTTTTAGATTTCGTTGTTTTATACCCTGCATTCGCATACAGAAGGCATACATAGGCATACATATATAAGTTTACATGTACGCATATAGCATAAAATTGAACTTCCATCACGAAAAATGAAATGGGGGTCGCGTGTCTCTTGCTTTTGTCGTCG
This sequence comes from Aaosphaeria arxii CBS 175.79, assembly GCF_010015735.1. Taxonomy (NCBI): domain Eukaryota; kingdom Fungi; phylum Ascomycota; class Dothideomycetes; order Pleosporales; genus Aaosphaeria; species Aaosphaeria arxii. Next base: position 249,910 of record NW_022983477.1, on the reverse strand, counting down.
AACTAAACATCTCAGGCATTGAGTAAAGAAGAGTATGCAGTGTGTTTGGCCTTCGTGCCATTCCACTCTACTTGCCTCCTCCTGAGTTTGAGGTTGTTGGAGGGGTGTTCGAGCATAAATGTGGTTGTCAACCCAAATGGGATCGTGATATGTATGGAACGTTATTTCATATTATTTTATTTGCATTCGATCATGATTTGATTCTCGGCATTTATACTTGAGGCTTGTTTCCTCCATCCGAGAGAGCGAGAAAAGGCCAACGACAGCGATAGAGCTACGACCGCAAACACAGAAAGGAGAAAAGTAAGTTACAATCAAACACCAACCTCGATATTCACCCCATACGCCCTCAACTTCTCCACATACGCCTCCCCCAACGTCGCGGGCGTCAAAATCCCACCCCTTAGCTCCCCCGCCAACGACCCCTCCACCCCACCCGTCAACAGCACCTCCGCCGCCGCCGCGAGCGAACACCCCGTGAACTCATACGCGCCGAACGCAAAGTCCAGCTTCGCCAGCACCTCCTCCTTCTTTCCCTCCGCGACACCGAGCGCCCTGTACGACATGAAGTCGCCCTTCATGGACTCCTTGCTCGGGCCCTCGCCAGGCGCCGGGATGACGAAGGCTTTGAGGAGGGGCGCGAAGATCCAGCGGGTGGGTGGGATGGCGAGGAGGAGCCCCGCGAGCGCGAACGTGAGTTTGAATATAGCGGCGCCTGGCAGGGATTTCGAGCGCGTGTACTCTTTGAATTGGAAGTTCGGGCCGTAGGAGGAGGTCGCGGATTGCGAGGTGTAGAGCCCCCAGGAGCGGTGGACGAGGCAGGCGTCGACGGCGGCCATGAGGCCGGTTGTTTGGAGGCCGCCGAGTTTGGGGACGTAGGGGAGGAGGAGGAGGCGTTGGAGGAGGCTGCTTTGCGAGGGGGTTGGGGTGGGGGTTGAGGGCGCGGGGACGGGCGAGATGGAGTAGGGGTTCATGGATTTGGAGAGGTGGGAGAGGGAGTAGTTGGAGAAGATGTTGAGGGCGGTTGTGCTGGTGCCGCCGCTGACGCCGGTTTTGTAGGCGTAGAGGGTGTAGGTTAGGGAGGCCGTCGGGAGGTTGAAGGTCTTCCGGATGTGTCGTGATACTACGTAGGAGACGATGTCGGCGGGGACTGAGTCCAGCCCGCATTGGGGGATGATGATGGCGCCGTTCTTCTCCGCAGTTGCGTGGTATTTGGCAAGCATGTCGTAGTACCATGGGATTTCGCCTGTGCAGTCGAGGTAGTGGGTTCCGTTCTCTGCGCAGGCGGCGAGCACCGGTTCGCCGTAGAACATGTACGGGCCGACGGTGGTGATGATCAGGCGGGTTTTCCTAGCCAGAGTATCGAGTTGGGCCTTTTCGAGCTCGACTGTCTCGATTGCTGGGGATGGTCGGTTGGGGTTTTGCTGGTGGAGTTCGTCCGCCACGCTTTGAAGCTTCTTTGCGTTGCGACCTGCTATCGCCCATTTGATGTCGCTGGGTAGCTTCCTGTTGACCCATTCTGCGGTCAGTTTCCCAGTGTACCCTGTAGCACCGAGGAGTACAAGGTCATATTGGCGTGGAGTCGAGGCCATTGTTGAAGTCAGATACGTCAGTCGAGGGTAAGGATTGAGGGCTTTGATACGCCGGGTGAAGGTGTTTGTTCCAGTGGAGATACGTATCAGGGCCTGCAGACTGCTTGTATGAAATCAATCGATGTAGTGATTTGAATTCCTAAGTGTTTGTTCCCAATTGCGGCTTTCGTGCAAGGGTAGAGTGTCAGTGTCGAAAGTTGAAGGACGTTGTTGAACCTTTCTTTAAGACACTCGGACGTTTATACTATCTTGGATAAACGTCATGCCTCGGTAGGCGTAGCGATATCTTGTGAAAGATAAGTGCAGCACGCATACGAGATGTTGAAATCGAGTAAGCCGACATGTCGATGTATAGGTCTACTATCTATACGAGTACTATACAACACTACTTCTGTCATATTCGAGACAGTCGACTCAGATTTGCTGCGTGCCCAAAGAGGAGGTAGATATTCGGGGTTTGAAGTGGATGATGAGGCTAGACTCGAAACAGCTTAGTCATTATCGCCCGTCTTGGGACATCCCACACTGTAAAGACAACATTTCCTCCCCCTCAGCTCCATCTCCTTCTCACCGCCACCTCCACCATGGACCAAGGTCTACCACCACGTCCACTGCCATAGACAGGATATCGAGGCAATATAGAACTGTTGTCTAAGGCGCTATTGACCTCTAGCTTGACTACGCCCACAGGTCTATCGTGTACATGCGCGGTGACTGGTCAGGTCTTCCACAAGGCTCACCAACCTCTGTGCACTACGCTGACTTTTCAAAAGACACGCAGACATGGACTCTAGTCGCCATATCGCATATCGTATCGTATCGCATCGCGCATCTGAAGTCTGCGAGGCAGGCTCTGGTGCCTCGATAGAGTTCCGTTGTGTTCGCGCGGCAACCGCCCTCGGCGCCTACCGGAGGCGCGTAAACTAGACAGTAGAAATACAAGATCCATTCATTGCAAGTCCCGGATACCTTCTCAGGCTCTGGGCTGTAGATTCGCGCGCGAATCTACCTATAGAAACATGGCATTACTGTGCCGACTGGTCCCAATCCGTCCCTGTTTGGATTTCGAATCCGTTCGTCTCTGCTCCCGAGCAGCTCCGTCAGGTTCGAAAATCCTCGTTCTCGTGATATCTGGATGTCCAAACGATGGCTTCCTTCGTAAATAATCGCATGCGCGTTGTCCGAAGGGCACTCACGTATCCTGGTTGGATGCCTGCTGCCTGCCTGCGTTGCCCCAGGAAGCTACGTAGCAGCCCCGCTTGACTCATGAATCCCTGGCGATATGCTGCAATGGTGCAATACGCTCTAGAAAACCAAATGCGATCTCATCCCGCAGTATGATTCATATGCTCACTGCTTAACTGGAGTTCTACTACGTATTTACGATCAAGAGTAAAGATGGAAACAAGTGTACGTTTGTGCACAGTTGCGCTATCATGAATGCGGGAATTCAATAGCCAGGGCGGCAAAGCATCTTGAAACAGTGTTTTGCATTCCGGGGAACACTCCAGTAACCTGAGAAGGTCATCTGGGTACATTACTATTAGAGAGCAGTCAACACGTGGTGAGGTAGGCACACCAGACCAGGTAACCAGCACAGCCAGCCTCTTTGAAGTCCCCGTCCATGGGATGTTGCGGAGACAACCTCATCCATGTACAGGCCTCAATCTTGCCCCCTCCAACTTTCTCAATTAGTCCCAGATCGAGCCACAACAAGCTCGGCTCCAGTTATTCCGTACAAAGTTCGAGTACAAGGTTTTAAGTAGGTATCCATCGCAATCGCATCCCCCTCGGGCTTTGTCAGGAATCAGCAGCGCCAGATGTCTGACTAGTTTACGGGATGATCACAGGCGACTCGCTTCTTAGCGCCATCCTTGGCACCATCCATCCAGCGAGTATAACAACTTGGAGCCCCTCATGCGTCCTGCACTCCTTCAATCACCAACTTTCGACTTATGATCCGCGATACTCGATTCACACGCTTTTTCTTCGACAACAATTTCCTCGATGGCCGAGACTTGTATAGTCTGCCTCGGCGACCTCGTCCCCCAAGGCGAAGGCAACTCAGCCGCCACCACTACTGCTGCAACCACCACCACCTCCGATAACTTGCTAGCGACCGACTCGCTAGAGGAGCCGGCTGATACCACCACCCATCATCCCAGCAAGCTCCACCAAGTCGTGTCGCCAGCACTCGCAACCGACCCCAAAGACGAAGACTTGGTCGCGCACCTGCTTCCTTGCGGCCACAATCTTCACAATGAGTGTCTTAAACCATGGGTGGAACGAGCGAATAGCTGCCCCATATGTCGGGCCAGCTTCAACATGGTCGAACTCAGCTTGACCGTAGGAGGTAGGTACCCGTCCAACAAGGAAGCTATGCAAACAAAACTAATTGCATACACAGGCAACATCATCTCATCCTACGCCGTGTCGGATCGACAACAGGTCGCCGACATTGACACGTCCATGATCGTCGAGGAAGACTACATCATCGAGGACGACGGCAGCTATGATGCCTGCATGGTCTGCGACGAGTTCGGAGACTCTTCGCAGCTCATGTTTTGTCACAGCTGCGAGCAACTGTGCCATGTCTTCTGCGCTGGTCTGGACCGTATGCCATCTCGTGGTCCATGGTACTGCCAGGGCTGTGTGGAGAACCCCGAGCTCATCGATGCTGCCTCTCGTCGCAACGCACCACGCGGTCCCGCTGCATACATTAATGGCCGGCCTCGTCTTCCGCGACGCACCGGCGCCCCAGACGAATGGGTCGGTGTCTGGCAAAGCGTTTGGGAACGCCTCCACTTTGACATCGAGTTTCCATTTGAGGATGACGACCAGTCCGACAACAGATCTGAGGTACAGCGTCGGGAGAACCGCGAGTGGGAGCGTCGCTTTGCCCTTGCTCGACGGCTAGGTGCCGGCAATCGCTTCCGCGCCGCTGCCGACAATGTCCACGTCCGGCCATCTAATAATAATCGCGTGCGCCCCGTGCCCACTACGCTTCATCGCGAGCCCCCCAAAACACCCAAAGATCCCGAATCTCAAGAAGAACTTCGAGCATGGAACCAATTCGAAAAGGCAAGGGAGCAGGTTGCTCAAATGGAAGCACAATCCTCTCCTACACCTGATGGCAACAACATCAACATCACTCGAGGCCGCAAAAGGAAATCCGTTGACTCATCGCCTGTAGAGCCCGAAACCCGGGATAAAGAGCCTGAGCGCAAGCTCAAGCGCCCTCGCACTCGACTAAACATGGATGCTGCAGAGTCATCCGCTGCCGCTGCACGGCGTATCAGTAACCCAGTCCATGACCCGGAGAGTTCGCTAGCCAACAACAACAGCGACGCATCCGCTGCACCAGGTTTTCTCCAATCCCTTCTAGAAGAGGTGGCAGTAGACAAAGCCGAACAGGAAAGAGAGATCGCTGCACCTCGACCGAAGCGTGTCATCATCGAAAGAGCCTGTTCGCCGCAAAATTCATCACCTGGCCTTTCTCCTGTTATAGCCGTGTATCCAACCCCCCAGGGCATGACTACGCCACCACCCTTGAACCTCAGTCGGTCCAAGTCTCCAAAGCAGATAGAAGAACCCCAACTTTCGCCTACATATTCTCCGTACTCCCCAGCAGACGACGAACCTCGTCCTAATCGACACACACTTCCTCTCCGCTCTGCAGGGCTAAGTAGCCCTCCTCGTTCTAAAGACTCCTCACCTAGTCGCTCCGCCTCGCTGTCTTATACCACAAAAGCAGAAATCCAAAGGATGGTCACGTTCGCCCTCAAACCCTTGTATGTGAAGAAGGAAATATCAAAAGACGAATACACCGATGTTAATAGGGATATATCCCGGTTACTATACGACCGAGTTAGTGACGCTGGTGCGGATGCGCTTGCCGACAAAGACAATAGGGAGCAGTGGCAGAAGATGGCGGCTGATGAGGTTGACGATGCAGTGAAGGCTTTGCGGGCCGACGGGCCACCAACCCTTACATCGACTGACGACTCCGCTTCGTCATCCTCATAACGGTTGTACAAACGCAGCACGCGATGCGACACACTGTCTTCCCCATAGCTTAGGCGTTCTCTTGTTCACTTGGTCACAAACTAAGGCGTTCTTCATATTTGGCGTTTCTCCTATATATAGCACGGATCTGGACTTAAAGGATATAATTCGCGGGTAGATACCATGGGATTGGGTGCAGGTGAATTCAGCCTCTTGGTTTATAGCGATGGAATGGATTATATACGTAGGCGTTTTTAAGCGCCTTAGCAAGCGATACGTCCTACGTGGCGGCAGGCGCATGATGAATATAATTTCCTGGTTTTTATGTGGACCTTTGTGGCCACACCCTTCATACCGAGATTTCTACCTACAGCATTCGTTTTGATGTGATTGATATGCGTGCTGAAAAAGGACTTCCAATTCGGATTCAAGTATGAATCATTGCACCGAAGAAAAGCCGTGCACGACAGACATTATCCCCAACTGTGGCCCGGGATGCTCTTGCCCAACATACGCCACGAGTTCATCTGTTCTCATAATCATAACTAATCGTCGGGTAAGAGTCGAGAGTCGAGAGGAGCGAGTTTGGTAGGTGATGCCCGTCACACCGCGCACGCAGAAGCGAAACGCAGTCGAGACGGAACTCGAGAGCTCGAGGCCTCCCAAAAGGCGAGCCCCTAAGAGCATCGCGTAATAAGAATGGATCTCATATGCAAGAATTTCACTCTGACGAGTATCACAGGTGCCAGCGTTGTCATGCCCATAAAGTGAAGTGTTCTGGAGGGCAGCCCTGCACGAGGTGTCGCGATGCAGATGGAGCACCTGCCTGCGTGTATCCTATCAAAGATCGACAGATCAAGATTAGTAGCCAGTCCGTCAATGAATGATACAAATGTTGTGACAGCTTCACTAAATTCGTTTGCAGATATATAGAAACGATACTTAAAGATAATGAACGGCTGCGAGCAACAACAGAGACACCCCATGGAAACCTCGCTGACGATCCGATTGTTGAGCCGCCTGAAAATGCCGCCGAAACGGCTGAAGCGCAGGAGAGTGTTCGAAATCCACTGTTGCAGGACAGACCTTGGTTTGAATCCCTGGCCTCTCTAGATATGCCAATTCACGTCACCGAAGCTGCTGATGCTGCCTTTGCAACGCGATTCCGACAGACCTTGGGCTCTTTTACCAAACACATGCCACGGATGAGCTATGTGCCAGACGAGAACATCATACAGCTGTCGAACACCACTCAATCTATATGGCCTTCGCCGGCACGAGCCCGGTTCTTGGTCCAGGCAGCTCTATCAACCATTTGCCGATACTATCATATGGTACGGAAAGAGGTGGTTTTAGAATCGCTTGAACGCGCAATTCAGAATGACGGAATCGCCGACAGGCTCACGACTAGCAAGTTGTATGCCTTATTTGCCTTGGGAGAAGTCTATTCCACGAAGATACACAATACACAGTCTCCTTTCCCCGGTCTTACCTATTTTGCAATGTGTAGGAAGATGGTCACCGTGCCAGCTGAACGCCCCCTACTCGATACTCTGGAGATCGTACTGCTCCTCGTATGCCACTCCGATCAATAATTCTCGTACATGACTCACTCTTGATAGGTCGTATATTCCTACGCACTAAACAGACGACATTCTGCCTCAACCTTTGCAAGTTCTGCTGTCAAACTAGGCACGATTCTGGGCATGCACATGAGCATCCCAGACTATCAATTTCGCGACCGCGATGCTAGAGAACATCGAACCAGACTCTGGTGGACAGCATACACGTTCGATCGAATCTGCTCGTCAAAACTCGGACAACCGCCGAGTATACCTGACGATGACGTCCTGGCTGATCTACCAAGCGATACCGGAATTAGTGAGGCACGTAAGGGAGATTTCGAAGATGCCGAGTATGTCATATATCAAACCGAGCTTGCCAAACTATCCACGCAGACGATTAGCACAATATACAGTCGACGTAAACACCAGACGTCGTTCTCACAAAGGGTGCAGCTTGCGTTGAGGAGGCTCACTGGATGGGTGGAGGCATTGCCGCCACACTTACGCCTCGAGCCCGGCGTCGACAGCCCGGTATCCCACAATCAACTTGTACACTTACACCTGCGATTCAATCAAGTAGGTACATGTTTATTTCTGATTTCCAGATGTGGGCTCACGGATATAGGCTGTCATCGTGGCCACAAGGCCCGTCCTCCTCCACGTTCTCCGCCATCACAAAGAGTCTAGGAGCTTACCCACAGGCCGGAAGCGAGACCTTCCGGACAGTGTTATCGCGCTCGCAGGTACTTGTGTACAGTGCTCCCGGCACTCCTATCGACTCCTGAGCGACGCGTGGCTTCACGGCTTCTTTCCCATTTTCGACTACTTCAACACTCAATACCTATTCTCGGCTGCTAACTCTCTCGCCGTATCGAGTCTTCTCGGATGGAGTCAAAGCCGCAGCGACGGCGAGTCGTTCAACAGCGCAGCAGAGATGTTGGAGCAATTGGCACAGAGCGGTAGTTTCGCGGGTAAGGAGTATATTCAACATATTGACGCTATCAAGCAGAGCATGGCTCAAAGCTACCCATTCGGCTCATCAGCCGAGCCTCTTCCCACGCCCAGTGTAGCGCCGCAGGTGGGCGTGAGAAACGAGGTGTCTTCGGAAAACAGCACGATGACCATGACAGCTGGGATGGCGCTTGCCGCGCCGTCGCTGCAGGAGTTCCTCGCCGCCCCGGATCTCAATCTGCCGCTGTTCGAGCCGTCGACTCTGGATGGCACGCAGATGTCTGACTGGCCGGAGCTGTGGGATGATGGCTGGGCTGTCTAGGTGAGAATTCTCACGCTATCTACGATAAGAATAGGAAAGATGTCATTTTTTGTCTCCTCACACTTCTGCATGTGTGACAAACCACCGCGTTGACGTGGGCCAGTGAATTGACTTCGTCTTCTCAACGTCCTTCTTGCCATGGATACGTTCCTCTACCCATGTCTGCATCGTTAGCCCATACATTGCGCCGCAGAGAGTCAAACTTCCAGCGACGAGGGCGAGAACAACAGCTATCACGAGCTTAGTCCAAATCTAACAGAAACATTACGCACACCAACTTACCGATAGTCGAAGACCAGCCTACTCCCACCGCCTCCATGAGCGGAACAGCACCCGACGTCGCGCATGCACCGGCAATATACTGAAGGAGATACTTCCCCACCATAACCTCACGCCTCCTCTTCGGTATCGCCTCTGTTTTCCCCATCAGACCCAATCGAGGATATCCTCCGCAGACGGGGGGGCTCAAACTCACCAGCACAATACGTATTCAAGCTCGAAAAAACCTGCATGATCCCCACGCCCGCAAACCAAACCGTCACAATCGGCAACGCCAGTCCCGCCCTCTCCCTCGTACACGCATGGCACTTCTCCAACCCCCACCCGTATATCAACGTCGCGACGGGGATGAGGAAGAAGAAGCCGAACATGCCGCTCTTGAGGCGGTCCTGCGGCAGCCGCAGCCCGCCGCGGATGGCGATCCACTTCCGCACCGTCATGTCGGAGTAGCGGCCGCCGACGATGGCGCCGAAGAGGAAGCCGGACGCGGGTGCGAAGTAGAAGAGCCCCGCGATTAGCGGCGAGGTGATGTTGAATTTGGAGGTGAGGACTTCGCGGGGGGTTGCGAGGATGCTGGATTGGGACCAGCTGAGGAGGCCGCAGCTTAGTTGCTGGCGGGTCTGAGTTAGTATGTGTCTGTGAGAGAGGGGTGGTGGATGTGGTGGCTTACGGCGAAGAAGACGTTGGGATACACCATCGTCTTGAACACAGGAAGCGGATTGAACTGCGCGAGTGCGGTCCTGCCCGTCATGTTCATCTTGAACATGCCTCGATCGAGTCTGCTAGGCGGGATGAAGAAGAAGGATAGGAGGAGCCCGAGACCGCACATGGCGACCTGGAGCCAGATGATGCTGCGCCAGTTTGCGAATTCGATCATTATCGCCGCCACGCAGGGTCCTATTTAAAAACATTCCATCAGTGAGTGCTAGGGCAGGACTTGGGATAGATGTTATCACATACCCAACGGAGGACCCAAAACCGTGCCCGCCATGAAGAATCCCGTCGCCATACCCCGCTGCGTCTATTCGCCCACTATTAGCCAGAGAAAGTCAAAAAGAAAACGAATATCCACCCACCGGAGGAAAATACTCCGCAATAATCGTCTGACCCGCGACATGAAAGAACGTCCCCTGGAACCCGCCCAGCACCCTCAACACCACGAAAGCCACTGTACTCCTCGCCGTCGCCGCGCCCACCAGGAACGCCATCAGCACCGCCATGCAACTCCTATACGCCAGCTGCCGCCCGAAGATACTGCTCAGCGGACTCCACACGAAGCTGCTGCACCCCATGGCGAGCATCAATCCGCCGGTGGACAGGTTGATGACTTCGGGCGTGGTGTTGAGGTCTGCGGCGATTTCGACGGCGGCGGAGAGGAGGGATGTGCTGGAGAAGCAGGCAGCGAGGGTGGACCAGGAGGTGGTGAAGACGATGAGGGCTTTGTGGTAGGTGGGGAGGGTGTCGTAGAGGGCGGAAGCGTTGGTTTCGACTTTCGAGAGGTCGTTGGGTGAGGGCGACGGGGACGGTGGGATTGAAGGTGCCTCGTGGGGCGGGAGTTGGTTTTTGGATGGCATTGTTGGGGTGGTTTATGAGGTATTTGTTGAGTTATTGTTGAATATCAATTCCATTCAGTCATGTATACTTTTCGCTCATGCATGCAAAGAGATGACGATGTGAAAGAGTGAATGTCTTCGTTCTATTCCGAACGGTAAAGTAAAACGAATTATTCGCAGAAATGATGTCAAAGACAGATTTTCAGAGTGAGCACGCGACACATTCAAATTGTACTATTGGATTATATATAATTCCCAAAATGTTGCAGTGACCGCATATTTGGGTGGGTTTCGGCAAGTTGGGACGTTTGACCGATCGGCAAGATGCTTCGGGACGCCGAAGTGTGGAGACCATTGAGTCTTAACATAGGAACACCGATGGCGGCGAGCGAATGAACGAGAGGCTCGTTTGAGGTTTTTATTTTTTTTTAAATCTGAATGACTGTTCGAGGGGTTTTGATATTGGAGAGGGTTTGGGGTGACTCAATGGGTGTTGGATGAAGGGCCTATTGCATAGCATATTGGTATATTGGTATGAGGTCTGGACGGAGGAGAGCGGATACCTGTCATGAGATGAATATAGGTATAGAACACAGTACTGATATTCTCTACTAGATCTACCATAGAGACAACAACATGAAACAGTCAATAATGGAAATCTACGATAAGTGCAAAGTATATATTTGCGTCTCCATCTCTTGCATTTACTGTATTACTGATATGTCCAAGTCGTCCTATGCCCTATCTGAGCATTTGCCGCCATGTGATTGGCCAATTCGTCCTATTGCTTACAATTGTGCAGGAATGTCGTGATTCCGGCGACCTCCATTCACTGCTTAATTACCGATATCTACCCATCTATGTGCTGTATAAATACCTTCTCCATTGCCCTTGAAACCCTGTTCACGATTGTACCACTCTCCCCCCACCAGATATGTAGTCAATACTACATACATGTCGTGTACACATCCCATCGCCAGCCCTGTCTCACTATTAACCGTCGCCAAGACAAAGGAATCTCACTCTCCGATTTCTAATCTCAACCTCACTTCACTTTTGCACAATGCACGCAGATATTTATTGTCTGCGATGTATACACACGCATATAGTACCATTGCATGCGCTGACTGCATCTCCCCGCTGCACGAACCAAGGGAACAGACATTCCATTTGACGATACGATGAAACGGAAAAGGCCTCCAGTAGTGCCAGGGTCGAGGGCGAACAGATGTCCCGAGGCCGACTCCCTCTCTCCTTAGCATTTCTCCCATTCTCGTCCAGACTTCGTCCGGCTCATACGACGGCGATCCATCCACTCTGCGACTGTGGTGGATTCTGTTTGGTGACACATTTCGTTTTGGCCCACTGCTTGTGCAATTCTGTATGGTTTTGGTGTACTCAACGAATATTTAAACTCTCTTGATCTGCTACTAATTCCAATACTTCCATACTACTAATCAGTAGCTCAATTCTTTTGATATCCATCTCGAGGGCGACAAATAAACAACCGAGCTTAAATTTCACAGCTTTAAAGCACGGCCAATCGCATCAACACCTTTACAACCACACTCCACGTTCACATCTTCAATTCCTACTCTTCTCCAACAACATCAACTTCATCACAAAATGGTTTCCGTCGAGATCCCCGCCGAGTACGGGTAAGTCAACAACCAATTCCAAGCACTCCCATTCCAATCGCAAACGTCACTCTCCCCATCGCCCATTGCCCCCCCCCCCATCTCCGCAACCCTCCCCCATCGCAACTCTCTCCTAACCCTCCCGCCCACCCAGCTACGTCCTCGCCTCCGCCGTCTCCACCTTCTTCGTTGGCGCCTGGCTCGGCGGCCGCGTATCCTCCTACCGCAAAGCCGCCCAGATCCCCTACCCCTACGAATACGCCTCGTTCGAGCAAGTCCAATCCGCGCCGACGCCCGAAAAACGCACCCTCCTCCACCAGTTCAACTGCGCGCAGCGCGGCCACCAGAACTTCAACGAGAACCACCCCACCGCCGTCGCGGCCATGCTGATTACGGGGTTGCAGTACCCGCTCGCTGCTGCGGGGCTCGGCGCGACGTGGAGTGTCGGGCGCGTGCTGTATGGGTTGGGGTACACGAACGGCAAGGAGGGGGGCAAGGGGAGGTATAATGGCGCGGCGGGGTTGCTGGCGCATTATGTTTTGCTTATCATGTCCGCGAAGACGGCGTGGGATTTTGTTAGGGCTTGATTAGGGGTTGGGTTGCGTGGGCTTCTCGTCTAGTTGCATAAAAGGAAGGAAAAGGGAACATGGAATGGGGAAATAGGACGAACTAGTACGAGTCCTATTATATAAAATTCAAAAGCATACATAATTGAAAGCGTAACAACCTCATCCTTTCACAATTGATTCGTTATATCGATCCAGTGTCTAGGGCAAGAACCGTAAACTTAGGCAATCGAAAAACCGCACATGCAACGGGGTAAGTATCAGACACTCTCTTCCACTCCCTTCCACTCCCTTCCACTCCCGCCATTCATTGAATAGAAAACAGCAATAGACATGCTGGAGTATGTATCCATATCTCACCACGCAACTCCATGCCATCTACACCGAAATCCAAAAGTCTAACATCGAAACGGAACCAGCCATTCACACATCTCACGCTTGGAGAATTCAACAGACCACAAAGCCATAGGCGCACACATACGATAGACACTGGTGTAAAAACACAATTTACTAAATCTTAGATCTACTTCAACAACGATCACACCTCCTACCGTCCCACCGCCGCCTCCCCCGCCTTCAGCGCCCCGACGACAGCAAAGCATATCAACGGCGTGACAGCATAACTCGCAGTCAGAAACTTCGCGATCGCCATCTTCTCCCGCTCGGGACTCCCATTTACGTCGGCCAGCGCGACGAGGATCATGGCGGGCGGCCCCGTCGGCATCAGCATCATTGCGAACCAGAGCATTGGGTCGGCGTCGAGGAGGGATGTCCGGGTGCAGAGGGCGTATATGAAGGGGATGGATATCCTAATTGCACTCATTAGCTGACCATTTGGGGCGAATGGGGTGAAGGGGTAAAGGAAGGGAGGGGGAACGGGGGAACTCACAAAGGCCAAACGACGAAGCGCACCAGCGTTATGAAAACGAAGCTCGTCCACGAGAAGGGGCCGGAGTCCTCGCCGCGCTTCATCTTGCGGATGGACTGGCTGAGCTTCACGCCCACGACGATGATCTGCAGCGACGCGAACAGGTCGCCGATGTTCTTGATCGAGGTCGTCAGCCATGCGTTGACGTACCCGCCGTGGGTGAATTCGTTGAAGAAGAGGCGGTGCAGGGCGGGGATGAGGCCGATGAAGGCGCCGGCGAGGGCGCCGAGGAGCGGCGCGTTGGCGAATTCGTAGAGGAAGGTGAGGGTGCTTTGGGACCAGGGGGGGAGGCGTTGGAAGCGCTTGTTGGTGGTGAGGTAGGTTTTGCGGGCGTGGTGGTTGGTGTGGTGGACGAGGCGGGAGGGGAGGAGCGAGGTTTCTTCGTCGATGAGCTCGCCGGGGAGGAGGTTGCTTTGTTCCTCTTCGTCGTCATCGTTGTTGTTGTCGTCTGAGTCGGAGGTTTCGTCGTCGTCGGGTGCGTCTTCGTCGCCTGGTCGGAGGAGTCGAGGTCCCAGGGCGAAGGTCAGGGAGTTCGATACCATGGAGTTGATGAGGAAGTAGGATTGCGCGCGCTTGACGGCTTCCGAGGAGCTGTCGCCATCTGTGAGGATGAGGTCTAGGATTCCCGTGGCATCTAGGGACTGAATGAGGAGGAGTGGGAGGCTCGTCGTGTTGTTGAAGGCGAGGGCTGGGGTGGCCCAGCTGGGTAGTTTGAGGACCTTTGTCGTTACGACGCCAATGCCGACGGATAGGAGGTTGTAGAATAGTGCCCAAACTGGATCATTTATGTCAGTATGTAGTCTCCTTCATTTTTCCAATACTCGGGTCGGTGGTTGAAGGCTTACTCAATATCGGCACGTATCGAATCGCGGTGCCTTGCTGCAGTTCAGACCCCACCTTGAAGATCAAGAGCGCAGGCAGAAACATCCGCACGCATGTGTTCGACACCTCTTTTGCGCCATTGCTGGACAGAAGCTTGAATTGCGCGGCCAGAACACCGTAGAAGATGGTGAGTAGTACCGATACGGACGCCTGCAGGGCTCCGACGAAGGGGATCGCGAGGTCAGAACTGCTGGTCCCCATGATGGAGAATCGGGCAGTGGAGAGTGTGTCAAAAAGAGAGAGAAGAGAATGATCAGAGACCAGGATGCATGTTGAAGAGAAAGAGATCTGGGTCAGGGCAATCGGGGGTTATATGGGTCCATTGCATGGGAGAGGATGGGATGGGGTTCTCCAGTACGGATGAATGTAGCAGATCGCATGGTCGATATCTTGAAATTGAGCATGCAGCAAACAAGAGAACGCCAGTCATGCTTAGTCTAAGGGATTATCACGCAAATCTAGAAGCTAGAATAGACGGCGTGGCGTTTCTGTTTCAACGTGTCTTGGTTGGGGACGGGATTGGCGATGAGGATCGGGGAATTGGAGATGGAGCATAGGCATACGAGGTAGATTAGACGGGTCGTGCTACGTCACAGCGACGCAGGAACGCCATTTGGTCGCGTGCGCAGCTGCTCGCAATCGGATAGGTCTGGACTCTATGGACGACGACTCGGCGCCAATGTTCAGCCCGCGATTTACGCATATTTGGCGAGATCCTCGTACGTAGGCCAAGGTTTTCACAATGGATTCAAGATTGTAAAGCGCAGGACGAGGAAGGGCTGGTGGTCGTTAGAGGTTCTTTGAGGCTGTGTAAGACTGATTTGGATGGTTTGCAAATGTACTGTTCGCGTCCTACAAACATGCATTGAAGAAGAGCGATCAAAGACTTCGAATGTTGTTTACTGTTGACGAGGGACAAAAAGGAAGAACAAACTAATATGTGAGATCCCGTCCCCGTCCACGGTTAGTCTAATTTTACCCCTGATCCATGATCTATCGTTATATCTCACAAGAACGGTATTGCGATGGCATGCGTCCAACAAGATCTCATCAAACAATTCCAGCATTGGCACTGCTTCTCTTAATTCCCTTAAACGTACTTTGCTCACATTCAAGACATCTACACCCAGCTTGACATTCCTCTTATTCCCAAATTCCTAATCAAGGCTCACCAACCCTATAAACAAGCTTCACACCGCTGACCTTCCCATCCTTCATATCCTGCATTCCCCCCAAAATGCCCTCAAACCCACCATCCCTCACTTCCTGCCGATGTGCCTTCCACTTCCCCTCTAACCTCAACTTCTCTGCAAACTCCGTCCACTTCTTCGTAAAGTCATAGTGGTCAGGTTGCGCCGGCCGCCTCACACCACCAAGCACATACGATTTCCCCGCCGCAGAGTATCCTATGCTGTAAGTATACGTGACATCGTCGCGCGGTCGTTCTTTGCTGTTCACAATAGTCCCAAAGATGATCTTCTGCCCTTCTGGCGCCGAAGATGCGAGCGCGGACGTGCAGACTGGAAATGCGTTTGGACCGCCCACACAGTCCCACGCGTAGTACAGTTTGTCGTCGGTGTACGCGCGGATCTCGGCGCCTAGATCGTTGCTGTTGATGTCGAAGACTTTCGAGGCCCCTAGACTCTGGACGTATTCGAAGTTGCGGGGCGAGCATGCTGTTATGACTTCGAATCCGGATCTGAGGGGGAATGGTTAGTATGGTTATTCTGATGTACCGCTACACTACGATGATATGATATATCAACGTACAGTTTGGCAAATTGGATACCGAGAGCCCCAGTGGCAGAAGATCCACCATATATGAACAACGGCTTCGCGTCCTCGAGAGGCTCACTCGGCCACGGAAGTCCCATCTCTTGATAAAGCCCCTGCCCAACCGTCAAGATCCCCGACCCAGAAGAAGCCGCCTCCTCAAACCCCATGCCCTCTGGAATCCTCATCACAAAGTCTGCCAGCGTGATGAGATACTCGCCGAAAGCACCGCCCTCGGGATCATCAATGTTGCTGCCGTGGTTGAATCCCCACACGCGGTCGCCTTTCTTGAACGGCTTCGTCACTTCTGAGCCGACTTCTTCTACGATGCCGGACCAGTCGCAACCGACGGTTACTTGGGTGTCGAGATACCCAACGTGCTTCCAGTCTGTGGGATTGAGGGCGACAGCGATGGTCCGGATGAGGAGGCTGTTTGGGCGGATTTTGGGGATGGGGACGTCGACGACGCCGGCTTTGCCCTTTTCGAGGATTTGGACTGCTTTCATGGTGATTGATTGAGTGGATATGGCGTATCTAGCAGTATTTAAGATATGAAGAGAGGTTGAGAGCGATAACACTGGATCTTGAGAATAGTGTACTTTATATGTAGGTTTCTTACGTGCGAAACCGGTGGTTAACCCTGGTCAATTGGATGGAATCGCAATCAATTAGAACGATGGCGATGGCATCGGATTCCTCATCAAGTCTACCAAAATGGTACAAATTGCTGACGGTTGTTAGTATCCTGTTGTTGTAACTACCTGAAGCATTGTGGAATTACCAAGCAAGATTGCATTTAGTTACGCTATGGAGGGGTCGAGTGAATGTCTGATGTCGTTCTGGACGCACTAGAGGAAATACCCCACTCTGATTCATAACTACAACAACTGCACAACACAAATGTCATGCTGCGTAGATCTTGTGTGCTTCAAACGTCGGTGTCAATACAGACTACTCGCTGATCTTGAAACCAAAACATTTTCTCAACTCTCTCGCAAGATGTTATGTTACTACCCACCATTGGGTCGCCATTGGTGGTCAGATGATATCTATTTCAGGATTAGGCGTGCTGACGTTTAAGACACCACATCTTCTTCATCGCTGTTCCTTCACACCAACGAACCCTCAGCTCTATACGATGAAGCAACATACAGAAAGAATAGTATAGAAGCGGGAAAGCAAAATTAGATCTGACATTATGACCATGTCTAGAGAGGGTATCACCATCAGCCTCCCAGGAACCGGAGTTCCTGAAGTCGCTGATAATCTCTTCTCCTCCGTCTCCCATCCCCCATGGACGGAACCCCTAGACTGGGACTCATGTGTATCGCAATCCTGGGAGAGACAAATCCCCTTCCACTCATACGCCAGACTAGGTTCAACAATCCCAGACACACCAGCCTCTTTCCCTCAATTCAACAACCTCCCGACGGAGCTCCAAGATCATATACTCAGCCTCTGCACCCCAGGAACCCTCTTCCAGCTCCTCCATGTATCCTCGGCCCTTCGTCCTCGAGCATCAAAACTGTTCTGGGGGAATCCAAATGCTTACTTCCACGTCCGAGCCAGCTGGCTCTGCAGCGGTACTTTCCCTGGCGAAACATATGACGACCTGACACTTGCACCCCACATACGTAACGTCGAGATCGAGTACCATCAGAACGACCACATGAAATTCTTCCCCCGGGGCCGCATGGACGGAGCCCGTGTCGAAAGAATTCACAACTTCTGGAAAACGCTGGAGACGACATTTCCCAACGTGAGAAACGTCATCCTTAACCAAGCATGGGAATCCAACCCGCCGGTCCGGACTAGCCACGGTCCTCCTCTGGACCTCAAAATGGTCGTAGAAAGCAGTCCCCCAGACATACACGCATCAGCCTTCGTAGTCGAACCAAACCCCCCTTCCACAACACTCATAACATCCCTCTCCCCCTCCTCCCCCCAGCGCCTCCGCCGAGCCCTCCACACCTACAACTCCCAAACCACCACCTGGCAGACCATCCACCCGCATCCCCAAAACCGACACGCGACCGTCCTCCTGCCCCCCAAGACCTTCACCGGCCCCATCGGCGCCTACCAACGCATCAGATACCTCATCTGGCGCCGCATAGCCTGCTACATGGCCCTCCTGCCCCTAGCCATCGAAGCTTTCGAGCGCCAGAACTTCCCCCACGGTGACAAACCCGCCGCAACTGTCCCCCCGCTCACCTGCCCGATCACACCCAACTGTTCCGCGACATTCGACGCCCCGGGCCAGTGGCCCCTCCACGCCGCGAGCGCGCACCCCGGATGGCGCCCTCCGTGGACGCGGGAGGCAGTGCGCGCTGCGCTGTCGCCCGCCCTGAGCCACGCCTTCCAAGAGCGCGAGACTTCGCTCCTCGGGGATTCTGGGGCGCAGACGGTCGCGAAGAGGGGGATGGTCGACGAGTGGAATGGCAAGACGGGGCTGACGCGTGAAGAGATCGAGGCTGCGTGGAGTGAGCAGGGGGGCGAGGGTGGAGATGCAGAGTGGAGGTTGAGGGTGCTGCCGGACGGGACAGGGGAAGTGAACGAGTATAGTCCGTTGTGGGAGGTTTATGTGACTGACATGGAGCGCGGGAGTGGGAGGCCGGATCCGTTTTTGTGAAGGTCGGGCGACAAGGACGGCAAGGGTGTGATGTCGAAAGCATATGACATATGAAAGGTTAAAAACTTCATTCGATAATCAAAATCACTGCTCAAAACAATCTGGCTATGGTGCGTTGTGGAAGGAAGAGGGAGAGTGCGGTCATGTGGCCGTTATCATAATCCATTGAAGATTTGATGGAAATGGCTGGGAAGGAGGAGAGGAATGGCGGAAGGAACGAAAGAGTACCGTACACCACGGGTCCAAAAGGAAGGTCAGTATAGGGGGTAGACGTAGAGAAGAAATGATTCAGATATCAACATTAAAGTAATGGAACAGATTGATCAGATGATTCGAGATGGTATTAATGATTGTATTGTATTACTGGTATGTGTGTATATGTGCGTCTCCCCACTTTGCATAGGGATTTAGAGCTGCTCGACAGATCAATGACCCATACTTCCTACACGAAGAAAAGCGAAGCGACATCCCCGAACGAGTGACTCGTGAATCCGATAAGAATTAACCCAAGGTCAGAAGATAGAGTGCATCTAAACGATAGCATCCGGCTTCTCGACCCTCCTCCTCGCCGTCCCCACACCGGCGACACCATCCGCCTGATCCTCCCCAAGCCACGGCTTCGTCTGCTCGGCCAGCATACTCTGCCTCGCGAAGTAAATCAACTGGCCGATGATGATGCACACGAACGCGATGGGGTACATCCAATGAATGCTGAGGTGGAACACCTTGACGCCGATCGCGACGCCCCAGAAGTTGCCTGTGAGCAGGGAGATGTTGAAGAACGCAGCGGAGCTGAGACGGAACATGATGGGGGCGAGGGAGTAGAAGATGGAGAGCACGAGCGTGTACCCCGTGAGGTAGCCGCCGACGTCAGCGTTCCAGACTGCGGTGCGGAAGGAGGCGCGGTCGAAGATGCCGGCTTGGACGCCGTTGATGATCATGGCCCAGAAGGCGAGTTGGCCGATGACTTCGTAGAGGGGGCGCTTGGAGACGAGGAATTCTTCGAAGGTGTTGGTGAGGCCGTAGAAGGTGGCGCCGAGGAGGGCGAAGAGGTTGCCTTTGACGGGATTGGCGGCCGGGAAGGCGTTGGCGCCCGTGATGTGGTCGGAGCCGAAGAGGATGCCCATGCCGCCGATGCAGACGAGGATGCCGGCGTATTGCGTCCAGTGGTAGCGGACCTTGAGGAAGATGAAGGACATGATGACGACGACGACGATGGCCCAGAAGTTGATGAGCTGCGCGGACAGGATCGTCGTGTAGCGGTAGGCGAGCACGACGAAGTAGTTGCCCTCGACGTCGAAAAAGGCGAGAATGATGAAGCGCCAGCCGTCCTTGAGGATCAACTTGCCCCACCCCTTGATGCCATATTTGTATATGGTGTAGGAGGAGAAGACAATGTTGAGCAGGACGTAGTTGAAGAAAGACTGGAAAGCCGGGATGGATGTCCCCTCGAAGCTGAGAAGTTGAGAGAGTGTGTTGGTGCTAGTGATACAGATAGCAAGGACTGTATTGGTCGTCAGTACATACAATAATTCCCGAACAATTTCAATAATGGAGGCAACATACCCTGTCCCAAGAGCAAAACAATCCAGAACTGCTTCGTCTTGAAGTAGGTAAACCACTTCCCCTTGGTCTGCGCATCTTCCTCCAGAACCATAGGCTGCTCGTGCACCAGTTCCGGGAGTCCATGTCCAGCCTGATGCTCATTTCCAGAGCTCACGTTGGAGATGGAGCTGCCCTTCGGCTGCACGTGCGTGGTATCGACATGGCCTTCACGGCCAATGTCGGTGCCTTGGTAGGAGGTGCCTTGTTGCTGGGCCATTGTAATTTCTTACTGTACGAGGAAGAAACTATATGGAAGATCCCAAAAGATATGCAGACAGATGCGGGGAAGATGATGTGCGTTCTTACTGACGGTGGTACAATCGAGATAGCGAATCAAATAGCTACAGCAATGATATCCAACCGGAACAGGAAGCGCAAGAAGGGGTCGTTATAGTAACGTAACGTCTGGTTGGAGCTTTTCGCGTGCAGACGTGAGCGCAAAACTCCAGAAGTCGCTCACGGGGTGGGATTCTCAAGGAGGATCCGTGGTGGGAGAGTGAAGATGCAAAGGGAAGAGAGAAGAGAGAAGATCCTGTGGCGGCGCGGGGATCGTAGCAGCTTATAGGTAAACTGGAGGGATGCGCAGAAGAAAAAAAAGCAAATCACCGAAGAGCTATGGCTTCTATGGGAAAGAGAGAAAAAAGGGTTCAATTCGCTCGAGTCCAGGCTTGGCGGGAGGGGTGGAACCTCCAATCTTCACCTTACCTTACTGTACCATCGACTAGCCAACATCAAGTTCAACCATCCACACGCCACTACCGCATCGTGTCCGCCAAAACAGACCTCCAACCATTCGCAGACCGCAATCTTTCACACAGTCCATCACGCTCTCATTCGGGCCAGATGTGGCGTTTCGCCCGCTAACACATTCTGCGCAGTGTCGATCTCCACATTAAACTGGATACCGCGAGCCGGCGCCTTACTGTCTCGAGTATGACGGCGTGCGGACTCGCCGCGCTCTGGATTTTTTTCTTCTTGCGCGCCTGGTCCACGGGTTGCTAAATGATGCCTGTTCTGGATAGCCAATGCATGGGAGGATCTAGGCGAGTCCCGAGGCTGGTTTTGGTTTGAATTGGGTTGTTTAAGAAAGCATTCGTTTTGACCAGTCTTTTACACGGGAAATGGGATAGCTTCTTGGAGAGTGATAACCTTATTTCACGTCCTATTAACCGGAAATGCATTCATGAAAACCAGTAGACGACAACTGCCTCTCAAGTGCTCAACTTCAAAATAGAATGTATCGACGTCCCTAGTGATGGAGACATTCGATTGTTTGCCGCCATTCCCGCCCAAGGCGCTCTACCTCCATAACCCAGCCCATTACATTAGTTACCTACAAAACAATCCCATTCGACAACCCCACCATTTTTCCTTTTCCCCATGGCTTTCTAACTACTGTGATCATGAGGATGTGCAAAAAGGTGTCTCGACGCCACGTGCGGGGACGATTCCATCGATCTCACCGTGTACGCGAGCGTGGCGTACACATGGTTGGGCTGGATGTCAGAATAAGCAATTATTAGTTCTTTTTTAACTGGATTGGTTACTTAGTAGTTTCTGATATATGTTGGGTAGGTGTTAGGGTAGGAGCATGGTTGGGGAGAGAGGGAGAGTGTGTGATTATGTTTTAGATACGTTCTTAGAGGGGGAGGTTCTGAATAGTACCTAGGAATTTTTTTGTAAGCATATCTGATTAATGAAGCTCTGCTAATTACCTACTCGTTGGGCAGAAATTCATGGCATTTCACCGCGATCTCTCTATCTGAAGTATATATCAACACCACCACCCCCGACCCAACCTTCCACACACCAAACACCACACCCAATGATACCAGCGGATCTCGCCTGCCTCAATCTCCATGACCAGCCTCTTGGTCATCTGTCTTGGGTGTGTGTTCGCCCCCAAGAGAATCCGTCGACAGATCTGGGAGTTCGCATCCTCCGTCCATCAGCGGGATTTCCTTCTCTAGGTTCGTCCACGGTCCCTCGCCCCGGGATTCGTACGCACGACGCTGGAGCTGCAGAACGCCGTCCTGGATCCAGCGGTCGATGCGGGGAGCTAACACGCGTCGGAACCTCGACGCGTATATGAGAAACTTCAGCAGCGTGATGTCGAGTACGATGAAGAAGCTCGATAGGGAGAGGATGAAGACGAGTCCGAAGAAGTTGACGTTGCTGAAAATTGCCAACTGTCAGTTGGAACTTGTGAGGGAGTATCGGTAAGAGCTGGAGAACGAACTTACATGAAGCCGCCGTTCTTACGCATCTTCTGGGAGCCGCACAGCTGCGACTGTCCGGGTCCTGATAGAGGCATCGGTTCGACCCCCGGCGTGCGAACTGAAGGGCCGATGGCGTGGTCTGTGATTGCGGTTTGGAAAGCCGCCCAGATCTGCTTGTCCCACGTTTGGACTTCTTTGATCCATTGGGTGTCTGGGAGGCTCGGGATGCCATCATCGCCGCTGATCAGCGACGCCGCGTCAAGACTATTGACACTTCCAATCTCATAGGCCATACTGACTTCCCATAATTGCTCGAGAGTAGCTTGTTGAACGGGGCTGACGTTGGGAAAGAGCTTCGTTATGTTGGATGGAATGCCCATGAGCCCAGAACATGCAAAGTGGTTCTGCGAAGTCGCGGCGCAGTATTCGTACTGTATTTAAGTGCTGTGAGCATCATTGTTTTTACAGAACCGAGCAGAAAGCGAATTTTGGTCATATCATTCAAGTGTCTGCTTACCTGTGCCATGCATCCCAGTATGGACGTGGGATTGTCAGAATAGTATCGTATCAGACTTTTGGCGCCACCGTTTGCACGAGTTGAATTCTTAACGACCTTCTTGTGCGCTGCAAAGATCGGGTCATTGATTGGTGTGTGGTAGAGAATCTTGTTCTTCGTAATGGCTACAACTGCCACGTCGGCGTCTTCACGTGCAAGCTCTGGCGTAACAACGAAGAAGTCGCTGGGAGTTGATGCTCCTTCCGGAGAATATGCTGTACGCGTGGCAATCTTGAAGCGACCTGTAAAGTTTGCATCCAAAAGACTTACGAAGAAAGTGGTGTTTTTCCACTCTCTGAATGGAGGAAAAGTACCCCAATGGTGTAATTGTGCCCTTTCATTTTCGGACCATTGAATCCTGGGAACTAGTTCTAGGGGAAAGTCACTCGCATTGATCTCGGACACGCGTCCGTCCATTGGAAGCACGGCACAGGTTGTACGCCTACGAAACTTGACGCGGTCATGCTGTGCGAAATTGAGGCCAAAAGCGTTGTTCAAATCGAGACGACCGGAATCCACTGCGACTGCAAGCTCGGTGCCGTCCTTTTCTAGACACATCCCTTCAGAAAAGGGACATCCGATGCGTTCTGTGGTTGTCAAGATCGTCGGACGGATATAAATGTCGCATCGACTGGGTAGAGATCCATCTCGGAAGCAATCGCGTGCGAAAATGCTCGAAACACTCTTCACATCAATGACGTAGCGAGTGTTACCGACAGTCGTGCGATTCAATCGTCCGCAATGCGGGCTATCAACAAGAACTTCGACCTTCGTCCCATCAATGACAGATGAAGTGAAGATTGAGACGGCCAAGGACCCAAAAGCGCAGATCAGCGCCAGTACCGCAGGCACCAGTATTCGTTTGAACGAAGATTGAGCTTCAGATTTCCATCCCCACCAAAGCTTTACAAAATCGGCCAACAGTGTAGCTGGAGGAGGTGACGTACGTAGGATCGCCTGTTGTTGACGAAAGAAGGCGTCTCTTGGCCTGCCATCAGCGCGTGTTTGATGATACAAAAAAACGCAAAGACTCCAAAGGTGTGCTATCCCTTCAAGAACATCTGTCAGCTGAAATACATGATGCATGTACCAGGAGATGAGACAGGTAGCTTACCAAGCGTCGAAGAAATAGCTAGCACGGCAACGATTATGGCGCCTGTCTGCGTGTCGACAGTGATTGTCCTACCCATCACAGGACCTCGACCTACGTTCGTCCATAAACCTGTCTTGACGTAACGTGGCTCGAGCTCAGACATTGTGTGATGGCCATTGGTCGTTCGTTCGTACCTTCAAAAGCCCGGAGAGCTGTTGTAAGCCAGAAGCGATCCGAGTGAATTGAGCAAAAGTGTGAAGAGCGACGAACCCTTATATCATTATCTGAAAGACAACAGTTCTGGCGTAGTTCTCATCATGAGGGCCAGCTTTGAATGCGTATTGTCTCGGTAATAATGTTTTGTGTGGACCTGTTGGACGAAGTACGCCTTGGACTGCATGCATGTACGCAATCTATAACCTGGGGAACGAACGCATTTATACGGACTATGCAAATTAAGCAACATCAAAATGACATGCACGCGTAGTAGCGAAGGCCAACACGAACAAGGTGAACCTACATCAATAAGACGAATTCGGTCGCCGAGCAATGTCCACCCAGACTACTGGGACAAGCCTCCTACTCTGGCAACCGCCGTGTTTAATTGTCGACGGTAAGACAATATCGCCTTCCAATGCCAACGTGAAGCACATGTAGATCTTCGGCGACAAGAGATCAGCCTTCTCTATAAAATAGTCGCATATTACTTTGTACTACTTGTAGATTATGCGGAATACCGTAATGTTAGGCAGCATGCGATCCCTAAGTGGTCCTAGGGGCTTCCGTTATGCGCGAGATATGGAACATCGGGACCAGAGCGAGGAACTCATGATCGATATTGTTAGAAGGCATGCATGCGAGTGATGTGGAATCTAGTGTCCAATGATGGACGGGTGAGATGAATTAGTCTATGAATTGCTATTCGACCGACGAATGATATAAAAAAGAGGACGCCTAGTATTGATCAGTAGCCAATGAGTCCAGTGTATACCCCTGAAATGCAACGATAAGAAAAAATGTACCGAAAGTGAAGGACGGTGCCGTGCGTTATACACATTATACACATATGTATATGAAAATTCAGCGACGAAGGTACGGCAGAACAGGACTCGATGCGTATTGTTTCGAGACGCTGCCATACTTGGCGTGCCACGCGAAGAAATAAAGAAGGGCTGCCAATGGCTGGCCCACGAGGCAGAACGACACCCAGAAGATCATGTTGCCGGCGACTTTACCGCGAATACCTTTGATCTTTTGAATCACATCTGTGAGGACGATGAGAGGAATTTGGAACATCATGCCAGCGAAGGCGACGCCTGTTCGTTGTTGTTAGATTCGATAGTCCTGAGAATATACTTGGAACGCTGAGGAGATGTATCTTACCTAGAACATTGTGTGTGGGGATACCAACGAGGAGCTCGTGCAAGACTCCCGAGATGAAGAATACAATTATTTGCGCTGCTGCAGGTGGGACCCCACGACCCACTAACGGAGCGTAGATGTGTCGACGCATGAAGTTGGTCACAGGCTTGTTCCATGTCGTCCAGTACGTGCGGACGCTACCCACATTCCACCAGTCGCCGTAGAATTCGCGGTCACCAAATTTCATCACTTCTGCCAATGCATTCATGAAGGACTGGAAAAGCGCAAAGAAGCCACAGAGCCAGCAGAAGAGTGAAATGGTGGAGAGCTTCATCACCCGCTCAGTGATGGAGACAAAGTCCAGCTGGAAGATTTTGTCAAGCGAATTCTGCAGAAGGGGTGCGGCATACTGGGCGGATGCGATCCATACAACTATGCTCAAGGCAGCGACCTCGACCATACACCTAAGAACAAAGCCCCAACGGATGGTCGTAGTTCGTGGATATACTGGCTGGTAGACAAGGGTGGGCGCCCACCAGAAATAGCACAAATTGCCCCAATTGATGTTCTGAGGGTATGGGCAAGAGGAGTATAAGTCAGGGAGAGCTTCGCTTTCATCGGGGTGCAAGAGAGTATGGCGAAGGTCGCGATTCGTAAAAGCATACGAGGCACTCTTCAACCATATAATGACGGCATGGAACTCGCATAGCGTGCCAATGCCTGGATGGTGTATCTTGTAGAAAACGACCAAGCTGGCTACGACAAGGCTGAGGGTAGCGAGTGCGCCATGGAACATGGCTACCACAACCCATGTTGTATCTGCGCTATGTCCTGCTTTCTCCCTCGCCTCATGTGCGTTGTTACCATCGCCCGCTCGTTTTATCCGGGCAAGAGTCCGTTTGGCGTGCCATGCTGCTACCAGCTCGATCAGGTAGGCGACGAAAAGTTGGCAGGGAACGGAGAGATATAGTAAGAGTCCGTAGATAACGTCGGTTCGTCGGTAGTCGTGGCAATGAATGCATATCAGAACACCATACTGCGTACGTTAGCCAATTGCCACCTTGATATACACACGAGAGCCAGAGTTGTCCATGCATACCTTTCGAAAGTTCTCGATCATCAATCTGAGATTGGAAACAACTGCAGCACGGTTAGGGGAGTCTCTCAATTAGCGAGCGAGGAATGCACACTCAGCACGAGGATCATGAGGTTCCTGAATCCGACGAAGCTAGGTGACTTCTCCGCGTCATAGCTAAGACACGAACCACGCGAGAGAGAATGTGTCGCGAATACATGGCGATATTTGAGGGGTTGTGCCTTGGAGGACGAGGCACGTTCCGACTTGGTTGTGGTGTTGTTGCCATTGGACTTTGTGGAGAGACTCGAGTCTCGGGGGTAAGGAACCGAGGGAGTGGCCATGGCCGTGGTGATGGCTGTATCGGTCATTGTCGACATGTCGAAGAATGGAAGATGGCGCGAGATAGTGGCAGCCAGGGACGCGGATGGTCCAATGGCCGATAGATATGTGGTTGGGGAAGAATACACGATTGGAAGTTGTAGTATGGGAGGTGGGTGAGGAATTTGGGGGGATGATCAATTGCGGTTATTGAGGTCGCAGGAATGGATTATCTGTTACGGAAGCAGCGGCCTGGGCGACTGAAGATGGTCGAATGAGGAGGAAAGTCGCAGGTTCCGGTCCATAACTGCAACTACGAAAAGGTGGGATTATAGATGGTGAGATTATCTATGAACCAAGAAAAGTGTTGAGAATAGATAGCTGGGGGGATTTAGCTGCGGGGAATACCTACGAGTAGAGTGAGGTGCTTCTCGGCGGATGATGCAGGCCGAGCCCCAAACTGATGTCGTTGTGCTACGAATACATGTTGAGCGAATGGTGATGCTCGAATAAGGTTTAGTTTTCGAATAGCCCAGGCGTCGGTCCCCAGTTAAATCCTTCTTTTGTTACTGTACGAGTTCTTTTTTTTTTCTCAACTTAATTGAGATCCTTGTACGGGGTTATTCCATACGAGCTCAAAGAATATCATGTGAAAGAGTGGAAGCAAAGAAGCCCGTCTGTGCCTCATTTGTGGCTGGTGTGGCCGTGCACTTACGCGCCAAGACTTTTGTATTGTTGCACCTCTCCCAACTTACCATCGTTCCTAGCTGTTGAATGAGCTTTCACTCGTTCATCGCCTTCACGACACAAACCTGCCCTACCGGAAAGCTAACGCGCACAAACGGAAAGACTAAGAAACGCAACAATCGTTTTCTATCGCCTCGTTCGACACAACCTCCCGCTAGGATCGCAATATCATACCCACTCGCCCTTCACGGATGTCGCGATAGCTACTTCATTCATACCATCCAGCTGCCCGCGAAGCCATGGAGCGCGGTGAATATCACCATGCGTCGCAATTCGATGGCCCTCCGCGCCCGCGACCGAAACGTACGTTCCCGATTCCTTCAAGTTCCTTCGAGTCGCATCCACCCATATGAGGGCAATAGGACCTTCCTCGGGTCTCATTGTCCTTACGATTCTGTCCGGACCAGCGTCCATGTCCAGTCATTGTAATATATCTTAAACTGACATATTCTCTCTCTAGGCCCGGTGACAGATTATGGTTCAACAACAGTTCAATGGATGCGCAATCGCCGACCTCGCTATAAGAATGTCGCGGCACCAGAGGTCGAGAGACCAAGCGCAAGCTATATCGTTGATGTATGTCTATACGGAAGCCTCGATTTTGACCAGTCTAACGACATGTAGATGGAACCTCCTGCAGGTCGGATCACCAGTGCCGCGGAGTCTATCCCGGCCAAAGCCCTACATTCTTCCCTAAATAAAGTCAAACACCCCATCAACGTTGTGAAATGGACCCCCGAGGGTCGTCGACTTTTGACCGGATCTACGAGTGGAGAGTTTACATTGTGGAATGGCATGGGCTTCAACTTTGAAACCATCATGCAGGCGCACGAGTCGGCCATCCGCTGTGTTGCCTATACCCATACGGATGATTGGTTGCTATCGGCAGATCAGACGGGCATAGTCAAGTACTGGCAGACGAACTTCAACAATGTGAAGGAAGTTCAGGCGCATACCGAAGCGGTACGAGGCCTAGCAATAGCACCTACAGATTCAAAATTCGTGACGTGCGCGGACGACACCACGCTGAAGATATGGGATTTTGCTACCAGCGCGGAGGAGGCAACGCTGACAGGCCACGGTTGGGAGGCGAAGTCTGTGGACTGGCATCCGAGTAAGGGGCTGCTTGTGTCCGGATCGAAAGATCATCAAGTCAAGCTTTGGGATCCTAGGACTGGACGCTGTTTGACTACGTTGCATGGCCATAAAAACCCAATATCAAAGACAATGTTCGAGCCAGTCCAGGGCAACCTACTCGCCACATGTGCGCGTGATCATACCGCTCGAATATTTGATCTGAGAATGATGCGCGACGTCTTGCTTCTTCGTGGGCACGAGAAAGACGTTATAACGATGGCCTGGCACCCAATTCATAAGAATCTGTTGTCCACCGGTGGTGTAGATGGCAGCATCAATCATTATCTACTCGATGAGCAGAACCCACCTCAAGGAGTTGCACCCTCGGTCTCACCGTACGACGATCCCGATCCTCAGAATGCTCCTGCACAAACCATCTACCCGGCACACAGTCTCCCCTACGCCCACGACTTCACCGT
Organism: Aaosphaeria arxii CBS 175.79; assembly: GCF_010015735.1. NCBI lineage: Eukaryota > Fungi > Ascomycota > Dothideomycetes > Pleosporales > Aaosphaeria > Aaosphaeria arxii. The sequence goes on along the minus strand of NW_022983477.1, from coordinate 220,694 downwards.
CTGGACACTTGACTGGCATCCTCTTGGGCATTTGCTCGCATCCGGCTCAAACGACCGCGTCACTCGCTTCTGGGCGCGTCCACGTCCCGGTGATACCAATTTCGTCAATGATCGATACCATATCGGCCAGGCCGCCGCCGAAGCACAAGGCACGTATGATCGCGGCCAAGGCAGAAAACAAATGCGCGACGAGGAAGAGCAGGAAGCAGAGGATGAAGCCGAGGGCCTTGTCGACCAGAAGATGCCATCTAAGAATCCGCCGCTGCTGCCACCGGGACTGACTCTTCCTGGCATCAATGTGGGCAACGACGGCACCAGCAGCGCTCTTCCAGGCATTGGCGGCATCCCTCCACCACCTCCAAATCTACCCGGTGGCTTTCCACCACCATTGCCAATGCCTGCGAATGGAATGCCGCCGATCCCCCCGCAGTTTGCTGGCATGGATCCATCTCGCCTTGCAGAAATGCTTGCCTCTGGTCAACTTCCGCCAGCCATGATACCCCCACCTCCACCCGGTGGTGCAAACGGCCCACCGCCCCCATTCCCACCCCACATGCCTCCGAACTTCCCCTTTCCTCCTCCAGGAATGCCACCACCTCCTCCTGGTTCAATGCCACCGGGTGGTTTACCGCCAGGATTTCCTCCACCTGGATTCCCCGGATTCCCCTTGCCGCCGCCCAATAGTGGCACACCTCCCACAAATGGGCAGAATGATAGCGACAGTGCGAGGAGAAGAGCACCTTTGCCGAGCCAGCAGGAAAGTCTGAAAGCTGAGATGAGGAAGGGACAGTACAGGCGAGCACGGTAGAGCCATGTCGATAGCCACGATACCCTGCTCCATGTGATCGGACACATAGACTTTGGGGGCACAGCACCAGGACGAGCCAAAGTCAGACCTTATCTTCCTTCACCATCCTCCTGCAATATGGCCGGCCCAACTAAGGCCCGGCTCGCTCCCATACAACCCGAGAGACGGGCGTGCTCCCTGATAACTACCCAAGCATCGACCGATCAAATACATTCTGGAGGAATGATCGGAAGCATAGCCGAGCCAGATTCAGACCGGAAACGTGTCATATGAGCCTCATTGCCGTTCTCTAATTTGAATATAAGAGCTGGGCATTACTTTGCGTTCCCCAACGTGGAAACTTAGTAGTAGGAGGTATATGACTACCCTCCTTTGAGGGAACAGTTTGTGTTCGTGATGGGAGAGCCATCACCATTCATGTTCGGTGTTTCCACGATTCTCCCCAACTACCTTTTGGGCTAGATACCCGCCGGTGAGGATGAATGTTCGTCGACATCACGTCCCCTTAACCTTGAACATCCAAGCAACATCCGCTTTTCGATGCTTTCAAGACCGTAATTATAGTACAATTCGTCTCTGTATATGTACATATCTTACAATTCTATTCTATGACCTCCAATTCCTCCATGCCCACCATACCATTTTTCAGTGCCATCAGACAAACTCCCTCATCCCATCCAACACCTCCTTCTGCCTCTGACTCCCCATCTTCTCAAACCCATCAACCCCCATAACAAACGTGCCTCTCCCCCCGGTCAACGCCCTCAAATGATTCAAATATCCCACCATCTCCTTCAACGGCACCCTCGCCACAATCTGCCTCTGCCCATTATCCAGTCCCCCGCCTACATCCACCGCCGCACCACCAGACGTAAACGGATCCGGCGGCGCATATATCCTCGCGGGATTAATCCTGAGCACCTCCCCATCATCAACACCACTTCCACCATCATCCTCCTCCGATCCCCCGTCTAATGAAATCACCTGCCCGCCCCTCGCAGACGACAAATCCTGCACTACGCTCCCCAGCGCCGCCTCATTGACGAACACCGTGACACGCATAACCGGCTCCATCATCACGTTCGCGCTGCTCTCGTTCGCGGCGCGTAGACTCGCCGCCACGGCCGCCCGCGTCGCCGTCGATATCGCCGTCGGTGTCGTCTCCGGGTGGATGTGTGTGGCGGCGTCGAAGTGGATGTCTACGGCGGTGTTGGCGAGTGGGAAGTGATTGAGGGGGCCGCGGGCCAGGGCAGCGGACGCGCCGGCGTGAATGGAGGTGAGGATTTGGGGGAGGGTGAGGGTGGGGGGGAGATGGGATGAGGTTGTGGTTGGGGAGGCGAGGGAGAGGGTTGGGTGGGTGATTGTGATGATGTTGCCGTCTTCTGAGGTGTATGTTGTTTTGTAGGGGTCTTGGTCTGGGTGGTCTTGTTGAGGGGAGGGGAGGGAGGGGGAGATGGAGGCGACGGCGGTTGCTTTGGCGGGTTTGCTGGCGATGGTGCGGTCGAGGGTGTGGGTGTAGGGGGTTGTGGATGTGGTGGGCGTCTCCCGGTAGCCGATTTCGATCTTGCCGATGCGGGCTTTGGCCTTGAAGTCGTTGAGCAGGCGGTCCCGGGCGATTTCGAGGTGGAGGTCCCCCATGCCGGCGAGGTGCGTTTGGCCGGATTCCTCGTCCGTGGAGAGTTGGAGGCTGGGGTCCTCGCGGAGGAGGATGGAGAGGGAGTCGAGGACGTGTTTTTGTTCAGAGAGGGAGTTGGGTTCGATGGAGGTGAAGAAGACGGGTGGTGGAACGTGGATGGGTCGTAGTTGGAGGGATGCGAGGCCGCCGGCTGGTTGTGTCCGGGTGGTTAGGCCTTTATATACAATGAGGGTGTCGCCGGTTCGTGCGTGCTTGAGTCCTGTGATTACGCCTATCTGGCCGACTTGGATGGAGTCGACTTCGACGGCGTCGTTGGCGTACATCTTCAGCAGCCTGGGTGCACGCTCGGCTGTGAGGAGGTTGGTGTTGAAGAGTATGCTTCCACGGTCGATAGAGCCAGAGTACACGCGTACGTAGACCAGTATGCCACGTTTGGCGTCGTTGACCACTTTGAAGGCGAGGGCACACGCCTGGAGATTTCGAGCTTCTGGTACATTGACTCCACTCGTTGCAGCAGCTGTTGTCTTTGCGTTCTTTCCCTTTGTCTTTGCTACCGGGGCACTTTCAGCACTGGCTGCACCGGCCAGGAGCTCGGCGAGTGTGCCTTTGCGATGATCGAGACTGATCTCAGGCTCAGGGCGCTCGAGAGGCGTCGGTAGAAGGTCAACCACGGCGTCCAAAAGGGGCTGTACGCCAATGTTCCGGAAACTGGCTCCTGCAAAGATCGGAATGACCGTTTGAGGGGTCTGTAAGACTACCCTACGAAGAGACTCGACGATCTGTGTGCCTGGGATAGCCAGGTGATCTTCATCGTGCTCAAGGAATAGTTCGACCATGCCATCATCATGCTCGCTTAGCAGTTCGACAAGCGCAATTCGAGCCTTCTTTATTTCCTCTGCAAATTCTGGATTATTGGCTTCCAACTCTTGCAGACTCGAAGGTTGAATTTGACTCCCGTCGGTAGCCCCTCGCCACAGCATGCCGCGTAGGTGAACAACATCTCCCACACCAATGAACTCGCCACTCCCCCCTTTCCACCAGGGAATCTGGCATACAGCCGGCCAACCGTGTAGACGGACGCCTACCTCCTTCACAGTCCTGGAAAATGCGGCACCATCTCGGTCGAGCTTGTTGATGAAGATGATTCGAGGGATGTGATAATGGCCAGCCTGCGTCCACACCTTTTCGGTCTGAGCCTCGACACCGGCTACACCATCCAGAATGCAAACGGCGCCATCTAGGACCCTCAGGGAGCGAAGCACCTCAAAAGTGAAATCAGCATGGCCTGGAGTGTCGATGAGGTTAACATTGTGAGAGATGGACGAGCGTAACGTTGTGTCGAAGGAGCTGGGTAGATCTTGTGGAACACTTTTTGGATCAGATGGTGGCCAGTTGAAGGTGATTGCTGCAGATTGAATAGTAATCCCTCTAGCTCTTTCTGCGGGAAGGAAGTCGGTCACCGTTGAGCCTTCGTCGACATCTACTTGATGTTAGCGAGGACAGTAGATCTAATTGAAGCATTTTTGGGTACAATTAAGCTACAACTCGAAAGGATTTTATAACATCGTGACAATAAAAATAATACAAAAGTCAGACATATCAGGTTGGATCACCAGAACTAAAGACATTGACATATAAAACGCTGCCCAGCAAGCACCTACCGCCAATTCTTCGCGTGTGTCCGCTATAGTAGAGCATACGCTCTGTGGTGGTTGTTTTTCCCTATTGAAATTATTAGCGTTCAAATTAAAAGACATATCGTGCTTCTACTAACAGCATCGATATGAGCAATGATGCCTATGTTCCGTGTCTTTGATAGCTGTGAATGCTGTGGATGTGCTTGAGATGAAAGAAGCCGTCGGCAAGTGCCCACACTACGCGGAGCAACTCGACGGGTACACCATATCCACGCAAGTTGCATTCCAAAAAAAACCCTTTTAAACAAAGATGGATGACAGATATGATGTCTGGCGAGCTGGCATTGAATATTGATGCAGATTCGTGAAGGATGGTCAGGCACGTGATCGCAAATAGGACGGGAATGACGGGCGGTCTGGGCACGGTCCTACGCCGAGTGCTCCGACCAAACATCAGGCTTCTCTCCAGCCTTCATCGATAGCTCCACCGCAACGTCACTTGGTTCAATTGCGGTCGCAACCATGGACTACTCGTCTCTACCACACGATCCAGAACATCCTGGTGGTGCTGACCCGTGGGCATCGTCCCCTCAGCACAACAGATCGACATTCTCGCCGCCTTCTACGAGCGACATTCCATCTTCCCCGCTCCCTCCGCAAGCTTCCCCATACGGCCAGGACTCTGATACTTATGGGTTCCTAGGTGAACAGGATTCGCAGGATCAAGCTAATAGCTCATCTGCAAACGGAGAACAAGCACATCCACCCCATAATGTGCCGCAGGATGAACCGAATTCGCCTCATCAGCAACAAGCTACCGCGCAGGGACATCAGGGACAACAGAGACACGAACAACCACAGCGCTATCATGGCCAGCGTCAACAACACCAGCGCCCGCAGTACAAACTACAGGCAAAGGTTACCGGGCTGGAACGCACAGGTCGCAAGGACCCAATTCTCCGATTCGACGTCTATGTATGTCACTTCAAGTCACTTGGGCGCATAAGCTCGTGTACTTTAATCGCATGACCTTCTGCTAACACTTCTTCAGACCAATCTTCCAAAGTACCGCACCACCCAATTCCGCGACGTCCGACGTCTGCACTCCGAGTTCGTTAAGCTAGGTGAACATCTGATATCTGCGAACCCAGAGGCTTTCGTACCCGCTGTTCCTCCTGCGATCACCGCTGCCGGCGCTGGTACGGACGAAGACGAGGCGCGTGTGAAAGCATCAATTCAGAGGTGGCTCAATGTTGTCTGCAGCAATGACGTGTTAATTCGCGATGAGGAGATGGTGTTCTTTGTGGAGAGCGATTTTGGTTATAGCCCAGTGGTACGCAGGAAGCAACCGGCGACGGGCGTTAGACGAAAGGTTATCAAGCAATTCGCACCTCCGCCGGATGACACGCCCGAGCTTGCTGCAGCTCGACCTATCGTAAAGGCCTTCTATTTGGGAACAATGGAAACGGGACAAAAGGTTGAAAAGGTCGTCAAGGCGAGGAGAAGTAAATTTCCCTGTCTCTTTTTTTGATATATCGGTTACTTACTTTTCTAGGTCTTGGCCTGGCCGAATCGGATTTGGGGGTAAAATTTGCGGCAATGCACGTGCAGGAGACCCATCCAGGCCTCAGCCAGGCCTATCGAAAGCTTGGGAAGGTTATTCAGGCAACGGGAGATTTCCACGCTGCACAGGGTACGGCCGAAGCTACAACCCTAGGTGATCCCCTCACGTACCACAGCAGCGATGCCTTCATTGTAAAAGAGACTTTGACCAATCGCCACATACTTCTCCGCGAATTACTGCAGGCTCAAGCTGCAAGTCGCTCGAAAGAATCAGCTGCAGACAGATTGAAAGGTAGCTCTAGTGTCAAAAGAGACAAGGTCGATGAGGCTATTGCCGCACTCGACGAGGCACGTAGCCATGAAACTTACCTTTTGCAAAAGTCGCAGCGTGTTACGGCAAATCTTTTGCAAGAACAAAAGAAATGGTTCGACCGGACCGCAGTCGATGTCAGGGCAGCCATCCGCGAATATGTCATTCGCCAAATCGAGGCAGAGCGCCGGACCCTTGCAACATTGGAGCAGGTCCGGCCTGACATCCGAGCGATCGACAACAGTGGTGGATTATCAAGACTCGGTCGCGAAGCACACCCTGCGCAGCGTCGTGCTTCACTTGCAAGTTCACAGGGTCCTAAGGGCGATGCTTGGTCTGGCGTCCCAAGACGTCCTGGTGATGGACTCAACCGAAGCATGAGCGGCAGTATTGCGACTGTCCCAGTGCAAGAAGAGGAGGAAGACGAGACAGGCACCGGCGGGCGCAAACGTGCTGCTAGCAAATCAGGAAGCACAACTGCAGCTGAGGAAGATGATGATCGCATCGATGCGAAGAATGCCGCTAGCAGGTTGGCTACAACAACATTCTAGTACAGGTTGAATCAGTAGCCGGATTTGTCCCCCATGGCAGACCTATATCGAGCTGGCAGTCCACTAGCCCCATGTTCCATGTTGTTAAACATGGAAATTCCACCTCTCTCTGTACTCTCAAATCGCATCAACCTACTATGGCTGGCGTGCCAAAGCAAATTGCCATAGTACCATTCCTAGACATGACTACGTCGGAGACTGGCCTACGAGGGTCTATTTGACAATGATGCACCTTATAATCCATGATACCTTCTGGTGTTTGATGTTGAACATTGTGCAATATCATTAGCGTCGGAGGCATAACTTCTATACAATTTTCAACATATCCACTAAACGCAACCCAGAACATCAGGCAATATGCATGCAACAAGTGCTTCCGATCGAGTGTTACACGGCTGATGGGACCTTGGTCTTCGGTTTGCCAATTAAACATGTACAGCGTCAGTGAAGAACGTGCCGGCATTGCTCGCGTTACACAATGCAACGGCTCCACATTTACTTTGCCGACTGCAATCTGTAGCTTCTCTGCTACTGGTGATCTGTGCTACCCTTTTCGGCGCAGGGTCTTGTCCTGTCACGGCCAGAGGCTGGCTAGCCTCCGCATCCGCTTCTAACCATAAATTGAATACGGCGCATCTGACCTTGCTCTGCAGAAACCAAGCCTGGGATCGACTGTCCCGGCCAAGGACATTCCCAGGTCCATAAGCGTTGATGCGCCCGTAAGGCCGGTACGAAGCAGAGAAACCTTTTTCGAAGTGGTGCACCACCAGATAGTTGGCGAATTGACAAGGGCTAGCAGTGAAAAAAACCAACAGAATCATGAAGCAGAAATTGTTGAAATAACGTCTAGAAATAGCTAACTGTACCCGGGACGCTAGGGTAGAGTTTCGGCAAAGAGGAGAGCTTCCCTGGATTGCAAGATTGGGAAGTTAATAAGTTCTCGAGGCCCAACCTGGAAATGGCTTTCCATCGTACGGCACTGGTGCAGCCACCGTCCGATACTTGACCAGAAAATCACAGCGACGACTTGGTCCACCAGGTCTACGGGCGCGACATTGATCAACTGATGCGCTTGCGCTTGGGATTGCCACCAAATATAATATAGGGAGACATGGCAAGGCTGTGCAGATTGTGGAGCAAAACGCGGGGTCTTATATTATTGACGATGAACCTTCGTCAACGGTAACAGCGCTAACAGCAATATCTTGCCCGTTATACCATCCACGTTGCGTGGCAGCCAATAAATCTATAGAGCTTTCACGTCGTACAAAGACCGCTGGGCGTTGTGGGCTTCGAGAAGCGGCCACGCCGTTTTTACCAGTACGTACCTCTGCGGAATGATGCTCCGTGGAGCATATTTCCAGCCGATATCGTCTGGATCTTCTTGCCAACTTGGACGGTTGCATAATACACTTTTCGCTCTTCGAAGATCTCTGCCTATGGCAATGTCTTGAGGCCCTTATCTTCATTTACAATGGAGGCTAACACGACAATTTTAATCTGAATGATCGCCAAACTTTGAAAGCTCCTCGCTCCAGGAGCCGATCCCCGCAAAAGTGTATCGAGTACCGCACGTCGTGGTCGGACCGTCGGATGCCAGACCAGCATTGTTGAGGAACAGAGAGAGTACAGAAGCCGCTAGGCAAGGGTTACGGGGGCGTATGACCGTGCCACCCAATGCTTTTGGCGAGCATGGCGAGGAGACCTAAGCTGGGAGGATCCTACCTAAAACCTACCCCATGCGGAGGCAGCTGACACGACCTCGACTCACCTCGCTGGTTTCCACGTCTCCACGGGGGTACGCACATATCACGCTGGGCACCTGGACTAGCACGGCCAGACACAGTTTTTTCCCCAGTTCAGGAACACCAGCACGACGAGTACATGGGGCGGCTTGAGAGCATCCCAGTCACACCTGTTCACTGGAGCTTTTCTTTCGTCAACAATTCTCTGTCGCCCCACCTCCATTCATCATCATTAGTGTGACAGCTGCTGGGCGGGTACCGTGTTCTGTACGGTGGAAGGACGGTACATGAGTACTAGCAGCTGAAGGACTGCAGTGAGCCTGAATCCGAACCCGCATCTTATGCAGCTTCGACCGACAGTACTGTTTGCCTTGTAGACCTCGAACGTTCGGGAGCGTTTGCGGGAGTAAGCGGGCAGGAGATATGATTGTGAGAAGGACTTTATTGGAATTGTATTGCTGGTGTCAAGTGCCTCTTGAGTCTTGAATGTCTGTGAGTGGTCCCGAGTGTGATGTTGTATGACCTGTGGCGCCGAATATCGAGGAAGGACTTGCGTTCCATGCAACCCCTGGGAGACACCTACATGACTGTTCTGATGTACACACTCGTTCGACCCTCCACAACCCCCAGCCGAACCTTGATTAAGCGAGCAGAAAACGCTGTACGGGGCCTGAGCTCCGGGTAAAAGGTCGTGGAGGTGTCTTCGCAGTGGCCCAAAATGACGATGGAGCAATACACGTCTGACATTCTGCGAATCACATTTGTGCACATTAGTAAATGCTGGACATGCTATTTCCGCTAGTAGCAGTGAGTACAAATTCGAGCTCGAGATAGAGCTGCGCCGTAGCCACCAACCATTCTGGCACACCCCAGCACTCAGATCCTATGCACCAGGCATCCTAGCTGAGAACACGTTAGAGAACCAAGAGGGAAGCGGAACGCGCATCGCAGCCACAAGCCGGCCTATACGGCCTCGGATGTGCTGCATGTTATAGCGAGAGGTTCATTCTTATTTGGATGCGGCCCAGGTCCTTATGTGCGGCCTTCTTTTGCCCTGACTTCTCAATCCAAACCCTGACCCTGCACCTGTTCTCAACTTCTCGTCTGTCTCCTCTCTTTCGCAAACAAGTGTGAACAACAGGAAACACACGGCCAGCTGAATCTTTCTTTGCTTTTGTTGTCGTTCCTCGCTCTCCACCATTAAGCGAACAACCATTCGGGGGATCCCCAGATCACCAACCAGCCGTTCGCCTCATCCCGCTTTTCGGAGGATCAGGTGGACATACACAACCCAAAGAACCAAAGAACGTTTCAAGCGTGGGAAAACCCAGTACCGCCAAAATGGTCAAAGTGTTTCGCAAGATCAAGTCGGCCCTTTCGCCAAACATCGAACCCGATCTCCCGCCAGCATATTTCGAAAGCATCCAGGCACAGCGGAAGCTGTCTTACACGTCTTCCAATGAGCAATCTACCACGGAGTTCGACCCACTCGTTGTTTCAGCATATGAGCTGTCTGATATGCTCAATTGTGGAGCAGTGACAAGTGTCGAGATTGTCCAGGCATATCTCCACCAGATCGAGCAACACAACCGAAGGGGCCGTCAACTCCGAGCTCTGATATCTGTAGCACCAAGACATGAATTATTAAGGATAGCAAGAAAGCTTGACGATGAGCGATCAAGAGGAAAGCGGAGAAGTCCGCTTCATGGAATTCCTATAGTGCTAAAAGACAACATCATGACCGATATTAGTCTTGGAATGGACACCACTGTTGGTACGTGAATCTACTAGGATTCCTTTGCTAGAAACTAAACTCTGAATTTGTAGGATCATATGCTTTTGTTGGAGGCGTGCCCAGAAAAAACGCTACAATTGTCGACCGTTTAGTGCGCAGGGGAATGATCATCATGGGAAAAGCGAATCTCACCGAATTTTGTGGACTCAAAAACCCTTCCATGCCTCCTGGGTGGTCGGCCGTGGGCGGCCAGTGCCAGTCACCCTACGTGGCCCGCCACATTGCAAAGAGAAAGCTGCACTGGGAACTGTCCGCACCAGGAGGCTCGTCGACCGGCTCAGCCGTGAGTGTGGCATCAGGCTTCTCCACACTCGCCGTCGGCACCGACACAATTGGTTCGTTGATCACGCCAGCAAATCGTGCGGCGTTGTACGCGCTCAAACCGACAGTAGGCGAAGTTCCCATGGATGGCATCTTTTGCCTAAGCAAGACTTTTGACTCCGCGGGAGGAATGGCAAAGTCGGCAAAGGATCTGGTCGCGTTGATGGACGCTATGATGCTACCAACGAGCAAGGAGACAGGCACGAAAGTGCCAACGACATGTTTTCGCATCAAAGAGGATTGGGGAAATTTAAGGATTGGATTTACCGAGCCTGTGATCTGGAAGTCGTGGAAGAAGAGCGGTCGGATCAACGCGGATGCGGAGCGCTTCATGGTATGTTGGGCGAATATCTTGTGTCACGAGTTTTCTAGAGCCACACATTCAGCATTTGCGATCTCTCACTGACATAACTGATAGTTACAAAAATACGAAATGGTTGTCCAAACCCTCATTGACATGGGCGTGGATATCGTTTACCCTGTCGAGCTACCTCCGCAGTCTTCATTGAACATGGAAGATAATAAGAACAGCTTTGAGCCTATCGTCTGTAAGTTTCTTCGATGTTCCTTAATGCAGACATTTCTAACTCGATGATTAGACTCCGAATTTAAGGAGTGCCTCTCAGAATTTATCCGTGATTTTGAGGTGACAAAGGTACATTCGCTCGCCGAGATCATCAACTTCAACCTCGAGCATCCTGAACTAACCCTTCCACCATGTATGTCCATCAGCCACTTCATTGATAACTACAAACTAATCGCAACCAGCTTGCCCGAATCAAAATGACTTGATGGCAGCACTCCAATCCGGCATATTACGCGACGAAGTCAATGCTGCACGACAGCACCTCAAATTGGCTGGTGGTCGTGAAGGCCTAGATTTCATATTCGCCGACCAACAACTCGACATCATCGTCGCACCGGGAGACGCCGCGCTCTCATCTCTCGCGGCAGCAGCAGGATACCCCACCGCAGCATGCCCTCTATCAGCCCTCAAGCTCAACGGGCAACCTTTCGGCCTGACCCTCGCATCACGTGCCCACACCGAACATATGCTCCTCCACTTCCTGACCGCTTTCGAGGCGACATTTCCTCCGCGAGCGCTACCACTCCCCCTCTCCAGCGTCCCGCTCCAGGATCCGTGTCCCGAGCCGCTACCTGACAAACCGATCATCGACCTCATTCTCCACGAGTGGGATACACGCCGCTTTTCGTGTTCGGCGGACGCGTTGGCAGATTGGCTCAATGCAAGGTGGCGAAAGAGTGGGTACGAGCTTTCGGCAGAGACCATTTGTGAGGTGTTGAGGAGCAACGGGAGAATTGCCTTTAGGGGCCTGGGTGATGATAGCCAGGGCGCTTTTGCGAGATGATGGTGATGATGATGACGATGATGATTGATTACGAACAGCGGGTCCCGTTTTTTCTAGTCTGGCAAAGAAAGTGACAAGGGCATCATGAAGGGCGTTTTTGTATGGGCTTGTTTGTGATATCCACTCGTTTTTACCTACTTTTCTTCTCTACGAGAAACATGTTAGGGAGCTTTGAGCTACTAGGCTAGGGGTTTGCATTGAAGGTGAAATGGGAGTTGAGTCAATCAAATTCAAGTGGAGACAATTGTATTGGGGATTGTAAAATTACATTGAATGCATAATTATGGACTTGAAGTAACAGTAAGAGACTGTTGTAGAATGCCCACTGTGAGCGAACTCGAAGACAAGGCTGCTATCGATTTAGTAAGCAAGTCTTCGAATTCATGCTCGAGCGAATTCTGAAGCCTCTCTAGTCACCTGAAAGCAGATTATTCCATCCCACTCAAACAAAAGGCCTGCATACAAGCCAAATTCCGGTCAAATGTGCATGTCCGTTCGGCTGCATCGACCGTTCTCGAGCCGTGCCGAAACCGCGATCATCGCTGCGCCCGAATGCACGCCTCTGAAGGATTCCGGTGCCGCCTCCGCAGGCACCAATCATCTTGACATCAAGCCTAGATATTCCTTGGACCGTACAAGGTGACCTTATCGACCTGAATCTCGAATCGCTCACCGTCCAAGCCATTGAACACGCTGTGCCAATAGCTTTCCTTCGATCCATGCATTGCTTTGTCCAATGCATTGATCATGTCATACAACCTATGGTTATCATTCTCCTGCCACAAACGCTCCGCGGCGTTCACATCACCCGTCTTGTGGCTGAGATGCACCTGCAACCTCATCGCCGAATAATTCGCAGTGGTGAGAAGCGTGTAAGCCTCAGCAAAGGATTCAGGAAGAGCATGGAATTGGCGAATCGGGGCTGCTGGGCTAGGCGACTTGGACGCGTGGTGAATGGGTGATGCTGGGGTGCTTGGCAGTGAGACGGCGGCATCCGGGAGCACGAGGCGTGATAGGCGGAGTACGAACACGCTCTTGCTGATAAAGGGAGCGGCGTCGCGGCTGGACGGGATGGGGCGCTGCTCGTACTTGGAAACGGGGTATCGGTTGACCCAAATCGCATGGTGCATTAGGATTGTGGGCGATGCGGGGGTTGTGAAAGCGCATTGGAAATATACGCAATCGTTTTCGTCACGCCGATGGTGCCACTCTTGGTATTGGATGCCGTAGTGATTGGAGTGGGATTGCATTGCATCGATAAGAGCCATGACTTGCGCATTCGCTTCGTCAAGGGAGATGAATGAGGTGAGAATAGGCCGCTCGATAGGAAATGTGTTGCGATCCGCATTGGCCGTGAAGAGCTGTTGGCGGATGGAATATTCGAAGAAAGGGATAGGTTCCTCTGACTCTCTTGGGCCGTCTTCGGGGCACTTGACGTAAAGAACTTCAGAAGCATAGTTGTCGTGCTCAGGATCGTATGTCAAATCCATGTCCGAATATTCCTCAACGGCACCAACGTCTGCATTTACCTCACCTGGCCCATCTATTTCCTCAATCTCAACCGAGGGGATAGCTCTAGGTGATGCTGGACCAGCGTCCATTGGCCACTCTGGATCATTCGTCATCTCAGAAAAGATCTTGACACTTCGATCTGGGGTGTCGCGCTGCTCACATTCTGTTAGCTCAATTTCCTCTCCCACGTTACCAAGGACCTGCGCTGAAAGAACATGTGATGTAAGTAATTGTCCTGATTTATCCTTAGGTTCGGCCTGCAAGCCGCTGCTCAGTGCTTGAGCGAGATGCTCTTGATTGCATGTTATCGAAGAACTGACGGCAGGTTCCTTTTCCTTTTTCTGACTCCAAGCTGCACCCATCTTCCAGATATCAGTGGAAGACAGTTGGGCTTCTTCCTGGTCGCTGAAGTCATTGTTGCTGATAATGCTTGTACACCGGCCTCCGAAAACCTCATTTGCTCCACTGAGTGGTTTCTCTTTCATTTCTTGTGACGGGATGGTGTTGACATGGCTCGTGGTGACGCCTTGTGAAGCAGCACCAGCCTCTTTCGTAGGCTCACTTAAATTTCCAGTAGAGGGCCTGATGCTTCCGGTGTTTGCTGGATGCTTTTTGGCAACAATATCTTTGTATCGAACAGGTTCAGATGAAGGATTTGATGAATCGCGCTTTTGATATCTATCCATTGCATAAGACGATTTCGACACTATTGGTTGCACCTCTTCCATGACATCAACTCTTGCTGCTCGAGAGGGAACTCTAACATTTTCCTTGGGTACGTGTTTAAGCTTTCTGGACTCAGGTATTGGATCATCGACTGCCTTCGTAGTTGGAGGGGGTATTTTCTTCCTCTGGACTTGAGACATTGTATTTCCTTTTGCAATCGAGGTAGTCGATTTCGTTGATGATGGACGACCTTCTAAATCGTTGATAGCTGTTACAGGGCGCACAGTAGGTGATGAATGCATCCTGTTTGGAGTCATGTTGCCGGTTGAGACTGTTCGAGGCGCATCGCGCTTCATTCCTCGAGATTCACCGGCCTTGTCTTCTGTTGTGCGAGATGGACGTTGTAAGTTGGAGGATATGTCCGGCTGAGATTCTCTCGAGGCGATTTTCTGGCGATTCTGAGTCTCGCCTTGTCTATAAGAATCTTTCTGAGCAATGTTTGGATTATGTTGAATTCCATCCCGCCTCTTAGAATCCAGAGGAGCATGCCCCAAATTAACTTGACTCTTGATTGATCTCTGACCCTCATTACGTTTTTGGGAATCTATCGGAACAGTTCTGCTACCGTCATGGCCCTCTTTGAGTCGCTGAGCATCACCGGGAGTGGTTTTCGAACGGCTTTGTTCCCTGCTTCGTCCTTGGAAGGTGTTCGCACTGTGTATGCCAACATCTCTAGAGAAACGGTTGAATGGTTGATCGCTAGAAACAACGGGCTGTCTAGTGGAGGTGCGTGTGTCCTTAGAAGTTTTATCCACGTTTACACTAAAATTCGTATTCTCCGTTCTCTTGGACTTGCTGGTAGGAATTTGGTATACAGTTCTTGGCGCATTTGTCGGTGCATCTTTGGGACTAATTGCATCTCTCTGTTGGGACAGATTTGGGTTCTGGATTTGGACGCGCTTGGCATTGGGATTGGGAAAAGAGGATGCCTCCCGGTTGCGCACTGGGTCGTTACTAGCGACAGTGGATTTATTGGCGTTTTTGCTAAGCAACCGTTTGAGTAGATTTACGTTTAGTGTTCCTCCGGCCGATGGAGATGCAGTGTCCTTGTGAAGAATCTTGGCCGTTCTATGCTCCTCATTTAGAACCACCGAAGTTTCTTCGCGATTAGAATGGTTGCTCTTTGGCAATGGCTTCTTAGGGCTGTGTGCCACTGAAGATTCCCTTTCAAAGTTCTGTTTTGTTGGGAAAGCCAGAATACCCTTGTTTCCCTGAACCCGTTCCGGTCTTCCATGTGTTGTTTTTTCATCCTCATCATCGTCCGAGCCAGAATCAATCACGAAAGGACCAGCGATCTTGGGACGTTTGCGATCATTGTTGTTCGTACGATCTGGGCTTGGCGAGTTCTCCGTTCGTGCTCGCTTTTGCTCACTCCACTTCCCTCTGTCCATGATTGTGGGTGGGGGAGCTATGGTGATCTTACCGTTGTTGAAAGTCGAAGACTAGCTTCGATGTGATGCTCCTGTTTGATTGAGATATTAGAGGGATCTTGGCAGTTCAAGATCAATACCACGGTGTGGTTTGTACTAGCTAGAGTGAAGTGAGATGTGGGCAGAGGGAACACGTGAATTTCTTCATCCACGTTTATACGACAACACCGTACCTTGACTATTGCTTGCGCGGCCTGCCTTGTTGCTCAGGTCTTTGTTTGGGCAGCTGTGGTGCTTCTTGCACTCAGCCTCAGGTTGAAAATAAAGGTGAGGATGCTTTGGAAGATTCGAAAACTCAGCAGAATGAGACTGCGCGGGTTGGGGTGACCGATTGAGGTGAAGGAGACTAAGACTGACTGGTCTTGTGTTACCATCATCACTGTGCTATTGCGGAGGCAACTTTCTCCGCACCGACCGAACCACTGTTTGCCTGTTCACCGTTCAAAAGGAATGCGATTGGAAGTGAGAGAAACCGTTGACAGCTTTCTGATTCCATATGTTTTTAAGGTATCTCGCCAGAGGATTGAGTACTACAGCAAGATCTTGTATGACTAACTTCGCACTACTTAACAACTGGTTTCCTTTTCGAACTAATTCATGATTTTGCATGTCCTCTAATTAGGGACATGTATCGTTCATTTTTAGACTTCATACTGTCGTTATCCTCTACAAGTCGTTTTGATTCCAGAAGTGAGTGTAATATGGCCACAGAAGACAATACTATCACTGGTACTTCCATCAGTTGTATCAGCAGCCCGTAACACTATACTCAAGTCTCTATAAATATCAATATATAGATTTGTTAAAAGAACTCAAGCAATGCCTTTCTCCAGGATCTGTTTCGATCAAGTAGACACATGCAGTCATGAAGCATGTAGTTGTTGATGACTAACGCCGGGTAGCCGAAAGGGGTCTAGTGTCTCCACACTCCAAAGTAAAACCTTTGTGCCGTCATGACAGCATCAGTCCTCAATTAGGAGAATCATCGATTGGGCGACAACATTCAATATGGCAGAAGCTCTCACTACCGTTGGGATACCTATTCCCGAACGGACATTGAGAGACACTGCAAGAAATATACACAATATATTGCCCAAATTCGAAGAATTGGAGCAAAGCCTTGGCGAGAAGTAAGGATTCGAAGTCCGTGTGTTTCGCGTATTGGATCGATTTCATTCTGACAATTGTTCAGGAAATTATATAGTGTCGTTGGTCCTCTGCTAGACACGGCTGAGATTGCAGATCTATCGTCTCCTCACCGTGCTGCTTCCAGTAATGCACTGTGTGCGTTCATAGAAACTTGCCAGGCTTCTCGTGCAACCTATGTCCAGCATGCTTTACTGTCCGACTCAATTTGGTTTCGTCTCCTCGAAATCTTCTTGCAGAGGTCAGATAATGCGAAAGGAAAGTCTATGAGGCATATGCTTCTTGCACTTACTAGTGTGTTGCAGAAAAATGAAGACACTGAATCAAGTCAACTACTCCGCGATCGTGCCATACAAACTTTCCTGGACATCATATGTCTACGCCATGATCGTGTCAAGGTCAAACCAGCTCTACAAGGACTATCGCATTTTCTTTCGAAAGATGTAGTCACCCTTGAAAGGCTTAATCATCTGTATGGCCGTCTTGCGGAGGAGGCACCTGGCAAAACGTCGTCATCTACCCAATCTCTCCTGCGGAAACTCCTCACATGGACCGTTCATCATGACACGGCCTTGTCAGCAGGCCACTTGATAAGGAATTTTCTCATCCATGTGCGAAAGAGTTCTTCAGATACCGAATCTACTACTCCAGAAGGCTCGGTCCGCCCATTGTGGATACAGCCCGTCGTAGAGATGCTACGTCAATGGCCAGATAGGATGCAAGAATTCAAGACCCATGTCTTTCCACATTGTTTTCTTCCATATGTTGACGAGTATGCGCGATTCCTATCTTATCTTCACTTCAAGGACCACCTTGGGGTAAATGAAGACTTGCCGGATTCACTTGAGTTGTACGCGTCACATGAGACCGGTCTGGAAGGCGCAGAAGAATTCAAAATTTTATTGGCCACCATTCAGACGGGTAAAGAACTAGGGATTGTGAAGGATATAGGTAGGTTGCACCTATACAATGCTTCTATGCTTGCTCATTATGTACAGATTTCCGCCACTGCGCAGCTATCGAGTTGCACGCTGATGCTATCCATATACCTGATAATCTATTTGCTGTGTGGCTGTCTAATCCAGAGCCCGAAATTCGCCTTGCTGGATTGTTCATCTCCGTCTACTCCACCGCAGTTACTAGACCACTTACAGCCGGAATACTCACGTCTATCAAACGGAACATCGTGCATCTACATACTGATACTGATGCAAATTTCCGCAAGGAGCTGTTGACTCACACACAGCGTTTGTTTGACAGATTGCGAGGGAGCACGACTGCTCTGTCGAAGCTGGAACCTACTGGGACGATAAAAGATGCTAGCGGCAGAATTATGATCGGTCCGCAACGGCGATCTTCAACACCAGGGCAGACTACAACTCATCAAGATTTATTGCGGGAATCCATGGACTTTATCTCATGGTACTTGAGATTTCTTGACTGGGAGCTAAGGTCTACTGCTTCGTATCAAAGACGGATCACTGCGTTGAGATGTCTGACTATCGTTCTTCGTTCGGGACTGGATCCACAGGTACCGCAGCGCCATCTTTCAAAGACTGCCCAGGGTCAGCTACGTTGGGTATACGGCCACCATATCATCAATACGAGACTGGTTAGGTCTATGCTTGATTTGATTTTCGACCCATTCGATGACATCCGCAGTACAGCGGTCGCGGCTTTGGATATTTGCTTTGATTGTTTGTCCACGGAAGCTAAAGTTCCCGTCTTGCAATCATTCTCATCTTTACTTCGCCGTGCAAAGGATACAATGCTTCGCACCGGACGTGCCGACCAGGCCGATGGTCTAGCACGAGCATATGCACTGTTGTTCTCACATTGTTCGGAGGAAGTTCCTCTGGGCTTGGATCCCAAAGTTGGCACATGGACTAAATCAGCGATTGTCGATAGTTTGATTACTCACCTGGAGAGCACTATTGAACTCGCACAACAAGATTTATCTAAAGCAGTAAATGGACATCCGGTCCATGGTATATTTGCTTCTCTCAGGTAAGCCTTCCCATTAATCTACCTAGCACTTCTAATCGGTAGTTCAGATACATTATTGACCAGGAAACATTCTATGCTGAAGTGTCCTCGTCACCAATAGAAGTGAAGCAGTTTTGGAAGCAATCACATGCACGCATCCGTCGGTGTATCGAATCATTGTGGGCCTGTGTAGAACACGTGCTTTGCGCAGATGCACCAGAAGGCCACGTTCCGGATGACTTTGACGAAGCCGAGAGTCTTGATACTAAGGAAATTCTCAGCTATTCATGGAGAGGGCTAAAGGAAGCAAGGTCAGTCATGAAAAGCCAGAAATTGTGGACGTACTAATGCTTCTTTAGTGTTCTACTCCGAACGATCGTATCACGGGCACCCATAGGATCTGACGCGTCCGATATCTTGACGGTGGAGGAATTTGAAAAACTCGGTAAATCCTGCTTCACTCAGCTCGTGGAACTTCGACATCGGGGTGCGTTTTCTACGGTTGCGCAAACCTTTGCCGCATTTTGTCGTAGATGCGCCTCTTCAGACGACCAGACACTGCGAGCATTGCCACTACGATGGTATCAGGTATGACTGTTGTCACGTTGGTCTGGGTGTCGCTAATGAGATCAGGAAGCGCTGTCTTCGATTCAAGACAAGGCAACATCGATTACTCGGAGATCTGCTGGAATACCCTCCCTTATTACAGGCATAGTTGCTTCTGAGTCACCACCAGACCCTCTCTTCCGCCGTGCAATGGATGACTTGGTTAAGGAGTTATCCCAGGAGGCCCATGATTCCAACATTGAAGAGAGTCGTCTCCCGCAGGTTCACGCTTTGAATAGTATCAAAGAAATTTACACAACCTCAAAGTTAAGCTCCGTGTCCGAGTCATATATCGGCGAAGGCCTGGACATAGCAGCCAGGACACTGAGTTCAAATGTGTATGTACCCAAGCTCATGTAGGATCTCACCGTCGCTAATATTTCCAACTAGTTGGCCCATAAGAAACTGTGGGTTAATGCTGTTCAAGGCATTGATTGAAAGACTGTTGGGAAGTGACGAGGCACAAGACTGGAAAGAAGCAGACCGAGCAAGATCATCACGATTCTCATACAACAATTACCCAACTCTAGTGGGTATCCTCATTGGCCTACTTGATCCAAATGGGCCTCTTAAGAAGTCGATGACCACTGCGGAAGGTGGTTCGCCGATGGACCTTCACGGCGCCGAAGGTGTATTCCCAGCTCTTCAGATATTGCGACAAGCACCGCCGCCTGAAGAAAGCAGACAGCTAATCACGCAATCTGTATTCCACCTGCTGGGAAGTCCACACTGGCACCTTCGCGACATGGCTGCCCGGACTATTGTGTCTTTGAAGTATCCCCATGAATACATCGACACGGTCGTAACACTTCTCTCTTCCATTAAGATATCGAAGACATCGCATAATGCGCAACACGGAATTTTATCATGTGTAAAATACCTCTTACGCAAGTATCTTCAGGATGATAGAATCCTTAGTTCGGGTAAGTGCCTCCCTCTCGCCTGAGCTGTTCATGATATATCTTTCCGTGATAGTACGAGAGCTAATGAGTTCAGAATTATTGTCGGAAGCCATGTCTGCTCTTTTAGATGCATCCAATACCATAATTGAGGAGAGCACTTGTCCGTTTACCAAAGCAGCCTTCGCAGACCTTGTTGTCATATCCGGGTTACTACTACTCCCGGGTCAGCCACGCTCTACTAAAGCATTGGAAGCTTGGTCTAGGCTCTACGAGATCCTTATAGGCCAACAACTCAAGCTGAAGAAGGCTGTTGCTGCCAGCTCACTTTTCCGAACAGCTGCCATTCAAGCATTACTGATCCATCACATCCTCCTGTACGCTGGGAAAGAGAAAACCCTGATACTTCCGGAGCATAAGACCGGTTTCAGAGACTGCTTGATAGTGGAGTCTCAAAAAGATCCAGACTCGTGTAGTCTCTTGTTGGATTCGTTCCCACTCATCATCCGTCTGGCAAATACCTCAGCACTATCCAGAGCTGTTCCCGACTTATTTGGACACATACTCTGGCTTACAGTTCACGTAAAGGATCCTGAAGTTCAAGCCAAGGCCCAAGAGCTTGTAGCAGATGCTTTCTCCAGAGATTGGAACCTACGGGACAAAGTGCTCAAGGACTTCCAGGTCGAAGACCTATCACAAGTACTCGACAATCTCGAGCAACAAAGCCTGGAAGGGTCGCCATCCAATATGCAGAGCGCGTTGCATTTGTATGGATTTCTGCTTGACTTTGCATTCAACAAGAGCCTCGCGACAGAACATCTTCATCGACTTCCGAACTATATCCGCGTGCTCCGAATGACCATAATCGACACAAATGTAAGCCCTGAATTCTATAATATTGATATGAAACATGGTATGCTAAACTGTACTCAGCCATTTGATACCCGCTTCGCTGCTGTGCAGTCTTTGGCTGCACTTGATCATGTTTGGTCAATGTCAATCGAGCTGCTAGATTCAGACTTGTACCGCGCGTCTATACTAGGTCTCAGTCTCGTACTATACGACCTCCTCAATGATGACGACGATGAAGTACGCGATGTTGCGGCTCTCACAACTTCTCGTCTACTAGCGTCTCGGGGCCTTCAAAGGCATGCTCAACCAGCAGTGCCCATCATTGCCGCGCAACGCCTAGCCACGTTCCTCTCTTCATCATACGCAGGATCTAACATACTATGTAAAGAGGGTCTACGACGATTGACAAACTCTCCTTCCTCTGGTCATTTGTTCAAGGTTGCCTTCACTGATATTCTCACCGACGAAAGGAAGGAAGATGATGCCCTTTTCGCACAAGAGAAACAGAACCTTTTCAAGGACGATACTGCAGAGGTCGCAACATGGACACGTGTTCTGAAGTCTCTGTCTTCTCCCGCAACGGCTTCACTTGTGGTGAAGCTGAGACTGTGGGTAGTCAACGCGTTGCACGTCCTAGAAGAAACCGCAAATGGTGAAGTAGACGGAGCATTGGGATGGTTGAGCAAACCTGAGGTATTTGTCTTGGTTCTCAGAGTCATCTGTGCGGCTGAGGTGGCATTGAAGTGGGATCGATTTGGTGGAACAGATATTCGCAAGTCACTGAATAGTTTCCTTGAAACGGCTCACAAGAGTGACGTTCATGGACTATTGATCGATAGAGCGGAGAAGGTTTTGGAAGGAGATGTCGTAGACCTGATCAGACGAGTGCATAAAGGTCTGTCGTCAATTTGATCAACTTATATCAATTTAATTTGTGTCTTTGACGTCTAGACGCAGCGCTCGCGTGCTCTTTGAGACCTGATTTCAAGTGAACTTGACTTACTTGGAGCGATTCATCTTGGCCTCAAGTCTGCTTTTAATCTAACCATTAGTGATCTTACTTGACTTCAAGTGATCTTGCTTTACCTAAAGAGATCTGGGTTTGCCTTAAG
This sequence comes from Aaosphaeria arxii CBS 175.79, assembly GCF_010015735.1. Lineage (NCBI taxonomy): Eukaryota > Fungi > Ascomycota > Dothideomycetes > Pleosporales > Aaosphaeria > Aaosphaeria arxii. The sequence goes on along the minus strand of NW_022983477.1, from coordinate 198,689 downwards.
TGATCCAGCTTTACCTTGAGTGGTTCAACTTAGGTGAAGGTGAGAGAGAACGGGGCTAATCTAAATAAATCTCCTTCGATTCTCCTCCACTCTCACGATTCATTCCACTTCCACAACAAACCTCAATCTTTCAACCCTACACCTTCAACATCCACTCAAACCCACAAAGCCGACACATCAAAATGGGTCTCTCCTCTAGCGATACTATTCTCCTGCTCAGCATAATCGCTATGTTTCTCAGCCCCTTCCTCGTCTTTGGCATCTGGGCTATTGTGTAAGATTTGCTCCCCCACCACCTAGCCGCCATCCCCATGAACTTCATCATAACCACTGCTTTGTGATTAGCTCGTATCGGACTAGAATTGCCAATCTCTACCGTCGATATGGAGCACTCCATCCCCCTCTTTCCCCCGAGGAACGTCGCGAAAGAGGTACGTATTCTACTAGACAACTTGGCCCGGCTTGACGCAGGTTCACTAACTTCTAAGCAGACGCGGCCAGAGAACGAAGGGCTGAAGAGGCACGAACGCGTGCCGCCAATAATGTAAGAAGAAATAGATTTCTTTCCACAAGCTATCACAGCTTCCCATACTAACGCTGTATTGAAAGTCATATAATTTGCAAAACGTTGATGCCACAAGGAATTGATTCCACAACACAAACTGTGCGGCACGTTACATCGAACCGAACTACGACAATCTTCTTGTTTTTCGAACGCACGAATGCCCATACAATGGCAACTTCACCTTTCTTCGCTTTCACATAATTGGGCACCGGCTGAAGAGTTTGCTTGGATTTACTTCGCTTCACGCGATAGTACAGAAATCATGGCGGATAATGAATGGATGCTGGAATTTGGGCTAGTCACCATTACACCCGATGTTTGTTGGCATCGAGCCACTGCAGCGGGATAGCAAACAATTTCTTGCCCCTCGGCTTGAGTTCAAAATACAAATGCCTACTTCAATTTTCCAAAATACGTGCTTTCGTAACGTGGATTTCCTGTTTGTTTCTTTGTTTCTAAGTGATTTGCAGGCTTTTGAGATGAAGACGGAGAAAAGCACCATCATAGCCATCGTCTTCGCAGGCGTTCTCGGTGCTATCGTGCTGTGGGTTGCAATACTCCACTTGCTGAGGTGTTTCAGACGGAAAGGCTACCATGTGGATCAATTCTTCGCCGTTCGAGTAGCGCAAGAGGGCCATGAGCAACCGTCGTTCTTTCATTTCTGGCGCCATAACGACGTTCAAGAAGATTATGGCGCCGAGAAGTATCAAGATGAAGCCGATTTCCCTCTGCGATCACGGTATAAACGACCGGATCCGAGATCGAGGCCGTACGAGGAACAGAGACGATATCCGGGCCGCGGTGAATTTCAACGACCACGGTCACGATCTTGGAGTAGGGAAAGACACACTATCGAAGTTGAACCAGTCATTGAAGAAGCAAGAGACGATACGCCAATGCCATCTAAAAGGCGTCGAAGATACGATCGAAGCCCTCCTCCACGTCTAGAACGCTATGCCCGAGGAATGAATGTGGCCGAACCACCAGCGATTGAATATCAGAATCATGGACACCAATTACCTCAACCAGCGATGGTCTACCCTGTGCAATTCCAGATGCCGGCAGCAGTGTTCCCACAAGTAGCCTCAGGCGCTGCCCCGATGATAGCGCCCGTCTTTGCGGCTCCCATCCAACCAGTTTGCGGACACCAAGTCTATCAAGATCATGTCGACAAAAGCATATTCAAGAGTGCGGCTGAATCGCAACCGCCTAGCGCAAAGCCGGTCCACCGCACAGTACACTTCGTCGACTTTGTCGATGAGCTGCCTCCATGGGTAGAAACGCGAGCAAAGCAACCCTCAGACTCGACGAAGCACGCAGATGCTAAACAAGAGGCCGATAGTGATGAGGAGATAGAACAGATCCCTCGAGCATACATACCCCGCTCAGCGCTAAGAGCAAGAAATGTCATCCCAGAGCCCGCGATCTTCCCGCAAGCCTTCATACAATCGAAGACGTGGAAGAAGACACCCGCATTGCGACATAAACATGCTACGAAGATGGCATCACATGGACAAGAGCGGCCGTCCAGTGATAATTCGCAAGATGAAAGCGAGCCTGGGACCAGCAACTTGGAAATGAGTACTGTTTCCTCATAAATCCTGCTTCGAAGCCGGGTGAGCTTTGTTTTGTCCTGTTTCTCGCAATCGTTGGTGCTTTACTGACCCCATTATCATGTCAATAGAAGTCCAAGATCACAACATGCGCCAACATCACTACACGGCAGGGGGAGATCCGGGAGCAAGTAGCAAGACGCTCTCTATGGCGAGTCAGAAACGACAGAACGTTTTGAAACAGCGACAATCCAGTGTGCAAAGCAACACTCAGACTCAGATTCAAAGTGAAGTAGGGGAGGAGGCGGAGAAGTCTATTCAGGATTCGGGGCGGCAGAGCCCAATTGCTTTGGTAGACCTCGATGCATCAACACTGGCCGAGACTGCCAATCCCAAAGCAACAGTTGATGAATGCAAATCACCACCAATTGCTCTTCCATACTACCCTCTTATGTGCCAAGCCTTGCCTTCAACACACACACCCAGCTTGGATAGCAGTCAAGGCACAGGCGAGGTTCTTCACTCGAATTTTCCAGGACGGCCTAGCCTCAAAAATAGAGTTCAGTCGTCGGAGAGTACTCGAGAAGTCAGTTCAATGACTGATGAGGGGCGGCTAGGAAGCACCGGGCAAGCAGGCTTTGCATCGTCGCTGGAGGATTGCGAGTGAAGATGATGTCCGGAGTTGTAGCAACCATATCTTGATGTATATTTTTGATTGAATATGAGGAGCAATCCAAATTGTGATCAGTGACAGCTGTTTGGCGATATATTATTTGATGCTGAGAGATCATACTGCGTATATCTAGATGGGAGGTAGTTAGTATGTGGGTCAGTGCACGACCCGGGCCGAGAGTAACGTCACCGCCCGCAGTGAGCAAAGCGCAGCTTCCAGGGTCGATGATTGAATGCCTGAAGAGAGACTGAGAGAGCTCAACACCAACCACCATCCAAGAGCTACTCAGCCCACACCCACGCCCACAACCCACAATCCACAGCCGACAACGAAACACCCTCTAGATACACCTGACCCTCCCCTTCCATCCGACATACTGCTGTACTCTTTCCTCCGTCATGTGGGACGACGAGGATAACAACCCTTACGGCTCGTTCGCCCGCCACGACTCCAACGCTTCCGATGTCCCAGGCTTAGGTTCTCCCGGTGCGCGTAAGGCTCCCACTTTATGACACTCATGAGGTGTTACCACAAACTAATCGCATTGTATTTGCAGTGCCCTATCGCACCGGCACTCCACCCTCCGGCGGATCCTCCCCTCTCCACGAGTCGCCCGAGTTTACCACTCAACGTGATTTGAGCGACGTGGATTACAATGAAGAGGAAGCCGAGCAAGAAGAGCGAGTTACCCCGAAGAAGGGAGGATATGATAGCCGAGTCGAGCAGTGGCTGTACGAGAATCCAGACTCATCCATCCTGATCACCTATGCGGGGAAGAACTTGGAGGGCGGCGGTGGCTACATCGCCTATACCATTAATACTGGTGTATGGATATATATGATGACCTGAATACATGCGGAGCTGACTTATCATAGGGACTGGAAGTACGGCGCAGATACTCGGAATTTGCTTCGTTGCGCGCGACGCTGGTCAACCTCCATCCCACGCTTATAATACCTCCAATTCCCGAGAAGCATTCTATGGCGGACTATGCGGCGAAACCCACCAAAGCAAAGGAAGATGCGGGGATTATTGAATTACGAAAGAGAATGTTGGCCGTTTTCCTCAATCGCTGTCGGCGCATGAAGGACGTTCTCGATGATGGTGTCTTTTGGAGGTTCCTTGATCCCAACGCGAGCTGGGTAGGTCATTTTCCACGTCAAAACTTACAACATTGCCAGGCGACAATACTGATTAGATTCACTTGTCTAGAGCGAAGTTCTTCACGCTCCTCCGGTGTCCAACCTCCCCAAGAACGTCCTCAAATCACCTCCGCTCGATGCCGCGAACCCCACTCTAGCCCACAGCTACCTCCCCATTCCTTCCACTTCAGCGAAGTTGAAAACATCCGGTCAGACATCAAACTCGGGAACGCCCACATCCCCACCTCATCATTCTTCTCTGCCATCTTCCGCCGCGCATACCACCCCAGGACCCCAGGTGTTTGGTCGATTCCCGCCTGAGTCGCGAACTCTAACTGAGGAGGAGCTGGATCCGTATTTCGTCAATTTCGAGCAATCTTCGAAAGAGCTGGAGACTTCGTTACAGGGTAGCATGGAGAAAGTCAACCGTCGAACATTGACACATCTGTCTGCGTGGGGTGACGACCTGGCCGAGATGGGTGCGAAGTTCAATGCATTCTCTCTCTCAGAGCAGTCGCAATCGCTTGCCTCTGCTATCGAGAAGACTGGACAGGCAGTTGACTCTACATATATCGCCACAGCCGAATTATCATCCTCCCTGAGCGCAAGCTTTGCAGAGCCGATGCGAGAGAGCGCACAGTTTGCAGGAGTGGTGCGTTCGGTCTTGCGGTACCGCGTTCTGAAGCGCATACAGGAGGAAATGACGAAGGACGAACTGGAAAAGAAGCGTGCGCTCCTGGAGTCACTCGAACGAAGTGAAGCCGAAGCCAAACGACTGGAGCAGCATCTGAGCGGAGCAGGCTACTCCCCACCATCTGCACGGAACCGCTCGACCTCCAACACGTCATCCCGAAGCAGTGGCCAGGACCGGCGGCCAGAGGAGGACACAGCATCGATCGACTCCGACTTCCCACCCACACACGGCGAGCAGGCACCTTCGTCCGCCCAAGGGGAGCCAACGTCGCCGGGCAGCCCGCATAAGAAGAGCGCCAGTGGTAATTTCGTGACCAACAAACTATTCGGGCCCATAAGTCATGCTTTCCGGGGCATGGCCGACGTCGATCCCGAGAGGACGAGGAGAGATCAGATTGGGAAGACGCGGGAGACTTTGGTACAGGTACGTCTACCCCCTATTCATCGAGCATACCTTGTCAACTAGCAATACTGAACATCCCCCCAGCTCGAACAAGCCCTCGAGGTCGCAGAAAAAGACACCAAAGACGCAAGCGCAGGCGTAATGAAAGACCTCCGCCGCTTCCAAGAAGAGAAAGAAAACGACCTTCGCAGATACATGGTAAGCCTCCCCCTCAAACCCCCTCCCCTCCCCCCCCTCTCTGCCATCCACCACTACCACCACCAACCCTATCCCCATCCCCTTCAGTGAAAAAAAAACCTAACACAACCCCCAAAAGATGGAGTTCGCCCAATGCCACATCGACTGGGCCCGAAGAAACCAAGCCGCCTGGGAGGAAGCCAAAGCAGAAGTCCAGAACATCCAATCCCAAGTCGCCGAGGAATGAACGCAGAGTCGCTCACAAAAAGGAGGGAATAAATAAACAACATGCATATGTAGCGTACATCCGAAACACCCCAACCCAAAGGCTCTTAGAGATTGATGGTTTGAATGAATGTACTGTTTTTAGCGCGCTCGCCCCAAAGGGAATGTGGAAGGGGTGGGCGGAGGGGGGGGTTGCTGTAATGTGAATAGGATAGGATAGGAGAATTGAGAATATACCATCCATTTTCCATTTGATTGTTTGAGGTGTTGTCGTTGGTGTTTGTCATGCTATCAGGGTGGTGATAATACACGCGTACTTTAAGCGTCTTCGCACGTACATGATTGAATGGCCTTGATGGGGATTTGAGAACAATGGTACAGTAATGGGTTCGTTGTGATACTGATGTAATGGTAATGTACATAGTCTCGTCGTTCGCCTCGCGTGTACTCCACTCGCCGTCATACATGATAGAAATGGAAATGGAAAATGCATGTAAAGATTCATGTATTTACCCCCAACTCCAACTCCAACCCAACCCTCACAGCAAGAAATCAAGTAATCAGCAACAAAACGTAAACTCCCCTCCCCCCTCTCCTCTACCCTCTGCACGTCCTAGCAAGAAAGACAGCACACATCACCACCTACGCCGTAAGCGCCGAACTCAACCCCAGAATCCCCATGCCCAGAAACGCACTCGCAAAGCACAGTTTCCGTGAATGCGTGAGATCCAGACTCTCGCCCAGCAACTGCAAACTCACCATCGCCATGATGCCCGCCGTCACCGCAAACATGCACCCGTACACCACGTCCCCCGGCTCACCTGCATTCCCGCTGTCGCTGTCGCCATCCCGCCGCCCCGCGAGGTTGAACCACAGCGCTGCGACGCCGGCGCCGAGGGGCTGGCTTACGCCGCCGAGGAGGGCGGACACGGCGATGGCTTTCCAGCGGGAGGAGATGGCGAGGTAGAGGGGGAGGGCCATGGCGAAGCCCTCGGTGATGTTGTGGATGAAGAGGGCGAGGAAGATGGAGACGCCGAGGCGGGGGTTCGCGTGGTTGGTGGCGTACGTTATGAAGCCCTCGGGTATCTTGTGGAGCGCGATTGCGATGCTGGTTTGCAGGCCGATGGAGAGGAAGACGTTGGTCGGGACGTGGTGGTGGTGTTGCTTGGTGTGGGAGTGCGTGGAGGTGGTGGTGTGGTGGGAGGAGGCGAGGGAGGCGGTGGAGGGTTTCTTGTGGACGGTGGGTTTCGAGGCGGCGGAGTGGTGGCCGTTCGTCGTGGCGGTGGGGGAGGTGGGATTGGAGATGCTGGCCGGTGCGATTAGGGGGGTTTCTTCGTCGACGTCTTGGAGGAGTGGTTGGCGTTCGTGGGGGGTCGTGTAAGAGCGGAGGCCGCGGAGGCTGGGTTTGGTGGTGATGCTGTTGGTGGTGTTGCTTCGTGGGATGCGAGCTTGTTGCACGTTGCGGAAGCATTCTTGACCGCAGGGGTCGGAGTAGCCAAAGCATTGCCCGTCTTCGTCGCAGAACTCCTTCGAGCCGGTTACGAGTCGCGAGACCTTGGTGGAGATTTGAGCGTGGAGCGAGGGTCGTCGAGCGAGTCCGGACGGGAGGGTGCCGTATGAGTCTTCGGCGTCGTCGTGAGAGTGGCCATGAGCGTGGACGTGGCTATGCTCTTCCATGGGTCTTTCGAGATGAGAGTGATCATGCTCGCCATCTACATCCTTTCCCTCTTCCTCATCTCCATGGTCGTGGTCACAGTCCACCACCGAGTGCGGGATGTATCCATGCAGGATTCTCGACAGCACCGCGATCCCCAACGCACCCGCAAGAAAGCACCCTACCAACACCAAGGTGGCTATCTTGGGTCCAAGGCCGCCCTTCTGCAGGTAGTCCTTCGCAGACGGCAGCATGCTGTAGAGAGCCGAAAAGATCTGGAGACATGCATTAGCAATCATGTGACGAGATGAATGACGATTGGAAACCGGGGGTGGAGTGGAGCAAAGAAGCGACCGGGTAGCTGCATACCATGACTCCAAAGCTTAGACTCAGGCCGCCAGATAGGAACACATTGCTGTCTTCGATCTTGAAGTGTTTCTTGCCTGGGAACTGCCGGACAACGAGGTCGACGCATATGATCGATGCTGGAAAGTTTCTTCTCTTAGCTTCAAAGAACAAGTCTTGGAATGATAGTTGGTGAATTTACCTCCGAATGTACACGCTGGAATGGTGAGGTTAGCCGGTGTATTGCGTTCAAGATGTCATCGACTCATACCTATGCCACTCACGGCCGTCATGATCCATCCCCGGGCATCATTGTCGAGCCCCATGTTCCCCGATGCTGTTGATGAAAATGACGTCGGCGTGCCAAGACTGCTGTAGATAGTTCCGGAGGACGTAGAAAAACGAGAGGTATTATCAACGATGGGTTACTTTACAGTGAATGAATATTTGAAAGCTAATAGATATTGGCAGGCGGTGAATAAGGAAAGATGACAGTCGACGCGCACCTTGATGTCCCAGATGTCCCGAATATTTGGTGCTAACTCAGATATGGCTAGGGCCTTGGCGATTGTCCCTCACGTGGTCAGCCATTTGAGTGGGCTCTGATTGGCCGATCAGCTGAGTTCCCTTACCTGGGGGAACAATCCTTTGTAGCGTCGTTCTATAAAAGACTCTCGATGCGGTTTCGAACTATAATCTAACCAAGGAGAATATCAAAAGACTCACCAGAATATAGATCGTAATGACAGTAGTGTCTAAATAGGTTCACCCGCTTGTTGTACCGATCAAAACGCTTAGAGGCATCAGATCGTTATAACGAGACTGTCCTGAACTATGAATGGTCTTGCACGAATGTGACAAGAGTTCGTTGGCAATGATAACTAATTGTATGAGTGTTTAATGTCAAGTCACACATCATGCAGCTTCCTCTCATAGTCCCTCACGAGTACAGTCTTTGTATATTTTATCACATTACACCAGGAAGAAAAAGACGGAACAAAAGGTAACAGTATCAAGTTGGTATTTTATTTTACTCTAAGTCCATGGGAATTGGATATCTCGTACTGGAAACATAAGAAAAGTCCAGTGTATGGTTCGGTCTAAAAACTCAATTGACGGCTTTACCACCCGCGGGCGTCGTCATCGTCCATTTCGCCAGATAATGCGCCTTCATGCCTCCCGCCGAGAAATGCTATATCTCGGATGTCTCCCTATGCGCCCTTTTCGCTATGCAATCCGTAGTATAAGAAAGTGTTGGAGTAATGGAATGATTCAGATAGTGGGGAAAGAGTTTAAAGTCGTAAAGGCATTAAATGCTCTTGTGGGGAAGAGCCAGTGTTAGAAGTTTTGTGTCGGGCGAGTTCATGGTGACACTGGTGGCTTCGGGATGGGGATGTTGGACCATTTGCCCTCGCCTTCCTTGGGGTTCTCGTTGATGACGAGGAGCTTTCGTCCGCCGCAGAAGCCTCCGGGTCCGGCGATTCTTTCAACGTCGCGATAGTGGCCGGACAAAGTATCGTCGGTGGCGTTCTTCTGGAAGGCGTGTTTAGGGTCGTCGTATTCCCAGACACGGTCTTGGACGACGTCTCCTGGGTTTTCCAGCTGGCGCTCGTTGTATTGTGGGAATCCGACCCAGTGGTTCAAGATATCGTGAATGCGAGAATACAGGAGTTCCGGTCGGCGGGTGACCGAAAGCCATGCTAACGTTTTCGGGTCGTATGCAACTCGAATATAAGGGTTCATGAAGATGCCCGACTCGAAAGGCATTCCCTGACCGGTCCTGCGGTACTGCAGATCGGCATTGATCAAGCAGCACTCTGATGAATCCCAGAAAATGTCGGTCTCGTAGCGGAAGCGCAATGGAGATGTGTCCGTGCTAATCGTCGTAGGCGCTGGCGAGAGGTCCTGGGTGGTATTTGGGCGCAGACGCTGCTGGTCTTGGAACCACTTCGCTTCGAAGGCAATCATTCCTCCCCAGCAGCTCCTGACGCGGACGGCGTCTGAACCAGACAAGACATCGTTCCTGCTCGTGCCTGTCCCGGCGCTGGTGAACCAGGGGTAGAACGGAATTCCGGGATTGAAGCCGTCGAGATCGCGGGTCGCAAATCGATCGTAGAACTTGAAGGCGTTGATGAAATCCACGGCACAGACTGCCCCGTAATTTGCGCGGCCGGAGGTGTCGACATTGGTGGAGAAGAGGAGCTGTGCCGCGTCGATGGGGTTGAAGTTGACGTCATTCAGGAACAAAACTCGGTCGAATACGACGCCGGCCTCGTCGATGGGCGCCAGTGCCTTGTTCCGCACATCTGCCAAGAACGCGATCCGCTTGATTCGTGTTTCTCCGTTGGGCAGTGTGACGCGGGGAAGTTCTCCCAGATCAAGAGTTTCTGCGGTGATGGTGGAATTGCCTGTATAGGGTGTTAATTATTATTTGTTTGTTCTGTGGGAAATAATATGACAAAGGGGAAGGGGGGAGGTTGAGCATACATGTGACTCTGCGCTCAAATTCCAGGAGCGACTGCCGCGTTAGCGCATCAGGGTCATTCTCGTATAGGCTGAGGTGAACATTCTCCGGACCCAGCAAGTCCACGAGGTCCAATACCGACTCAGCCCATTCTCCCGATGTCAACGACCCATTTTCTTCGTATATGGAGGCTGCGATGAAGACCTTCTCTTTGAAAACGTTTGCGCGACCTGTTTGGTTGGAGCTGAGTGCGAGCTGTCGGAGTTCTTCGTATCGAGGAGGGAGTGTAGTATAGGAGGGAAAGAAGACGCTCACGAAGAGGACAAGTAGAAGGAGTATGTAGGGAATAGAGAAGAGCGACCAGTATATTAGGCGGAGAATGGATCGCTTCTTTCGGCGTGGTGTTATGTAGTGTGTGTATGTGGAGTAGTTGGAGATGTGCTTCACGCCGAACGGTACAGCACCTGCGAGGCGCGCAACCCAGGAGGGACTGGTGGGTTTGTCATCTAGGTCTGATGGACTCGGTATATCGACCGAGCTTCGTGGGAGTAGCTCATAATCGTGAGAGGGTGGGAAGCGACGTTGTGAGGGCATCGAGACGTCCAGGAGGTCCCCAAGTACATGGACGAGATCGGCGCAAGCGTTGGGAAGGGTCCCTGGCGGTCGGGTGTGGTCGTACAAGAGGGAATAGTCGTGCGCGCGGATTGGTTAGGGAGTAACCAGCGAGGAAAGGGGGCAGCAGGGTGCCTTTGTTCGATATCGGGATTGAGATTGAAGGTGTTGTATGTGATTTTGAGGTTGAGGAGAGAGTAGGCAGAGCTCCATGTAGGGGAGAAACTGGGCGGACGGGCGTGGGGTTATGAACAGACGCAAAGTGGAGTTGGATTGCGGGTGGGTAGTTAGTTGGTGGTGGATGCGTGTGCCACTGACCACTGTGGGTGTGTGTGTGTTGGTGTGCTGGAGTGTTATTCGGTGAAAGAAGGGGAATTGATGATTCTCCGAGACGGTACGAGTAGCGGCCAACAGTAGCGTATAGACAGTCGGCTTGGGGATGGTTGGCAGCACTTGACTCGCCCAACTTACTCCATGAGATCGATCTTCAACAAAGAAGATTTGCAAGAAGCGAAAACAGAGAGAAGAGAGAAATGAACAGCAGATCGATGAGTTTATTAAAAAGAAAGGAGATTAGATGTGTTGTTATTATTACTACCTACTATGTACCTCTATTACTCCGGCCTCTAGGGAGAAGGAAGAACAAGCTTTTACACAGCCGAGGCCCTGATGACCACCAGCTGGATGGCTGATCATGTACCTCTACCATCTATGGGGTGGTGGAATAGGGCGCAGTGGCCACGACATTGTTCTTAAATCGTTCTTATTATTATCAAGATCTTCTAGTAATACCTATAAGAAAGCTACACTACATTATATACTCTATACAAAGGTTTGTTGTTGTAAACCCATATCCTCCACGGCGAAACTTCTCAAGAAATGGAACCTATCGGGGTTTCCATCGCAGGGACAGTCTCGTTTTGACTTGCGTGGTCCCGTTTCAACTTTACCCAGAAGAGACCGACGCATTTCCACATTTTCCACATTCTCACCCTATCCTGCTGCTCAGTGCTGCTCAGCGCTGGGCGCACTGCGCTGCGCTATGCTGCTGCTAGTGTACCTGTACCTCCCAGGTTCCTCACAGCATCATTGTACCCTTTGCCTGTTCCCCCTAACTACATATAAGACAGCAATATCAAAAACACAAGCACAGCAACATTCCCCCATTCCAAACTCCTCATCAAATTCCCTCTTCCCGTCGTCGTGCTAGCAACACGCAGAGTACGCCGTGCAGTACAGCCTGCGTATACTCCGTATAACCTCCGTACAAGTCTCTCTCTTCTCTTGACTCAAGCTTGCGATTTTTTACGCGTACCCTATACGCGACGTTCGCCTGCGCCCTGCGCCGCCGGCCGCCATGGCACGGAGGCTAAGAAAATCCAAAAACTAATTACATTACTGGCCTAGGAAATTAACGCAACCAAAGCCAGCTAGCTGAACCAGACGAACTGGGCCAGAACCAGACCGAGGGCCATGGCTTTTGAAAATCGATGGCTTGCTTGCTTGCCACATTCAGTAATTTGCTTGGTTATGGAAAAAAAAAAAAGAGAAGAAGAAGAAGAAGAAAAAGGGTCTGGATAGTGGAATCATGGAAGGGAATCATCGACGCATTCTCGCGACGATGATGACCCCGTTTGGGGTGCGCGTTGCGAAGAGCGCATCTGATCTTACTGTGTACAATACCCACATAGCTATCATTGTGGATGAGAAAGACGCCCCGGGCGGCTACGTAGACGGCAGCATACTCAGCTGGGTCTTGGTAAACTCTTGTGTTGTTGAACGCTGACCCTGATGTCTGAGGTCGTTTTCGTTTACCGGACGATCGGTGCTGCATGGAGAGCGATGCGCGCAGAACTGTGAAAATTGCATCAGATTCCATCCTCCGTCGGTTGGTCTTGTTCCCCCGTCCTCCGTCCTCCGTCCTCCGTTCCCCCTGGTTGACTATCAGCCCGCTGGCCTATCCTACCCTAAGCCAAGGGAAGGCAATGTCGCGAATCTAGAAACAATGTCCATACCTACAATTATTGTCCTAGGCACTCCGTAATTACATCAATATTGTAGATAGCTATGTAGGAACAACAGGATAGATTCGTAGTCAAGGCGGTTCACATATCCCCATCCGTCCTACCTCGCAGTTAATTATACCTCCCCATCTAACTCCCATCCAGCCAAGCTCCGCCCGCCTAGGCCGTTCCCGCTCCACATGGGCGGTTCGCATATCTACGTATATTCGTACTTTTTATACGCATACTCGTACAGTCCCAATAAATACCCCTCCTCTCCTCCGTGGTACGTACTCCGCACTGCATGCATACACGAATGAAGTATTTGTGCTTGTGCTTGTAAATGCGCTCATTCGTAGCGTCGAGCGAGCCTACGTACTCTCTCAGAGGAGATACCTGCTCCGGATTTGTTGTTTGGTTCCGAGAAGAAAAAAGACGCAAGGTGTGGCGTAACGCTTAAGAGGCGCAGCGATGGGGATTGTGTGGTTGAGCCAATGGGTGGTGAGGGGGAATGGGCCAGGAACGCGTCAGCCATGGGACACTAGAAGGGTGTGCGTTTTCTAGCCATGTGTGGTATGCTGGTGCGCTATGAGTAGGGATGGCCTATCGGATTGTACGAGTAGCTTGGGGATGATAACGTTTATATGTGTGGGTGGTTACTCGTACGAATGAAGTACATGTATGTATGTATGTTCTTGATGTGGATGGCGTTGACGAATGTTTGATTGTCATGCTCGATCACGGATGTATGTACATGAACATACGCGAACGAGTTTACACTCAGCAATTAAATAAACTAAAACTTTCTTACCAACTACTACCGCTCTACAGCTTGCCAATACGGTACCGTAAGAGAGAGGCAGCACGCTGCGTTCTTTTGTCCTCTTGTCATATTCCCATCTCCCTCTGTGTCAATTGTCGCTGCCGCTCTGGAAAGTTGTCGACTTTTTGCTGGACAACCACCGTACAGCCAGTTCTTTTTCTATTTGTAGTTGTATATTGTCTTGTTCATTAGGTCTGTCAAGAGAAGGAGATATTCTGTAATGTGCCTTGTTCTTTTGCCTTGTTCATGGTAATGGCAGGATTAATAATGATGGTAGAGGATCATGATAGTAGGATAACGACATGCACGATAGATGGGATATTGATTGTGGGGTCGACCCTGGATATCCTATCCCTTTCCCTTACTTTAGGTGGTCGATTGATCACTCTTGTAGGCAGTTGATCGATCAATCTTGTGATTAGTTGATCGATCACTCTTGTGGGTAGTTTATCAATCGCTATGTCAAGTGGCTATCGGTCGTAAGTTCAAACTTGGGTATTCTTTCTCTTTTTCCTACTACGATCGGAGATTCAATTGACTTCGATGGCTCGATTCGATGGATACTGCAGGTAGAGCCTTAATCGATCCGATCGATACATCGTCTCCTACTATGATCACAATACTTAAATGTCGCCAATTGCAAAAGGTAGGTTATCGAGGTTACAGGTAGTTGATCCATCGCTGCTGCAGAGTGAGGTGACGAGAGGGGAACATCTCAATCGGTGGCGTTGGTGGTGCTTCGATAGGCGTCTCGGTTGTGTAAGGTTGATCAAGGCCTTGTAGGTGGAAGCACAATATGTTGTAATCCATTGCTTTCAATTTATTTGTATTGTCGCGGATAGATGCCTCTATAGTATGGAACATCACAGATAATGACCTGCAACCACACTCGCTTGCCGTTGGGGTTGAGGTCGCTTGGTAGGAGATTTCGAAGGAGAGGTTGGTGCGTTATCGAAGTTGCCCGGCACGCTAGGAGTGGATGAATGATCGGTCGAACGCTCACTTGGGCGATGAGTTATCCCTTCGGTCATGCCTAAGGCAGATTTACTTCTTGGTTGTTCAAACAATTTAACGTCCAAGTTGATTGAGAGGTATTCGTGAATGTCTCCCACCCAGTTATCTATAATGCCCCCTGGCTTGTTTATAGGTTTGTCCAACCACTGACTGGGAGGGATCAAGTCTTCCGGTGAGAGTGATCAAGCAACAGCCTTGTCGCTCAACAAGCTGATGCTCGACTACACAGCACTCTTTACGGACGACGGAAAGCCTGCCGACGTTGAAGAGTCCGACTGGCTAAAAGTCCCTTTAGTGACAGACTGGAACGCTGCAGGAGCAAAGCTCGGTCATCGCATCTACCCGCTGGGACCAAAACAGCGCGAGTTGGTTGATAAGGTGTTTGATAAACTCCATACGCAGGGTCGTATGGCTTGGTCGAAAGGCAAGTGGATAGGTAGGATAAGTAGATACTTGCCTCTGTCGATAAGCCTCTAGAGGTAGGTATATTATGCCTTAATCTCTCTTAGCAGGCCTGATCGACCTATCTATCCCTGTGTAGTGCCTTTCCCTATACAAGTGATCCCCGGATCGCTTCATCTATCCCGCTACACCACAGTATGGTGGGTGGATATCTAATTGATGTTGTCGGTGAAAAGTCAATCAGTTCTGATGACTATTGCAGCAGGTAGGTATTCTATCAATTGCAATCGTTCTTGTAAGGAGAAAGTCTGTTCGACCGATAGTAGGTGGAGGTTCTGAATTACTAGTCCTACAGCAACACACTTGCTCTGCTGGTCAAACTACTGGTAGATTCTAGTTGTCTGCTTGTTTGCTTGTTGTTTAAATCCAATGAGAGATAAAGAAGAATGTATACAAGAGCCGTACTGCACAGTTTAATTAATTACATCAACAGTAAGGGATTGGCCTTTGGACGCTTCCATTCGTAGCTATCGGGTCCAATAATTGCGCTCTCTGATGTTCCTCTGCCCTGTGCCGCTACGCGCCGCCGCCAAGTTGAATCGGCATCATGATTGCAAACACAAACAGGATATTCAGAGGCCAATCGTTTGCTAGATCAGCCTTACCAGTAGTATGTGACGATCCGGAGAGCATGTGGGGGAGTGACGGTGGACCTGACGACCGTTTGCTCAAGCCCACCTACCCTATGCCGTGCGCACCTGCACTTTCCGTACCAATGTAGACCTTCCCTATGCGCACCATGTAGCCGTGATATTCGCATATAAACCGTGTGATTCCGCTGCCCGAGAATGCGATGTAAGGTCCGTTGGGCGCCCGCTGGTCGTCCTACAAACATCCAAACCCGACATTCACAACTGCCGCCCGCCGCCCATAGTGAATAGGGATGTTTTTCTCGGAAGTCATTGGAGGTCCCAGTGCATTTTCTCGGTCCCTTATCATGGTTTAGGTTCTTCTCGGGCTGTTGGAGTCCCTCTCAGCTCGTAGCATGGTTCGTATTGAGGTCTCTCGTGGCAGTCATCCCGGCGCCGTGTCTGGCATGTTTGGCAGTGTCAAACGGACCACACCGTGTAAATGAGAGTGTTAGGTGGAATACGAACTCACTATCGTAGTACACTGAGTCCTCCTGAGAGCTTCAGAAAGCTCAAGCTTCGTAGAGGTTGAGGTCAGCCTTTGCAATACCAGTATGGCACGTTTATACGGCTCCAGCACCTTCTCACATACCCTTTACTGACATTGATATGACACAGCAATACATCTACAGGGTGATAGCCAGAACAGAAATGTCTAGGCTCTATCAACCAATCGTGTGGTTGCCTTGGGGTTGCGCACAGTCACTTTGTTGTGATCAAAATTCTGGCCTTTGCCTCCCGCAACGCGCTCTCGCCTCCCTCCACCCAACACCACCACCCCCATTCATCAACTCGATCCAGCTTTGGAAAGCTCTCTGTGGGTTGCGTCTCTTTCAGGTATATAGCGGCGTCATGGGTTTCTTTCGTTATCGCGCGCTGTACTGATCACAGCAGTTTGCGCGGCTGTCGTTCACTTCTCACGCTGCAGCCAGCGCCTCTACGCCGCGTGCGCCCATCACTCAGAAGGTATAAGAGCTAACTGTGTCTATCATTACCTTGGAGCCTACTAACATCAAGATTTAGTGCGAAGAGAAACACACTTTAGAAACCAGGATGGAATTGAACGCCATTTCAGAGCTTCTTCGGAGAATCGCTTCTGATAGCGACATGTTAGATTTCTACAAGGAGGAATTTGATTCTGATCTCGAAGATCTTTCTCATTATAATGGCATATTCAAGGAGTTAGCTGCAATCGCAGCTGACTCTGTCGTGGAGAAGCCTCCTGTAGATTGGGCTGCTGAACGGGAATACAGATACTTGGCCAAAGCATTGGAGTTGGTTGAGTATCTAATGGTTCAGTCATCTTGCCCATTTTCAGAAGCAGCAAAACTATTCAAGAATGCATCTCGAGTGCGGCGGCAATTCCAGCAGGGTTTCCTTGTTAAATATCTCAGCGGTCTACCGAAAAACAGCACAAAGCCAGTCAGCTTATTCGTCGAGGAAGCGTTTCGGACCGGCCGCGATAGCTTGTTCTTCACTACCGTTGCACTCATCAAGTTCGGTCTAATCGGTATCAATAATAGTGACGAGCAGGTGGCAGTGTACCGTAATGTTCTCAAGGCGTCGATACTTCCCTCCGCAGCAGAGGAAAGGCGAAAGAAGCAGCGCCAGCCAGAGGATCACCATCACGGACACTTCGACCTTACTGAATACCTGGCGCGAGGCTGGAGAACACCAGGTAAGCCTAAGAATCGAGGGAGCGCATGCGCTGCGTATTGCTAACATTGTTCGTAGTTGTCGAAACATACGCTGTCCTCTTCATACGTGAAGACGGAGGCCTCTTCGAATCCGTCAGCGCACTCCAGGCCTGTGTTTGGGGTGGGAAGATCGAATCCTTTACTCTACCCGGGCCGGCCAAGAAACACGCCCTCATCAAGTTCTCGAGGATTGAGGCCTGCCAGAAGTATCTCAACGATGCCCAAGATGGGGTATACATAAACGGTGTCAAGATCGGACGTGCTGTACCCTACTACCCATATCAACTAGAGCACGGCGATATGCCTCCCAATCTGGGAGGCTTTGCTTCTCGCTGCGTTCGTGCTTTGGAAGTCGATAAATCAGTATCACGGGAAGCAATTTCAACAGCTATTAGAGATGCTAGGAAAGAGGAGAGTAGGTTTGATAAATTCGCCTATGGGGCAGATGCTGGTGTAAGTGCAATCCATACACTACAATTTGAGCATCTAATTGAAGCCAATACAGCGTCGCTATTATGAATTTCGGTTCTCTTCAATCCAATACGCCTCAGATTTCATGGACGAGCTCAGGCAGAACAAGGATTGGGCACGCTGTAAACTCGAGTTGGGCATTGATCCATGTGAGAAAGCATACGGTGTCCACCTCAACGATGATAGACCCAAGCCCAAGGAGCCCTGGGAGGACCTGACCGACGGCTTTTAGCATAATATGGCTTTGGACTTGGAAAGGAGCAGCTGGTGTTAGTTTACGTGTTTATAGCTATCACACCATGCTATCACATGGTGAGTGTAGGAACAGTGCTTATGGCGTTGAGGCGATCACACAGTGCTTTCACGCCAGGAATATGGGAACAGGGCTTTAGGCGTTGAAGGCGATTACACAGTGCTTTCCTCTACACAAACGCAAGGAAGATGGAACAACCTGGGGCGCCCCAGGACATTGGGAGAGCCTCAATATTCAGATGTATAATAGTGCTCGAACAAACAATCAATCAGTTTTCAGAAACCAGCTCCCGTGACCAGTAGCGTACTAAAGCAAAAATAGGCGTCCAAACTACGCTCCGAGCAAATCAACGGGGCCCGGACAGGACCTCCGACCGCCTGTCCCTTCACACTTTACTCAGAAACGTGCAGGAGACGCGAAAAACAACACACTAGAATGTTCCTATTAACTAAATAATTCCCCTGGAGTTGCCTGGGCCTTGTCAGCACAAGCGCCACAATTCCCATGTTCTAACCCTTCAGAATTTCATCTCGCGATCGGTTCCGCCATGTTTGTCGCTACACTTGTACCTAGCTTGTACATCTACCGAAACTTTAGGTACTTTTTGGTTTCAGCTCCAACTTCCATAAGGTAGATAGGGTAAGGTTAGTAGGGGTAGGCGAGGGTTTGTACAAGTACTTTGTAGATCTCCCTCCGTCGGAGTATGATCCGACATCGACGCACGATCGGAGTGTCGGAGGAGAGTTACTGGATGGGGAAATGATTGCTGAGACGGTGAGGATATGTTTTGTTTTGGGCGGACATTGGGAGAGATTATTTTAGAGTTACGGAAGTACTGCTGGGTTTGTGGTAGAGCGTAGGATAGCATCGGAGGTGTTTAAGTGTTGTTGGTGGGTTTTTGATATTGGGCTTATGGCTGTGTATTAGAATATCGTGGGGTTGGCTGGGGCGAGTAGATACACAGGTTCGATAAGATTTAGTTTGCAGATAGAGTGGGAGAGCTGGAGATTGGTGTAGTTCTTTGATTTGTATTGTATCTGGTAGGAAGTTTGCTAGATGCCCGGAACACTGCCTTTTCTGCTTCTGAAGAATTACAGTGACTGAATTGTAGATCATAATATTCAATAATAGCTACAAATGACGATACAGTGTGTTGCTAGGGTTCAGAATGGAGCTGTGCCACTGTACGCTACGTCAATAATTCATGGACTATACTTATAGGGCACTGTGAGGGCAGGTTTAATACTGTATGCTACTGTGTCTTAGACACACTGAGACGAGCGAGGCGAAACTGGTATCATTAGTTATTTCAACAGTGGGTCGAGGTGTAGCATAGCACGGAGAAGGAATAGTAGCAGCTACGCAGGGCGCCTGAGAGATCGACAGAGTTTGCGAGGTGTAGGGCAGCAATACATAGAAAGAGTGCAGTAGTAACATTGTATATATCGTGTAAAATATCATGTTCTGGTGATTATGAAATAGAAACTATGTAACGAAACATACAAAATTTTCCCCTGGAAAGGAAATATAGGAACAAGTTTTACTTGGAAGGCTACTCGCAGAGCTATAGAACAGTGAGGCTTTACAGCATTGTGGGTAACACTAGTGAGATAGGAAACCCTCAAGATGATTTCTTATTATGTAAGTTTTCTAACCCATGAAGAAGGTCAATGTTGATGCGTTGACTACTACATGCTGACGAGCTGTTTTACACGCCTACCCAGGCTTTCCTCAGGCACTCTCCCTCGACGTTAGAAGTACAAACGAATTGTCCCCTTGCCCCAATAGATCGCAACCCGTATCAAGCGGGCCCCTCTTCCCAGTATCAGGGAGGTGGAGGCTAAAGGATGTGATATCGTCAGTGTTGCTGGTAGAAAGTATCTCATTGCGCCCTGGTGTACTGATTGACGTACAAGTAATAAACAAGATGAGAAGGATAAGTAAGTACGTGAGACAAGATGTCAGTCATTTTCGAGTAAATGTATTCTTCTGCTATCAAGGAAGTTCATGGTCTAGTTAAGACAATACATTTTTCAATGTATTAGGTTTTTTTTCTTTTAGGTTTGTAGATTTGTTATAGTCAACAGTCCATTTCAATATGTTAGATCAAATATAACATCTAGCAATATATAATAACAGGCTACTTATCTATCCAAGATTATTTTGATATAACCAATAGGTAACATACACAGATGATCAACTCAGTACATAATAAAACAAACACTCGTATACCCTCTCATCAAGTCGCAGATCTTACCTCTGTATTGAAGGACATAGCAATCAATGGGAAGAGTAAATGGTAGAACATCGTCAAGCTCGATGGAACTAGATATTGAGAAACGACACGACACCGTCAGTTGTAAAGATTCAGATTCAGATGACGATATTCTAGTGTACACATTTATATGTGTATGAACACCATAACACTGTATAAACTATAGTAGAATCTATTATCAACGCTCCCTGCAGGTGATCAAATGTATTTATACATCTAACACGATAGCAGTACCCATTACACAGTTCATTATCAAAACCTAGCACGCATATAGTTCGAACCACCTATACAAGAAGCACTATACCAAGGTTCTACGGCACTTCATGACAGCCATACCTTGCCTTATCTACTTACCTGCCATCTCACATCCCTCTCATCAACGTATCACAAAGATGAACCTACCTTATCGTCTTCCCAACCCCTCACATTCATCTCCCAATCCCCCTCCTACCACAGCCCCGATCCCGACATCACAGCCCAGCATAAACCCCCTCACCATCCTCCCCTCCTCTAATCTCCCCTCCCCTCCCATCCCAAAATACCACCGAACCCAACCCCGCACACCCATCCCATCCCCACCCCTCCCCTCCCAAAGCAACCGTAGCGCACCCACAGGGCGAAGACGTCAAAAACGTACGATACCCAGACGCCGGTCGCTGGTAAGGAAGGGTCTACCAACGGTACGCATTTGTTTCAGATCATTCCTTCGAGGCTGAATCGGTGCTTTGATGGTGGTGGGGTGGAGGATGGCGTGGTGTAGTGTAGGTGTAGTGTGGTGTGGTGTAGTTAGGGGAAAGGGGAGGAGGATGGGAGAGGGGAGATGACCCGGGGACGTGGGTTTGGGTGTGTGCCTACACATTGTGAAGTATGGGCTGACTTTGTGGTAGGGCTAGAGCGAGAGGCGTGGAATGTCGAGGGGAGTTGGAAAGGGAGTTGGGGACGGGGAAGTTCCTGGTTTGGTAGTACCAAGGGGAGGTTACGGGTGTGTAGGGATTTACCGTGTAGAGGTGTTGTGGTGGTGGTGGTGTAGCGTAATATCGATATTGACGATAGGGGATTGTGGCAAGGATGGGGGAGACACAGTATCGGTACCGACTGACTGACTTACTTACTGTAGAGGAGGAGGAAATGAGAATAGAAAGCAGGGCCGAATTGTAAAGTCGTGGAAAGTCGATATGTAGGATTCGATAAGATAGGATGTGATGTGGCTTGAGAGGGAAGAACAAGCCGGCGCCGGTGTCACTCAATAGCTGGGGACATTGTGTTCCCTCATGTGTGCTTTGGCGTGTCTGAGGTTTGATGAGCGATGTTGATTTTCAAGGAAAGCGAGAAGCTAGGAAAAATGGAATGCGGTCTAGGGACGGGATCTCCTGCCGGCGTTCCTCGTTCGTCGTTGGGCAGAAATCAGATTCGATGTGACGGAATGGCGTGCACGCGGGATGGGCTCGCTCGCTCACTCGGCTCGATTCGTACTTCTAGTTATTTATCATCATGACATTTCCCTGGAAAAGGTGGTGGGAGAGCGGGAGCGTTCGTTCTAGGGGTGGTTGTCTGTTGTTTCAGGTTGGAGGCTCGATTGGAGATGGCAAATATTGGAGGGAAAGTCTGGCGAGGAGGGAGATGGGAATTCGACATTCGTCGTCTACTTGACCACACAGGATAGGAAAAAAGGAGGGAAAGGAGACAAACAACGGATGATACAGTAGTGGCATTTGGCTACCCGTAGTTGGATCGCAGAGACGGGCTGAAAAGGGTCTTGGGGATGTCTGAATCGTCTTGATTTTTGAGTGCGCGGCGCGATATTCACTGGTACGCTAGAGAGAAGAACAGAGAGGAGAGAGATCGTCCCGAGGTAACGAGCTCTGATCCGGTCTGGTCTGGTCTGGTCCAGTCTGTTCCAGCAATTAGTTCGTGTGCCATTCCATGTGCGAAATGGTCGTGCGGGAGGAAACGAAAGTTTATTCTCGTGGGCCATCACTTTTCAATCCAGCGCCGAAGAGTGTCAGAAAAGTCTCAATCAAAGAAAGTTTGCGTGACAGCGTGCGGATCCATTTCTTTCATGCACACACAATCTCTCTCCCCGTATTCAAAATGCCATGTCGATCGATCTATTGATATTCTCGGAAAATCGTGGGATTGGTGCAGTGCTGCAAGAAGCATTGGTAGTAGCGATGATAGTGGTCGGATGCGGAGAAACCGATAGATACTTTCTCCTGAAGCGCAACTGAGCTAAACTAAAGATCCGAACCATCCACACGGGTGGAGGGAATATGTATATTATGTTAATTATTGTATGTTATTTTTGAAATGTCAAGGTAGCTAGGAGACGGCCCTTCTTAAAGTTCAGTGACAGGAACGATCAAGTGGTCTATGGGCGCCCACGTGTAGAAGGCCATGACATGCAGCGAAAGGGTCGCACGGGTGTGCGACATTTCTTCTAGCGTAGTCCAGAGGAATAATGCGTAGGATTGTGATAGTCCCAAGTCTTCCGCCACCACCAATGTCCCGGTATGGGGTGCTTGAGGTTTCGCAGAGAAGGTATCTCGAGAGGCTCTTCGAAGGCAAGACTGCTTACTGGTGCGGGTGTGTTAATTATGGATTTCCCGGGATGATCACCGCGGTGCGATCTACCCGCGTCGAATCGCAGTTGCAGTCACAGTCGCAAAGACACAGGACTAGATATACCATGCACAATAGGTATACCTACTAGTGTGTAGATGTAAGACAGAACCGACTTTGCGTCGCATTAGGAAATGCATGAGACCCTCCCTTTCGGCTCATCCTCGCCTCAAGAGAATGAGAGAAAAAAGGAACGACCCAATTCGTTCCGGGGTGAACCTGATCGACGCAAATGGATCTGCAGCAAATCATCTCGTCAGCTCAGCCTTTTTTTGCATCCTCCTAACGGTAGGTATTTCTCTGGCGCTTTTTCAATAATGCTCGTCGGTCGCCGCCGTCGCCGCCGCGGTTCCCCCGTCCGTTAGCTACATTGCCATGCCTAGGCAAAACACCCCTTTCTCGCCTTTGATCAATGGTAGATAGGAGTACACAACAGTTGATTTGTTCAGCAAATGCGAGAGCCTGTGCAAGACACCATCTATGTTCAAGACAAACAAGATGGTGGGCGCCATCTCATCCACATGCCCGTTCCTAACCTTCCCTTTCTACGCCGCCACCCAGCATCCATCGGAAGCGGGCAAGAGACCGGAAGCGCGAGAACGATTGCGCATGACAAAAGAAAGCATTCCTGGAACTCCAGGTGTGTGTACCCAGCCTCGCGACGATAGGAATGCCCAGGCGGAAGGTCGACACCCATGACGTCTCGAGAAGGATAAGGGGCGTTCCAGAAGGCTTCTAGAAGAAAAGGCGACCAAGCTAACGAATGTATTCTACCTTGTACCTCGCTGATGGAGAGGAGGGATTGGTTGTCTCTTTGGGTTTCAACGCTACATGGCTAGGTTAGGTATGTACGCATGTGTAGGTATGTGCCACGCTGCTGCCACGAGACTGTACAGGTCCACACCTCCATCTGCCCGTTAGTTGGGTAACTTTTGCGTAGGGTGATGGGTCTGTGGGTTAAGGGCGTTGGATGCGTGTATGCGTAAGTCGCCAGGCCGCAGCGTAGGAAAAGAGTAGGTAGATCCCTTTCTTTTAAAGTTTCGGAGAAGGGTCGTGACACTTCTTTTATTGTGGTTTTTATTTTTAATTTGGCGAATGGGATTGTCGTGATGGGGTTATGCGTGATGAGTGATGGAAGATGGCCATGGCCCTTCCCGTACATAAGGTTTGGGGTCTTTGGCTAGCTAGCATGGCAGGCCTGGTTACAATACCTTGGTTGCGTGCTGCCCGCGTGCGTGCTTTGTGTGTAAGAACGTGCAGAGGCGCGCGCACGCACAGGTACAGACTACAGTACAACAGTGCAGTCGAGAAGTTCAAGAAATCAAGAAGTCACCCATGTTGTTGAAAAGTAAGAAAAATACGCAATCTTGGGATCATGTAGATGACGTTGGATTACGGTTGGGATTGATCGCCTGAACAATCCATGTCCGGACGGGCGAGGCGAGGTAGATCTCGCGGGGGATGGAAGGAATTTCGAACTCCCTTTGCCATGTGGTGCGCGCGTGGGTCGTCATCGTGTGGAAGTACGAGGTTTGTACATCCTCGTAACGTAGAGTTGGTGATGTGCGCTCGGGTTGGGTTGGATCGTGTCTGGGTTGTGCAGTGTAGTAGTGTCACGTCAGTAAAGAATATACTGTACTTCCATGGTCGGCATGAATTAATTACAGGCAACCTGTTTCTCTATCATCGTCATCGTCATCATGGCTTCGACACCGACCTCCGAACGACTTCCGTCATTATTTGTATTTCTGCCCTGCTAAGCGCGGGTACATATGCCTTTGGTGCAATCACTATTACTATCGTATGTACCTAAAATCATAGAACGTCGTCGCATGTATGTACCCAGCGACCTACACAGTACTTGTAACTTGTTACCGTCGCCGCGGTGGCCCGTAAATCACTTAACTAACGCACCTAAGAACCTCTCGTCTCTTCGTAGCCCTGACGTTCCGTCGTGCCCCGTCCTGTCTGCATGCACGATTGTGGACCGGCCGGACCACTCACCACGTGCGTTCTGCAGTTCCCATTCCCACTTCCTTTCCTGTTTTCTTTGCCCGTTCGGCAGCGAGGAACCCACCTGTATGCAGGTAGACGGGCCTTTTTTGGTCGGGCTGCTGTTGTGCTGTTACGTTACGAGGTATTGTACGGAACGGAGTAGGTATTGTAGATTTGCCTGGCTACTGTTTCGTTCGAGTCGAGGCTTGGGGATCCGCGTGTGCATGCATGCATGTGCGTGTGTGCGTCCGCTCACGCAGCTGTGTCTATGCGCGGAAGTCTTGTGTGTGATTACTGTGATAGTTGTGATGGTCTACTTTTGGGTGTTGGAGAAGGCGAGGCGAAGTGTGGCGAGGGGAAGAGGAAGAGCACGCCCCTTATCTGATAGTGGGACTCGTGCGGTATGTATGAGCGCATTTTTGTTTCGCTATGTAGAGATAGTGCTTGAATCCTTTGTTTAAAGAGGAGGATCAATTGTATTGCATTGGTATTGCTCATTCGTCGTTGGTTAGATAGCTAGATATGATTACAGTGTGTGAATAGACAGATTCGAAAATAGCAGATCTAGTACAATACTCCTCAACCGCGAGCCCTACATCGCAGTCATACACACAACTCAACGAGGCAATGGCAATTTACGACAGTGATGTTGGTGGTGGTGGTGGTGGTGGTGACGATGACAACAGTTTCGGTACACAATGCATCCTACCGAGTCATTCTCTACGTCTACAGGTAGATGTACTTTCTCGGCCCCCGGCACCGTAAGCAGCCCACTTGCGTCCGGGGCGGGCGTGTGACTTGAGTTTTTGGGGAGGTTAGGGAGGATGAGATCATAGTTTGGTTGGAGGAGGAGGAGGAGGAGGTGGGAGGATGATATGTATTTGTTCGCCTGTTTTGCCTGGAGTTGTTGGGTTGGAGTGGAGGAGGGTGTGAGATGTACTTATATTGAAGAATCGAAAGTGGTGTAGAAACGTTGGCGTGCTGGTAAATAACGTGGGTTCAAGAGTGGTGGGGTAGCTGTGAACATACACAGTCTTTGTACTCCGTACATCCAGCAATTATTTCTTGCACAATAACGTCTACCTCTCTCCGCCTTAACAATCGCAGCCTCTACACACCCCTAAAAGCACATCTGCTTACAAGTCACGCCCACATAATCATAACAACATCGATTATTCCTCACAATACCCAATAGCCAATAGTCTCCCTCCGCAGCCCATCTCCTCGCCTGTCAAAGTGAAAAAGACAGCGAGCAGCGAAACTCTATGCACGTGCCCGTATACACAAATGCTACATGACTCGCGCGGGGGAGGAAGAGGGGGGATCCGACGACTAGATCGCCGCGCGTGGAAGGGTGGCTAGCCGAGTGGAAGGGAGGGCGCGAGTACTGCGGAAACATTGAAGATGAGGGTAAGGAAGTAGAAGTGTTTGTAGATGCATCACTCTGTGAAGGGTACTGGGGAGGGTATTAGTTGGGCGTTTGCGTTCATGTCACCAGCCGTTTGTGTCTAATAATGATAGCTCATCATATCCTCCCCCATTCGTAGAAAGCAAACTCGAAGAACGGCAAAGATGCTGGCGATCAACGCGGATCACCACCCGTCTCTTCTTTCCCTTATTCTTCTTGTCCAAGCACGTCGTACTCTGTACAAGTAACTACAGTTCCATTTTTATTCATCCATTTCCCTTCGCGAGACATCGGCTGCCTACCGATTAGCCAGCTCGCACAAATCCTACTCCGCGCTGCACCGCACTGCACTTGCACGTACTAGCCTCCGCCAATTCCTCCCTGAAGATTGGGGCGAGTGGGTTTTCCGGATTAGGCGCACGCGTTGCTTCTGGATTGGGATGGGATGGGATGGATTCACGTCCGAAAGGAGCGAGAATGTGAGACCGGATGGGGAGGATTGTGGAGAGATGGGATGGGGTCATGTTTGTTTATCATCTACGAAGTACGGAGGACCTAGGTAGGAGGTGGTAGGTGGTTATCGGGTAAAAACTACAAGTACATGTGTTGGTAGGTATTGTGTAGATAATCTACTTATACTTGTGCATAGTTAGGCACGTTGGGTAGGAAATCGGAGCATCGGAAGGGGGAGGGGGAGTCATGGAGCCGTTTGTTTATCAATTACTCGTGGTCTGTCTTCTTCAACAAGTCAAAATAAATGTTTATAGCACGTGTGATATTATCTAGTAGCTATAATTGATCTTTTTTATACCTCCGTTTCATTGAAAATTATCGTTTCATCTTTCTTCGTCGTCGGTTGCAGTCGAGCGGGTGGATAGCGGGCAAACGGGCAGCAACGGGGAAGGTGGGAAAATCCGAAAATCATCCCAGGACGATTGCAGTTAAGAAAGACGTCCCGCCCGTCGTCAGGTACATGTGCATATTGTAGTTTGATCGCACAATCAGGTCTTAGGCCTTTGACGGGCCGAATGGGGGAGGGGAAAAGGGCACGATGGCTGGTTCAGGGTCCTTGGATGGGAAGGGAAACTATAGATGCTAGTGGGAGATGGTATCTTGAGAGGGCAGGACAGGAACGGGAATTGTGGACTGGATTTGGAAGTGTGTTAGGACTGTTTGGGCATCGTGGAGAGGTTGGTGTCTGTTTGTTTCTCTTCGTATGTGGGAGTGTGAGTAGGAAAGATTGAGTGATAATAATTGCTGTGATATAGGGAGAGGGAGACAGAGACAATAGTCGGAGAAGAACAGAGGAAGAAGAATAGTGGGGAGCGTGAGGGCCAGGGGGGGAGGTCTCGGAGGATAGACTTGTTAGCGCTGAGAAGGAGGAGTGTATCAGTACTCCGCCATGTTGTTACTGTCCGAGTAGATGATTGTACGGAGTATGTGTACTCCGTAGTTCAAGCATATTGATTGCCAGCCGTAGTCAAGATGATTGATAGATAGATAGGATGAGGGGGGTGAATTGAGGCTGTTGGACATGATTGCCTAGGTAGTTAATAGGAGGGGAGAGGGTTAGGTAGGGATAGGGGATTCTAGCGAGCGCCACAGACAAAAGCCACTTACCGGAGACATGCAGGGCAGGGGATATAGTATACGATACAATACACGGTATGGTACGGTAAGGAAAAGGAGTAGGGAAGTGGAGATGGACCCATTGAAAAAGGTGATGGAATGGCTGCATCTCGCTTCTCTCGCCTCGTTCTCATGTCGCAGCAATTGCAGGTGGACTTGTGTCTATTAGGCAGTGTTCGGTCTGTGTGCTCCTTGCGACTTGCCCCCTCTGGGCCCTCTCCCAATTGTCATTGCCATCCCTACCAATTCATTGTCGCACAGATCCATCCACATGCCGCAGGGGCCTTTTAACATCCAACGCCCAAACGGAAGGATGTGGAAGTGGAAGCGAATGTGGCAGAGGGAAGAAGAAGAAGAAGAAGAAGAAGAAGATGCAGAAGAATGCAGAAGCACAAGAAGAAGCAGAGTACCTAGGAAGACGAGGCCGGCATTCAAACACATGCGGGCTTGCAACTTGCATCATGCCCCGGACCTTGTAACCTTTTCGTTCGTTCGTTGATGGTTTCTAGGAAGTTCCTGGTTCCCTTAGTTCCTAGTTCCCAGCCATGGGCCATGCATACAATACACACACGGACACCCAAGGGCCTACCCTTCACACTACACACTACTGTGTACACACTACGAGGTCTAAACTCTCGTATGGGCCATGATGCCCTTACCACCCCCCTCCCATGAAACTAAACTGACTTGGGGGTTTCTTCCTCCCTCTAGAGCAGGTAGGCAGACAGGCAAGGCAAGTAAACTAGCTAATAGTTCCAAAGATTCAAGTCAAGTCCAGTCCAGTCAAGTCCAATCCAGTCAAAAGTCAAGTCAGTTCATGTCAAGTCGGCTCTTGTCTCCTCTGCGACCGTAAACCCTGTTCAGTTACGTCCCGCCTTGTGCCTGCCTTCCTGCCTGCGTGCCTGCCCTTTCCACGGTCTACCTACCCTCTAGCCTGCTGGGTAGTTCCTTCCCACCTTCGTAACCTTCCATCCCATATTCCCTCCGCCTCGCCCCTACACTTGACCTTGACTTGACACTTACTCATTCACCCACCACTCACTCTCTCACTCACTTAATTACCCTCTCACGTCCCTTTTCCTTTCGTCTCGTCTTTTGGCGATCGTCTTGCGCACTCATCAATCCTCATTGCTTGCGCGCGCGTGTCTTCAATCGTGCCTCACAGCTCTTGCGCTGGTTGTGCTCTGTCGCAGAGAACACACACACACACACCACCACCGCTACCACCCACTCCCAGGTCCGCACAGTCACCAAAACCAACCACCACCCACAAAACACTTCCACTCTGACCAGGACCACACTTTCCCCCCTCACGAAACAATCTTGAACACATATATTACCAGCGATCTTAATCAACCTCCTCTCCCCTGTCTTCCCTTCCAGGTTCAGAAATCAGAGTCAGGATTCAAAAACTGGAAACCCACTCCTCGGACAAGGTCCTACAGCTCCACCACCGCCCACAGGCCACCATACAGCGATCTTCCACGCTGCCAGTCTCGATGCTGAAACGAGACTGACGCGAAGCAGAACCCAACCCGTCTCTGCTCCCTGCTTCCATGCTCCCTGCTCCCTGCTCCTTGACGGTTGACTACTAGCCATCCTACCACTAGCATTTCCATGTCGAACGTCTTCCACAAGTCCAAACCTGACCCTCATTCTTTCCATCTTTCCTCCTCCCAGAAACATCGCAACCACCATTCCTCACACGACAGCGAGGAAGACTCCCGCAATATCGAAGCAAACCTCTTCGAGCTCGGCTTGCTCACTACCAAGCAGCACCGGAAACCTCCCTCCTCCTCCTCCCTCCGCTCCAAGGGCTCAAAGAAACCGCCCAAGGCCGTCGGGTTCGGCCCACCTCCTCCCTCCCATACCCACAGTACTTCTTCCCTTTTTTACTTCCCTGACACCTTGTCTATAAGCTCAGACCGCTCATGTCTTTTCTAGGAGGCTTCCGTCCCTCTTCGCGCAGCTCCCACCACAAATCCCAAAATCAATCCTCCCAATTCTCTACCCACCAAAACATAAGGAGCACCGCTACCCTCGATTCGCAGTCACAAGTTCCACCTCGTTCTTCCAGAGGCATGGCTGGCGTCTTGGATATAGAGAGGTCGCGCACCCGCCGCGAGAGGACCTTCATTGGCAGCGAGTGCGCCGTTTGCGAAGAGCCTCTCGAGCACACCCTACGGGGAGAGCGTATCTTGCAGCTCTCCTGCGGGCACGTCTCCCACGAGGCGTGCTTTTACGAGTACATTCGCGAATTTGAGTCACATCATTGCCCAACGTGCAATGCAACATTAGGGCTGGACACCAGTCGGGGCGGCAACGTGCTCGACCTCGGTAAGTCTACAAACTCGCCTGGCGAGCCCTGCATACCCTCTCCTATTCGCAGAGAGACTGACCGCGAATCTGCAGAGAAACTGAGCACAATAGTCCGTTCCGTGCAGAACGACTCTAGCCAAGGCAGCCACAGGAGTAACCAGAACACCCCAACGCCGTGGGACCACCAGACCATCTCAGAATCGCATGCACCACAATCCCATGGTCGACCGCGGGGTGACAGCGACTTGAGCAGCCACTATCAACAATCACATCCTCGACAGCGGGACAGCAGCCACAGCCGGGACCGAGCCTCAGACCGGATGGGATCAATGTCACGGCAACATTTGAGGAGCGATAGTGGCGCGACAGGTGTGGCTTCCTCTGGCGACTATGCCGCGACCAACGACGGAAGGCGGCACGATTATGATCTCCAGTCCATGGAGACCACCCTGAGCAGCCCGCGTGGCGGTTTGAGGAGTCCGATCCCCCCACCCACCGTCACCGTTCGAAGCGAGTTCCCCACGCTCAGCCGCTCTCGACAGCAACAGAGCTTGACGTGCCTGGTCACCGTTGAAGTCGTGGATGGCAAGTGGAGGCCCGATCCTGAGGACATGAGAGCGGCGCCGCCACTCCCATCCATCGCCAGCGCCACGGAAAGCTTCCAACGCCCCAAGTCGCCGGTGCGCAACAGGCACTTCGAACCCCCTTACGAATCCGCCGAGGCACTGGACGAAATCACAGAAGATCTACACTCGCGCGTCGACAACTGGCACGGCCTCGATTTCTCCCGCTTTGGAAAACTGCGCCTGAACGGCCAGGTCCGCGTCGGCAAGGACCGACAAACCTGGCAGGAGTTGGACTGCTATCTGTTCTCGGAGATGCTCATCTGCGTGAAGGAGAAGAAGGGCCAGCAGCAACAGGCTTCGCAATGGGATGGCGCGGAAATGACCAATCGCAAGCCAAAGTGCACGCTCAAGGGATCCATTCTCATCAAGAAGCATCTCAACCAGGTGGAACATTCTCCCGACGAGGCCATCCTCACCTTGAGCCTCTCCGTCGCCGAGCTTCCCGCTTTCCATTTGAAGTTCGACAACCGAAGCCAATTGGAGCTCTGGAGGCGTGCACTGATGGATATTCGCATGGACTTCCCAAACCCCCATCGCATGCCCGATTACGACCACGACAACTCAGGCACCGAAGACGAGGACTATCGCGTGTCGCGCCCCAAGCGCGTCTCTTCAGTAAACTCATCTGCCTATGGGGCCGCCCGATCGACCGTCACCGCCCCCACCGAATATTCCAATTCTCGTGCCGGCCCAATCGAACCCCGACCCTCAGCATCCATCCACGTGCCTGTTGACATCGTCGTTGTCATTCCGGTTTCTTCCTCCATGCAAGGCCTGAAGATTAATTTGCTCCGCGACACTCTCAAGTTTCTCGTCAACAATTTGGGGGAGCGAGACCGCATGGGATTGGTCACATTTGGCTCCAGCGGAGGAGGCGTCCCCATCGTTAGCATGACAAGTAAGGCGTGGAGGGATTGGCCAAAGGTCCTCGACTCCATCCGACCCGTTGGACAGAAGAGCCTCCGCGCCGATGTCGTCGAGGGTGCCAACGTCGCCATGGACATCCTCATGCAGCGGAAGTCTAGCAATCCGTTGTCCAGCATCCTTTTGATCAGCGACTCCACAACATCCGATGCCGAGAGCGTCGATTTCGTCGTCTCTCGTGCTGAGGCCGCAAAGTAGGTTCTTCATGCGTTGACAAATATCATTCTTTGAATTGACTAACATTATTAACTACAGGGTTTCCATCCACTCGTTCGGACTGGGCCTGACACACAAGCCCGATACAATGATCGAGCTCTCAACCCGCACCAAAGCCTCCTACACCTATGTCAAAGACTGGATGATGCTGCGAGAGTGCGTCGCTGGCTGCTTGGGTTCTCTCCAGACCATTTCGCACCAGAACGTGAAGCTCAAGCTGCGATTGCCCGAAGGTTCTCCTGCGAAGTTCGTTAAGATCAGTGGGGCATTGCAAATCACGAAACGCGCTACTGGACGAGATGCCGAAGCCTCACTTGGAGATTTGCGCTTCGGCGACAAGAGAGGTATGTACACTCCACTCATCTAATCTCTATAGCTCGTGGTATACTAATTCTTCGTCAAGATATCCTTGTGCAACTGGCGATCTCGCCTGACACCGCCTCGCCGGAGCAGCTCCCGCAAGATCCTTGGGAGACAATCGTTTCAGGCTTAGAAGCTCTCGGCGGGCCGTTGGACCAGGACGAGTCACGCAGCCTCAGCGTCGAGGAAGTCCCTCTGATCCAGGCTGACCTCACCTACGGTGATATACTCCGGGAAGGATCGATCTCACATCTCCCTCGCCCCTCGCTATTGGCCATCACCATCTTGCCCTCGGTATCGAAGAAGAACGCATCTGGTCGACCCCCGACGCCACCCATCCCGCCACACCCCCATGTCGTCCAACGACGCATGGAATTGCTCACATCTGACATGTTGACACGAGCGCTGACGCTTGTCTCGCGTGGTCAGCACGAAAGAGCGCACCATCTGCTGAAAGAGACGCGCAGTATCTTGAAGGGACTAGGAAAGGGAGGACTGCCGCCTCTACCGCCACCACCTTCTCGTCGCAATGACGGCAGCGGCTCGGCCAGCAGCACCAGCCAGAACTCCCCCACCGTCGCCAGCGCTGATCGTCCACGCACTCCCTCGCCTCATGCCGAGAATCCCTTCCAACCCGCAGCAGGAATCGATGCCACGACGATGCACGCACTTGACGCAGAGTTGGAGTCCAGTTTGGAATGGATCAACCATCCCGCCGTGTTTGGCCGGGATTCGCGCAAGGCAGTGCTGCAAGCAATCGGAGTCATCAGCTCGCAGCGGGCTTATACTTTCCGAACTCCATCGGAAGCTCTCTGGGCTGATCGCATCTCTGGTGTCAAGCGTCTCTCTGGTCGATCACGAGACTGGCGCGAGACTGGTGACGACCAGGCACTCATGGAGGAAAATTAACGACAACCCACCCCAGCCACGGTGTTGGCTTACGCCCTCTATTCCTTGAATCTCTCCTAATCATATTCCCTTCCTACTTGTACATTGGTACGACCACACTACTTGGTGTTCGACTACTCGGATTGCGACCTTTCCGGCGGCTGCGGTCCTTTGCTCAATTTATCGGCGAAACATTATTACAGGATTCCAAATTTCCCACGGCTACTGCACTACTACATTCATGGTTCGGGGCGTACCCTCTGGGGGCGGGGCGCAATCGAGCGCCCAGATCTTTGCTTTTCCTTTTATGCACTTATTCCCTTACGAATGATACCACACACAGTTTTCGGCCGCCCGTCCGTTTTCTTTTTATCTCGTTTTCAATACACGCGAATCCCTCTTACAGGCCCCCCGGACTTCCAACCCCAAAATCTCTCCCACCATCTCCCGTACCCTTTCGCATCTATGCCCCCACCGGTTTTGTTTTCCCTCTGTTTTCTTGTTCTGGATGATACCAAAATCTCCCTGCCCCCCAATCTTGTCTAGCGATAAAGCGACAAAGCATGCATCTGTTGTACGAGAGTATAGAGCGCAGTGGTGCTTGCAGCGTATGCGGTCATTTACTACTTCTTTCTTTCTTCTTCTTTGCCTAGCTTTCCGGCTTCGAGAAATCGAAAGCCATGTCCGCCATCTATGTTTCATTTATTACACCATGTATTAGACAGTAGTGGAGAGAGAATCGATGGATGTAGAGATTTTAAAAGAGAGACAGGAAAAGATTATTTTTCTGGATGATGGGGAATCTACTGCAAGATAAAATGAAAATACTATTCACAACTTCATGAGATGAAAGATCATGCGTGATGCTCCTTATCAAAACGGACTGTCTACTTTAGAATGTTACGGTAATGGTACGTAGGGCCACCTCGTAGGGCGTACACCCACGCATACACTACGGGGTCCGTGGGTCGGGGTCATGGGTACGGTACGTGGTGGGTGCTGTGTGTGTGGGGGGATAATGGGATTCGGATGAGGTCAGATTCGTCCATGGGGGGATGAGGGGTTGTTCTTTTGAAGACCGTAGGGTGTGTGTGGGTGTGTTTGTGGGAGACCATAGGGAAGGAAGAGGGTGTATGTAGGGAGGGGAGTTGCGTTTAGGTATGTATGTCTTTCTTTCGTGTTTCGGATTGAAGAGGTAATGGTAGGTACAGTTGATGTAATAGCTAGCTAGCTGGGCAGACAGTGTGAGGCTGGGATGGTGGTGAACACAGCATGGGGATGGTGGTTGAATTGGAAGGGTGTGTAAAGGCAAGGCAAGGCAAGGCAAGGCGGATGAAATCCATATCCCCATCGCCGGGTGGGTTCGATTTGTTTCCTCACGGCGTACGCAGTACACTCTCACACACACACATATCGTCATCATCATCGATGCATACCTAGCTGCGTATCTCTGGGATTCCGTTTCTGTCTGTCCATAAGAGAGAAGGACGTCATGTATGTACTGTATGTATGTACACACGGGTGTGGCTAAACCTAACCCATTAGCACACCCGCTCCGGTAGTGCAGTGCAGTGCTGCTGTGCTCGTGGTGGTGTGGTGGTGGGCGTGGTTAGTGGAGGGTGGGGACGTCCAACATTTGTTTCGTGGACCGAAAGTGTACACACCTACACAACTACCCAGATGTAGAGAGAGGTGATGGTGCGTTTGGGGTGGAGGGGTGGGTAATCAATAGGCGACAGCGAACGACGGGGCGATCGTGCGGTATTGGTAACGGCGCATGGGATGTGGTTTTTCTGGGTTATGAATGTCCGGTTCGGGACGGGAAACGTTGGGGATTCGCAGCTATTGTCACGACGGATGATGGAGTAGCAAGCAGTGCTGGTAATGATGGAGGTATCTATTCGAATCTACGTACGGAGTATGGACGTACATGCTAATAACTAACTATACACATACATTCACGATACGAAGCGTACTTTGTAGTCCTCGCTTTGCGGTTTCGAACATAGCATAGCATGCTTGGTAGATATCCCATCCCTACGGAGTAATTACTCTACCTGTATCCACGGACTCGTTCGCTGGGCTGGGCTGGCTGGCTACTGTTCTGGTATCATGCATTGCCAGCCGGCAACCAAAAACAGAAACAGAAACATCTCCCACACACACACACACACACACACACACACACACACACACACACACACACACACACATACCTAGCCTTACATCCTGGCCTCCTAGAGGTGTAGACGTGATTGGGAAGCAGAGGGGGTAACCAACAGTTGGTCAATTGATTACCTCGAACCACACGTCCATCCATCATGCAGCCCTGCATGACGACAACGACGACGACGGACGGCTGTGGCAATCAATCATGTAGTCCGAAACGTTTACAGGTACTTACGCCCCGGGCCCCGTGGGTTCGAACTTCGCCCTGAGACTGCATTTGTGAGTTTGTGTGTAGAACGTAGGGATGGAGGGACGTATTGGTATGGCTGGGTGTTAAGGTGAGAAAGGATGATCATGGCCCCAAATTGGATTACATGACATGGGTTCGAAGGTGTATCCTTTCTGGGTTCGTTGGTTGGTTCGCGATACCCACGACGACGGAGATTGGACGTAGGTATCGAACCATTGTTATAGTTACCATACGTATGGGTGTATGGATGTACGGATGCATGTATGTATGTATGTATGTATGTATGTATGTATGTATGTATGTATGTATGTATGTATGTATGTATGTAGGATGCAGAGAGGGGAGAGTTCATGAGCGAGAGATTCAGCCTCGCTCGCTCGCTCGCATCGCGGTACGATGGATAGATGGGGAGATGCTATAAATTGATTCTCCTGCGTATTGGGATTTGAGATGAAAGCGAGCGAGCGAACGCGCGAGGGAAATCACGTCGTCGTCGTCGTCGTTCGTTTCGTTGTACAGCGTCTGCGGTGTGTATGTATGTATGTTTGTTTGGTTGTATGGTTGTATGTACGCTGTAATGTAATGTAGTCAGACGGCGCCATCGCTCCGTTCCATCGTCCCCCATCCATCCCCATATGCGCTCCCATGTACGGAGTAAAGTATGATACCACGAGGGAAGATGTAGCGTAGGGTAGGCCCGCACCGCACCGTACCGCACCCGCTACGGGAGTTCAGTCGAATCGAATCGAATCGAAGGAAAAAACATCGATGGACGCCTCGTTCCTGCAGCGGGCGGCCGGCCAGCCATCGAGATACGTTCGTTTCGCTGTGCAAACACCCCATCCGATCAGACTAACTATTACGAGTATACAAGTAGGCATATTTGCACCGTGGTTTACCCATCTAACTACCCATCTATATACCATCTGGAGTCCCCAGACTGGGTGATTGGCTGTTGGCCATGTATGCACTTGTATATTCCCAACAACATCCCAA
Organism: Aaosphaeria arxii CBS 175.79; assembly: GCF_010015735.1. Classification (NCBI taxonomy): domain Eukaryota; kingdom Fungi; phylum Ascomycota; class Dothideomycetes; order Pleosporales; genus Aaosphaeria; species Aaosphaeria arxii. The sequence goes on along the minus strand of NW_022983477.1, from coordinate 162,157 downwards.
TCCAATGTCCACTCACCCCTTGCCCTTGCTCGCTCGAGCAAAGCAAGCAAGCATGCTGCAGCGCATTGCATCTGCAGCGAGCATATGTTGTTATCCTGCAGCCCGCAATCCTTTTCGTATGCAATACACGCACGCACGCACTCGCGCGCGCGGCCGCGCGGACGTACGGGCTTTTTCAGATAAGTAACGTAGTACGACGCGAAGACTGAAAGTAACATGCAGAGGAGGGAATATACGGGGGGATGTTTGGTTTGGATTTGGTTCCGGGGCGCGAACGAGATGACGGAACGGGGGGTTGGAGGGAGAGGAAAAAGCGCCCGCCTGAGACAAACGGTACAAGTATATAGATTAAACTCGGCGAATGCAAGTAGGCACTTGGGATTCGTGATTGGGTGGACCGGTCTGTTGGTGTGCTGTTGAAGGATCGTATCGTTACTTGTAGGTACTCTAGGCTTTCTGTAATTCATGCAAAGGCAGACAGGCAGGCTGGCTATCTGGTGGATGGTATGGCGTTGCATAGCAGTAGTGCAGATGTCCCCAGGACAAGGCATTGCAGGGAGGGCATTGCAGGGCCAGAGACATGGGCAGGTGTTTGTTGGTGACAGGCTCGTTGTCATGAATCTGCTATACTGACACATCCCTAAGCTCATTCATCTTGGGGTAGGAAGAATTGTGGCTGGAGGGTCGGTCGGACTTAGGTTTGAGTTGCTGTACGAGGTCCTCGTACCATATATTGTCATGTTTGTGTGTTTGTTTGTATGTGTATAGATTTGTATTTGTATTTCATCGTTCGTAACTTCGTATCGACAGCCCAAAACCGGTCTACTCCTACTCCTGGGGGAACGGAACGGCAACCACCAACGGGCAAACCAAACCCAACCCAGCCTCTACAAGTACCGTATGGGTAAGTTTCCTCTCGCGTAGGTATGAACCCAACGGCAATGTACCGCGTATGTTGAGAGGTGGATCTCTGGGCTTATTGATGGCATGTGCAGTGCAGGAAATCCTTTAGCGAACCTCGCCTGGCAATAATCGTACTGTAAAGTAACTTTGCCATTACCCTTTCTTTCTAACCTTGCAAACGAACAACAACTCAATCTCGATATCCATTCGCGTGGCCCCGACCAGCTTCCTCAAACGCAGTAGTCCATCGTAACGGTTCTACCACCTTGATCGTATTCCTTGCCTTAGACCCCAACACATGGAGACGGAGTCTGAGGCAGGTACCAAGCACAGGACTGCAGTTTTTGGACTTAGCCCACGGGAGCAATGCCAACCGGTTGAAGAGTTCCCACAATCCCCCCACTCTCATCATCATCGTTGTCGCCATCGATGCTATCGTAGCTCTTTCGTCAAGACGTTGCTTTTGATGTGATATCTCGGCATTAACTTCTTTTTTTGCTGACATAGACTGAGTGACGATCATACTCCTCCTGATGAAGGCAATTGCTTGTTACGATCGCACAAGCTGCCTGCATTACTCACGGAAATGATGAACGCCACGAGCTAGACGGGACGGCTGCATCCCCTTCCTCCCCGCCGGCCCCCCGTTTGCACACAAAAAAGACCGATGCTCTGGATTCGACGGCGATCTCGACAGAGAGGGAGAGAAAAGAAAGGAAGGGGGGTGGGAGGGAGATCTGGAAGGGCAAAGATAGTCGTACGATGTGGAAAACCGTTTTGATGGTGGCTGGGTACCCGCCGTAATGGTAAAGTATTACTCGTATGTACTCCGTACCTGACGCGGGCAGCTTACCAAGTCTTGACATAATTACCTTCGATTTCCCTTTGCGTCCATGTACCTGACCTGACATGCACGACGAAGTCGAAAAAGGATGGCTTGCGCCTGTCATACTCATGTCGTGCCCGTTTCGTTTTCTCCTCTGCTCGATGGGTGGAGGCGCCAATGATACTATCTTCTTTCTCCATTGTTATGTCCCTAGCTGTTAGGAAGTACGGAGTAGTTTGATTCTCCATTATCGTTCGCGCTCTCCAATAGAGGAAAATTCGACCTATTGGCTGCTTAAATTTAGGGTCTTGTTTGATCGTATTGTTCCTGATGAGGTCCAAGGTACCTGATTCAATCCTTCCATCGGCAGAGCAAAAGAGTACAAGTAGTTGCAGGGAAAACGTCGTGAAACCCACTCCTCCCATGCCCAAAGAACCCACCTAACCCGCGCGCTAGCATTCAGTGCCTGCGGCAGTCTATCCCTCACAAGGTAAGGACGCAATGCTCGATTCAGTGACACACGGGGGGGAACAGGCCCGTCCGCCTACCGACAAACGTTCGCCCCGACTGGACAGGTCGTCTCGGCTGGTCTAGACGGTTACCTCTGTGACAGGCTGTAACGTCCCGGCCGTTCGTTGGATCGAATGGAAGGAATCGAGGAGGAAGACGAGCCGATGCCGCGATCAGAAATTTACGCTTCTGCACGGCATCCTGGCATCATCACCAAGTTTCGCAGGGACATGGGCATGGCTCGTCGCAATTCCTAGCATTTTCATCTCGGTGCAGAGTTGAAAGGAAGGTAGAAAAAGAATCGGAAGCGGAGATCCTAATCATTCGCAGAGATACCTTTCGTCCGTCTATCGGTCGACATTTCTACCACATTCGGCGTGGCGTGGCATGGCATAGCATGGCAATGCAGCGTGGGAGAGATAGACAGACGATACGCTGTGAATGCTTGTACCAACGGTGGGGAGACATCAACGACAGTCCGCCTCATAATCCTGCCATTCTTAGGCAATTCCAAAAAACATTCCGCTGTAATTTTTCTTTCTTCGAAGTGATGTGACATCCAATTGTTTCCCCCATCCACGAACGCGCGGGAAATGAAAAGAGGAACTCAAAGGGCCATCGTATTGTCTCAACGGCGCGCCTCGTCTCCATCCCGCAGGCCTCCCCTCCCCCCGTCCCCATCAAATCAGAAACAAAATCCCAAAGATCTCGTTTGATCTCCTTCGCTACGTGTGCCGTTCCCTCTTTTCATTTTTGATTCCTGCTCTTTTTCTTTTCTCCGAAGTGCGATACGCGCCGTTGGGTGGATGAGGTGACTGGATGGAAAGGTGGATTGAGGACCCGAGGACATGATACTGGGTTTCTTCTGTGACTCGCTTCCAATTCGCCTTGCCTTGATTCTTGCCGATTTTTGCTTTTGCCATCCTTCATTTGTCTGGCCTGGCGTGCCATGCACCCGCGGGACGTGGGACAAGTTTCAGAAGGTTGGACTCTTTCAGGCGTCTTGCAGGTAGCACGACCCGTTTGAACGGCCAGGCTTGTTTTCTTTTGACAGCCAGTAGTGGGTCCTGTGGGAGGGCATTTTTGCGTCATGAATCTTGCTTTGAATATTTGAGGATATTGCACTTGACTATTTGAGCGGATTTGGCGACGGGTTTGGTGGCCGTGTAGCTACCGTAAGTGTCGTACAAGGTAAACAATTGCGGCATTCATGGACAAGTATGTATGTTTAAATTGATTCCCTATCCTATATATGACTCGAAAGAAATCGAGCAAGTTGGCTCGCTGCGTACAGGGTATGTACATTGTCCTTTTTCAGTTCTTCAACCTTCAAACCCCCTGCTGCACGTCGCAGTCAACTGGGCTAGTCTGAACTGCACGATGTGGATGATTCCCCCCACGGCCACAGCTGTCAGAATACTAGTACATGCAAGGCGGTGCTTTCACTCGACTTTTCGTGTAACGGGATTGGCCTAGATATCCAGAGGCAATAAAAAGGAAAGAAAAGGTCCACTAAGCTGTTGTACCTGTACTTCAAGATGCAGCCTACTGTATCCTGCTCTGTGATATTGCACAGGATAGGTTGGAGGGTGACGTTGCGGAAAAAGTATTCATGATTCGTGTTATCGTGTAACGATCGGGTGGGGTGATATTATCTAAAATATGTTACAATATGCGTACATTTCTAACTGGGCCTCCGTCGATCAAATCACCATCGAAGTTGTCCGAACGATGCCGCGAATTGATCCGCTATTTCATGGTCAGTTGTGAACTTGAGTTTCCAAGGGGCAAATTGTGTACCGTAGCTCATCATGCTGTGGCAGTCTGAATCCTGCTGCTTCTCGAGAGCCTGAGGAAGCCTGTATGTCCAGTCAGTGGGACTTGTCCGACCATGGAAGTAAGGACCAACTAACCACTCTCGAATCTTCTCTTCTCGATTGTGGTTTGACGGATGTGTCGAGAGGACCTGTGGAGGCGCTTGCTGGCCCAGTTTCTCCATCCGTGCCCAGAATTCCATGGCAGCTTCAGGTCTGTAGCAGCCCTGCGCCATCATGAGAAGCCCAATGTAGTCTGCCTCTGCCTCTTGTTTCCTACTTCCCGGCCATGACAGGAAGAGGTCTAGCAGTAGTTTGCTCGAGTAGAAAGATATGTCGAACATTGAGAGTAGAACGCACGCAACCAGGATCAAGGGAGCTTGGCTCATCCGTTCACTTGAATATTTCAGTATCAGGCTCAGGATCTTTAAAGATGCACAGTATCTTACGCGGTATGATGTGCAACAACATGGGCGATCTCGTGACCAAGAACGGCAGCAATGCCATGCTCATCTTTGCACAGAGGAAGGATGCCTGTGAAGACGAAAACCTTACCACTATGGTCGATTAGCACACCTTTTCAAATCTTCTTTTCCGTGCTTGCGGGCTCTCACCCAGGGATCACAAAAGCGTTCTGCTCAGGGCTTTCGATAACATGAACCTCCCAATTCAAGTCGTCTAATCCAGTTCCTGATACATATGGTAGTAGCCTTGCAAGAACCTTCTTCACCTGCCTGACCCGCAGGTCGTATTCAGGTAGAAATTTGCCCCTATACTCTTCCTTTATCTGTTCCATGGTGCCTTGTGCAGCGTAGGCCTCCAGCTGAGGGCTTATGATGTTGAAGCGGCGCCGTCCAGAGACCTTTTGTCCATGTCAACAATGACTTCTAGGCCAACAGTATTTTCAAAATCATACCGGCACCTCCTCCAAGTTGTATAAGTAGAATCCTCCCGCGCCCACGCTTATGAACCCGACGTCCCTATAGAATGTCGGTCTTGCGGCCCATCGGTACAGAATGTTCGATGCTGTGGCACCCCCGAAGCGTTGGTATTGTGGACCGCGGCCACCTATGCGATACGCGCGAAACTGGGATTGGAATCGGAAATTATCGAGGATACGGGATCCGGGACGCCATCGGAACATGGTGGAGACCTTGATGTGAGGTATTGCGCGGGGCGCGATGCGACTTGAATGTGTTATGATGTAGCAGTGGAGTAACAGCTCTTATCGATATGATGCGGGATAGCGACTTGTGCCAAGACTCTGCGATGTGTATTCGTGACCATTTCTCTAAGTAATTGCTTGAAGGTGATCAAAACTCTAGAAATTTTCACTTTGTAGCCCCATTGCCAAATACTTTAGGTAAGGTGGTTTCTCAGTGTGGTAAATTTTATTGGAATAGCAGTTTTCGTTGCGAAACAGCTTCATAAAGTACAAAAACATCTCTCGCGAAGATTATGTTGGAACAATCAAGTCATCCTTATGCTCTAGCTACTTCTCTCCGCATTGGGATGACGTAGTACATGCAGGTCGGGCAAGTAGCCAGCTTTGATACTATACGTAGTATGTTGAGTATGATATATTTTCAGGCCTAATGACAATTGGAATTTGGACAGACTACGATGAAGAAAGACTTATAGTGGGAAGCAAGGCCTGTGATAAATAATAACCCATACCCCTATTCTTATTATTGTTTAATCATCATAATATAAGGCAATTTAAGAATGGTGCAAAATGGTAATTGGGTTTGTAGTGTCTCAGTGAATCAAGTTTCCTGCTATGATAAATGCATCGCTATGCATCGTGATTAATGAAATCTCATAGTAGTGTAAGATTAGAACCTTCACATGTGCCCCTAGAACAACTTTGCTTACTTCACGGTAACTGTTCTATTTTGCCAAATTGCGCTACCAAAAAGCTACTTCCTGTGATATTCGGAGTCAGTGGCGCGATCGATGATCAGCTGTCTAAGTGATACTACGTTGTTGCACACATAATTGCTCTGTGGTCGAAAACAAAGCATGATAAAGTTTCAACAGTAAATACAGCTTTTCATTTTTCAAAGTCTATCTACAATAATCCCACCAACGCGCTCAAAGCACAGCTAAAGAACACACATTAAGAACTCCCATCCCGCTTTGGAATATTCAAAAACGACGATTAACCTTTCTCATACTGATGAGAAGAATTTATCTAACACTTCCTCCACTCTACATGCCACTGAGCGCTCTTAATGTTGTAGGTGCCTGCATTACCGTTGATCACAGGCCTGTGGTTGACGTTCAACAGCCCCCCGTATCCAGTGCTTCCTATGCACTTACTCCAAACCGGCTCATTGGTCGTAGTCTTCAACGTGAAGGGGCTGTTGTAGTCCGGGCCAGCACATGCGATTTGTCCTCTGAAAGTATTCTGTGCAGCATTGTTAGTTACTTTAATCTTGCAACTCCATCGAGCCCATTGAGCCATTGATATGGGTACGACTTACGGTACGGTCAGCCTCCTGACTAAAGTACACAGACGTCAAAGTATCGAGCTGAGACCCAGACTTCAGTGTCAGATCACCCCGATACGTGACCTCCTTGATGGCGAACTGCCACCCTTGACTCGCGCCATTGACGTTCGCGTGCAGTTGGCAGTTCTGGGTGTCGTCTCCCTTCAGTTGATCGAAGTCGATCGTCACCCAGTCGCCGAGTGTGTCTGTATTTATTCTTGCTGATGTGGCGGTTTTGCATCCATTGCCGGAGAAGACGGCGTCGCTGATGCTAGGAGGTGTGGGTGGTGCGGCTGCGGCGAGGATTGGAGCAGCTGCCGCGGCGAGGAATAGTGAGGCCTTCATTGTTGTGATGGTATTGATGTGTAATTGTATTCGGTGAGGTTTTATCAGTGAAGTGATATTGCAGATTAGATGGTGATATAAAGATGATAGATGTTGGTCTTAAGAGATGTTAAGTATTTTTTTTGAAATGATGTTACGATCTGATATGACTATATAGTTCTTCATCAGGTCTCAAACTCGATGCTATATATACCCAAGAAATATGACGATAGTGGCAGAAGCGGGTCTCTCCTCCACCTAATGCCCTGCATCCGTGACATACTATAATTCTTGTTCTAGAATCCAGAAAGATGATCTCCCCGGAATTAAGCAAAAAGTTGCCACCTCTGTCTCTTCCGAGCCAGACTGACGTTTGTTTTTAAGAAATTTATTAAAAGCATATTAGATTCCGTTCCTTGGTCTCGAAGGTTCCGCTTGCAGAGTGCGCGGACGTCGATCCCATTTAGCCAGATAGATTAAGGTTGCTGGCGATCCAACGGTTTCTGCCCAGGGTCATTTCGTCGTCCAGAAACACAAAACTAGTACCAGAAAGCCAGAATCCACTTATATTCTAAAATTAGCCAGGGAACCTCAATCTACAGTCTATAACGCCCTTCGGTTCCTCCGCCGAAGTCGTGGTGTTCGAGATTCTTGGTATTCATTTTGTTCCCTTCCCGTGTCGATCACTCAACCGTTCAAATTCATTCTCAATTTTGGCGGTATAGAGATTTCTCGTATTTATAATTTGGTTTGCTATGGATACTATGTCCTTTGGGCGTGCACACGGAATGATACTGTGTTCGGTCGTTCGACGTGAATTAGTGATAGTTGACGATGTTTCTATATTTGTATCCTTGTGGCGGGATAATTGATACAATGCGATGCCCAAAGAATGGAAGTAGGAGGAGCCTGTTTTCTTCGCTCCCAACATCTGCCCTCCTTTCCAAAGTTGTGGATTAGACTTGGGATAAATGTAAGTCGCACATTGTTCATAGTCAAAGGAGGAGATGAGAGATTGTTAGAGCGTGTAGCTCTAGGATTGAAACGATGAGATTCTCTATCAATGGCTTCGCTTCTATCGATTTTCAAAGAATCGTGACTCGGAAATTATGACTGCTTTTTCACTCCTCTCAAGCAACGGGAGCTTCGTCTTGAGTTCCCTCAGTCGCTCTCTGCTTGTCGTCCCTGGCCACAAAATACCAACTTGTGCAAACTGCACACAGACACGTCGACAGAAGCGCAATGGAACAGATGTAACTGACGCGATAGGTCGGTCCAAACTTTGGTTGATAGATCTGCGGACCCACGATGCCCATCAGTTGGCAACTAGCATTCGTTATTCCAATCGCTAATCCCGCAGTCGTGGTTCCTCGTGCGGCACGGATACGCTCAGGCCACATGAGTGCGAAGAAGGATTGCGAGGCGGCTGTTGCAATCATGACAAAGATGTACTTCGCGGTTGCGTTCTTGACGGTGATGAGCAGAATGTAGCAGATGATTTGGGTGGTTTCGACACCGAGTCCTGCCACCCAAGGCGAGAGGCGTTTGGTATGGATGAAAAAGGCAAGTCCGCAGAGAATTACGAAAACCAACGTGAAAGGAGGCTAATTTTACTGTTAGACTTTTATCCGATTTCGATTCAAAGAATACTTACCATGGTCATGACCTGTGCGATGGCAGTATTTGAAATACCGAGTTCATAGATAACTGTCGGAAGTACAAACGAGATACCCCACCCCCCGATACCATGGGTGATCCAAATCATGAGAAATGGTACGAACGTTGGGCTCTTGAAAAGACTCTTCGTCTGCTCGAAGCTGAACGTCTTTGATTTCATAGATGGCGCCTGCTTGGGCAGATCGGCAAGGATGATTTCACGCTCCTCTTCAGTCAAGAACTTTACCGTTTCAGGATAGTTGGGCAAAAAGAACCAAGTGTATATTGCGCACAGTACCGCGGGGATTCCCTCGAGGATGAAAAGCTGTAGTGTGTCAGTCCATTGCTTCGATGCGTGTTGTCGAACCCGCTTACCCATCTCCAGCCGGCTAGACCAGCAACTCCATTCATGAACGATATGGCGTACGCAAGGAGGCCACTGATAGTTCCTGAAAACATACCACATGCGTAGAAAAACGCAATACGAAGTGGAAGCCGTTCGGTCGGATACCAAAAGCTCAGATGGTACAAAACACCCGGATAGAAGCCTGCTTCGGCAGCACCGAGGAAGAAGCGACAAGCCAGTATGCCGGAGTAGTTCTGGGCTGCACCTTGGCACATGGAGATGATACCCCATGTAAACATGATGCGAGACATCTATAGATGATTAGAGAGAGTTCCGCGAAGTTTGCTTCCTTGGGCACCATACCCAGACACTTGGACTAAATCGCTTTAGAGCAAGGGTTGCCAGAGGCTCGAAGAACATATACGGATAGTAAAATATGCTCAAAGTCCACGCCCATTGAGAAGATGTAAGGTTTCCAAGTTGTTTGCGGATTCCCGTGCCTTGTTCAAGATTCATGATTGCTGTATTTGAGATATTGCTGACGTGGATGCGCATGATAAGATAGACAAAGGCATACCACAGTAGTAACCTTTTGTCTACTTTCCTATGCGCAAGCTTCAGTTTGGCCACTGAAGCCTCGGAACTGGCATCGGATTGTGGCTCATAGTGAATCTCTTTCGAGTCAATGCCCTTTGGGTTCTCAGTTGAGGCCATTGTGTATGGGCTGATTATTGAAAGACAGGAGGGAGTTCACAGTGACGACGATCCCAAAGACAGCAAACAGGAACAGAGTGACACTTTATACAAACGATCGGGATTGTTGCATATGTGCCTCGCCATTACATATGCTTATGGGAAATTGCAAGCACGTCAACTGCACTTTTCTTGCCAAGGTCAATTGGAGTCAAGGTGGATGCAGCATATGGTGCCGATCAGGTGCGTTATCGTTCGTTATACGACCTGCTATACTGTGTAAGGGTAGCCAATAATCCTCTATGATGGTTAGTTGTTCAACAGTGTAGGGAACCGACAGGAAAAACAATGGATATCAGGCCCTGCATAGCAATCCTTTGACATTGCGGAAATCGGCCAAGTTCCGATTGGGCCGGCGCGAAGTTTGAATATGGTCCGGGCCGTTTATAAGACGATAGGAAAAGTTGTCATTGGAGAATTGGACAAGAGTCAAGGTTTTGGCGTTGGTTGATTGCCATATAAGGTCGTCGCTATATTCCGATGGCGTCGACTGCCAGTACGAGCACGAATCTTAGCCCCTCGATTGCGTGCTCAACCTCCACCTTTGCACTTCCGCTCCAAGTCATTTCCTATCCAACAGGAAACACGTATCGATGATCGAATAATGGAAAAAGATGAATATAGGTGGATGAAAAGAATACGCAACAGCAAAGAAGGATACTACTGGTTATTCCCGACGCGGACAAAATGCAACATCACATCATGGTCTTGGAATTACCAGTCGGCGGCCAAACTAGTGCAACAGACTGACAATTCGGAATTGAACGCACCTGGATATATATACTTGATCTGCCTCCCACCAAAACTGTGTCTTTACAATCGCGCGTTGTTCCGAACCGCTAGGTATACACTGAGATTCCGTCAATATTCCCGGGACTAAGCTAGGGACTGAATCATCGATACTGTTCATATTCCGACTTGCTTCACATCATCACATCTAATAAGTTGACAACATCATGCCTTCTGCTGTATCACCAGAGCCCCCAGCAGTTCCGAAATGGGAGCGACCCGGAAAAACAAATGAGAAACTCGATTGGGCAGACATCAAGGTCATTGACCTGTCTACATTTGACGAACCAGGTGGCAAGCAGAGGTTGGCTGAAGAGCTGCGAGATGCTGTAAGTTACCTAATCGAACTGATCTTATATAGACAACTTTGACTGATCGTGATCAAGGTACACCACACTGGTTTCTTCAGTGTAACAGGCACTGGATTCACACAGGAAGAGGTTGACAGGCAGTATGACCTAGGTCAGGCTTATTTCGATCTGCCACTTGAAGTGAAAGGGGACTCAAAGTACCGCTGCGACTTTACGCAGGGAAATTACTTTGGCTACCGAGCTGTACGTCAATGTCAAATTTGCTTAGGAATAACTCAAGACTAATGATAAGTCAGGCAAATGAAAAGAAGATCATGGGCACAGACGTTCTCGACAACGTAGAGTCTGTCAACATCCCTAAGTTCATACTGCAAAATGAGAACGAGCCTTTCCATCCATTTCTTCGTCAGTACCGATCAGAGATCGAAGACTTCTCTCGTCGGTCTCTTGAGCTTGCATCCAAGATTTTTACTTTATTTTCCATCATTCTGGAACTTCCGGAAGACTATTTCTCAAAGCGACATCTCTACCAGGATCAATCGGAAGATCACCTTCGTTACATGATTTACCGGCCCCGCTCTGCTGAGGCAGATGACAAGGTGCAGAACACATGGTCAAGGGCACATACCGACTTTGGCTCACTAACTCTACTGTGGTCTCAAAATGTGGCTGGCCTACAGCTCAAGAACCCAGCTGGTGAATGGAAACATGTCCCACCTGTTGACAATGGAATAATCTGCAATGTTGGCGATACATTGGACTTCTGGTCTGCAGGATATCTGAAATCCACCATTCACCGTGTACAACGGCCTCCACAGGATCAGGCCCACATTCACCGCCTCGGTCTTTTCTATTTCGTCAGGCCAGGTAACGAGGTGGATATCAAGCCCGCGCCTTCACCGTTACTCAAACGGTTGGGAAGAATTGGCGAAAACCAAGAAAACGCAGCGCCTGTGAGGGGCCTCGAGTATGTGAGGGAACGAGTGAAGAATTACCACAACCATAACGACTACGCGGATATGAAAGGCAAAAAATTCAAGGTCGGGAATCTAGAGATAGAAGACGAAGCATCCTAGGATAATGAAACCGAATGTTCCGAGCAATGCGAATGTGAATTCTGATCGGATGTTATTTTAATGCACACGAACTTGCACATTTACCTAAAGAAGACTTCCGTAACGTCTTGGTCTTACCCACGTGAGCCAAGTTGAAACTGGCCCCATCAAAGCGCTCAAGCTGACATAATGAAAGCAGATTGTCAAGAAGTTCCCACATCGCAGTATTTTGTTCAGCTTGCACTGCCACCGGCTGCTCACCTGCGCATCATCTCACCTGTGGGGTCTAATTTCAGACATGCCAAATATTCTTGGTGCATACACGTTCTATCCCATAGCTAGAATGAATCAGGAAATTGGGTTCTCACCAATGTCATATCTTAAAAAGTATCATTTTAGCTGATGCTGGGTTTGCTCGTCCTGGACGAATCTCCGGTCGTCAAGTTGCCGGAAATCATCCACTAAGCCTCTTCACCAACATAGGCCACAAATGCGGAGCCAAAGCTAGCAGACAACATAGCTCCACCATGAATCATCAAGAACGGACAAAAATACATAAATGTTCCAGGAGCTTCCTAATCGCTGATATGTATGGGGGATATAAGTTACATGTTGACCGCTATCGACATAGCTCACTACAGGCATTGACAGCATTCACATTTGCTTCTCATACCACATCGTCTTCATTAATCTTTCTGTTTGTTGTTTAATTATCTCTGCCCACAAAATGGCTAACATCAATCTTTTGACATTTACCGGACTCCTCATTTCCACTGCCACTGCTGCACCATGGGGTAGGCGATTTGATCACAACGAAACAAATACGAATGGTACAAGCGGAATGGTATATGACTACGCTGATGTATGGGATCGATGCCACTATGATATGCTTATTGACTCGAGTAACTGATCCATATCAGATCACCCCATCGGCACAATTGGAATGGGTGCCTTGCTATGACAGCTACAAGTGTGCACTTCTCGAAGTTCCCCTGGACTATGCGAACCCAGAGGCCGGGACCACTACCATTCCCTGGATTCGACAAGACGTAGTCAACGGCACGGGCCAAGACATCATCATGAATCCTGGAGGCCCAAGCGTATCTGGCGTGGGCTTCGTGGTGAACGGTGGCGGCGACGACATGATCGAATATCTCGGTGGTAAATACAACCTCGTGAGCTTCGACCCGCGAGGTGTAAACAACAGCGGTATCAGCGTCACTTGCTATCCCGGCGGCCCTGAAGCCCGCGACAACCACAGGAAGCCTGGTTCTACCACTCCACTTACCGAACAGTGGCAAGGTGCGGTAGCAACAGGGCAGTTCTGTACCTCGGCAAACGAAGATACAGAGGCCAAATACGTGGGAACTTATGCCGTTGTCGAGGATATGATGCACTTTACAGAACTTCAGGCTGGATTAAACGGCCAAAATCCTGAAGAGGCGCTCATATGGTACTACGGAATTAGTTACGGAACAGTCATCGGCCAGACTCTGGCGACACTATATCCGGAGCGACTTGGTCGGGTTCTCCTCGACGGGAATGTCTATGGAGTTCAGCATTACGAAGGGATTGTACCTACTGCCCCCGAGGATGCCGATAATGGGATGGCATGGTTTTTCCAGCTTTGTTTCGAAGCGGGCCCTTCCAAGTGCGAGTTCGCTGGCAATTCGTCTTCACCCAGCGGCATCGAGCATCGCTTCCGAAGCATTATTGAGAAGATCGAGGTGGAGCCGCTCATCATACCTGGCGAGCCCGAAGGCTTTCCGAGTATCGTCACTAAACCAGACGTCACAGGCATGATTTACAACGCACTGTATAGCCCTATGACGGGATTCCAAACCATCGCTACTGTCGCCAACGCAATTGAGCAAGGAAACACCACGCTTTTAGCACAAATCGCTGCCGGTGCAGCTGGCTCAAACGCAGATTACGACAATTCTGCGAGTCAAGAAGCCCTTACCATAATCACAAACGTCGATTCTGCTGGAAGGTATCCTCTCAAGAATGCGAGCGACTTCATCAATGCTATCGAGGACCTGAGAAGGGAGAGCTATTACGGTGCCGATGCGATCGGTCTCAGCAATTTCCTCATCAATGCGGGAATGAACATTCAACCTCCAGAGAGCCAGTACTTCAAAGGTTAGTACCACCGACCTCATATGTAGAGGAAAACAATCGTGCTTGAAAGAAACATATGGGACTGACATTCAACTTAGGCTTCGAGCACACTCAGACCAGCGTCCCTCTTCTGTTCGTTGGCACTACCGGAGACCCTGTTACTCCTCTCTCCAGCGCCTTCAAGATGTCTGCGTACTTCGAAGGGTCTGTGGTTTTGACACAGGATACACCTGGCCATTCGTACTCGACTATTCCGTCGCAGTGCACGAACGGTCATGTGCAGGCATATCTCGAAGACGGAACGCTACCAGGAGCTGGAACAGTCTGTAAAGGTGACAAGAAGCCGCTCGTAGATCGGGAGACATTGCCGGTTGGCAAGCGCTCATACCGATTCAAATGAGAATCGTGTTCAGCGATATTTCTTGCGAGATGGGTAGATACAGTTCGTGGAGGCGTTTTGTGTAATAATCTTTTCTGCATTTCTAGATTGGGCGCATAGCATAATCATCGGTAAAGGAAGGTTTGCTACATCATTCAGTAAAATGTTACTAGTACTCTGGAAAACGTCTTGTCGACGAAAAATACTCTCGTGTTGATCATGTTCATTGCCAGTTAGGCCACTCGGAACTTTCGTAAGCCCCGAACTTCCGCTCTTGGGATGACTGAAATAGGTCTCATGAAGGCTATCTCCTGCAGCTATATTTGCCGAACATTGGCTATCCTGTAAAAGATGCCGTGAATCAGTGCTGACCATGGGGTACTTTCCCCCAAACCCCAGGTTTTCACCACACGCCCCACACCGCCTTGAGGATTTCACGACGAAACAGTATTAGATCCTCGCATTATTCAGGGCACGTTGGCCGTCTTGTTGTCTGGGCCAAATCCTCCAGGGCGGAAAAAGCCAATCGAGGGCAAGCTGGACAAGCATACGCCCACATTTCTTTGGCAGCGCGGCAAGGGTTCAAGATGTGGGGTGCGGGGGATGGCCCTTGGCTTCAAGTCACTTTCCCGGCTTGGGGTTGACTTCAAGCATCCTTCTGGCACCCTCAACTCCAATCATCATGATTTGATTTCAGAACTAATGACTATACGGACCTTTAGTAGTAGAAAGTAGGCATCGTCAGATCAAAATTAGTACATACATATTAACTGCCGTAGCAGTGGCTTCAAACCAAAGACATTCGGTAATGCATGCATCAGGTACTATAGTGCTGGAAACGGGGATAAGGATGACAATCTTCAATAGACCCACGAAGTTGCTCTTGGAATTTGGAGTCCCAGCCAATCCTTACCCTAACCCCGCGCTGCACGACACCGTTGTTGACCACGGCATGTATCATACTGCACTTCAATATGCAATCGTTCCATTGCCTTGGGAGCGTATAAGTATTTCGACAGAGCGCTCTTTGTACGATACCCGAATCAATCATCACCCCTCCTACTGAACGATCTACCAAAATGGCTGGGGGAGCAGTGATTTCGGCCAACCCGCTCAAGCTCGATTTACGGAGCCATCTGAAATGTCTGCTAATGTGCTTTGTTGCTACAATCTCCACTTTCCAATATGGTCTTGACTATGCCGTTATTGGAGGCTTCCTCAGCATGCCTGGCTTCCTCAAAGTGTACGGCTATTACGACGAGAAGCGCGGCACCTGGAATATCGACCCAACCGTACAACAATTG
The DNA here is from genome assembly GCF_010015735.1 of Aaosphaeria arxii CBS 175.79. Taxonomy (NCBI): domain Eukaryota; kingdom Fungi; phylum Ascomycota; class Dothideomycetes; order Pleosporales; genus Aaosphaeria; species Aaosphaeria arxii. Next base: position 146,574 of record NW_022983477.1, on the reverse strand, counting down.
ATTTCATCCCTCATGGTCATCGGAACTTTCTTCTCTTCGCTGATGGTGGGACCATTCAGTCAGAGGTTTGGCAGGAGGATGGGCTTATGGTGCGCGACTATTGTCAATTTTGTGGCTACGGGAATCATGTTGGGAACAACCAGTAAAGCCGCGCTGTACTTCGCGCGATTTCTACTTGGTAGGCAATGTTCAAAATAGTTATTGGGATATTCGGAGACGCTGACATAGCAAGGCATTTCCGTCGGATGGTTCCTTACCTTCTCACAGGTTTATGTCCACGAAGTGGCTCCGGTAAGCTATCAACCAGGCCCCTTAAAACATCCCATTCTCATCAAATGATACAGGCCCATCTTCGTGGTATCGCTTTCGCAGTGTACCAGACCCAGCTGTCAACCGGGTCAGTCGTAGGTGCCGTACTCGACTATGCTACGCACAAATTACCCGACAGAAGAGCCTATCAGATTCCACTCGCAGTCATGTATGCAGCACCGGCTATACAATTTATCTGTCTGTTCTGGCTACCTGAAACCCCTCGATGGTTGATGGTTCAGAAGAAGGAGGAAGAGGCCGAAGCTGCACTCCGGAGGCTGCGAAATGCGAATATTGATGAGAGCGAGTTCCAGGTAAGATCTTTCTGAAGTGATTTGTTCTGAACTCTGATAAGTATCAATAGGCCGAGTACAACGAGATCCGCGAGGGAACATTGAGGCAGATGGAAGGCAGTAAAGCAGTCTGGGCGGATATCTGGAAGGGAACGCATCGTCGTCGCACCCTCCTTGCTATCGCTGTGATTTGTTTCCACGCAGGGACTGGTAAGCTTAAGATTCTATTAACTTAGTTGACTTACAGCTAATCAATCTCGTTCCAAGGTTCCTCCTGGGTCGTGTATTACACAACGTACTACTTGGAAAAGGCCAAGGTCAGCGATCCGTTCGCTTACTCGATTCTGACAACTTGCTGTGGTATTCTTGGGGTGCTTTTTAGCTTCTTCTACGTCCGAAAGATTGATAGACGCGATATCATGCTTTATGGACTGTTAGGTTGTGGACTATTCCAGCTGATGCCAGCTGTTGCCTGGACGTGTGCGCCAAACTCACAGGCTGCTGCAAATGCCGTCGTTGCATCCGTCGCACTCTTCAAATTCGCCTACACGACCTTAGGTAAGTTGAGAAACTGACAGAGTTTACAGCTCGTCCGTTCAAACCTATAAGCTGACCATTCGCGCTTTTCAGGTCCGTACGCATGGCTCATCGGAGGCGAATACCCCAACAACCAACAGCGCGGCTATGTCTTTGGCATCGCATCTGCTTTGAATTTCCTCCTAACCTGGCTCGGCACTTTCACGGCACCGTTCTTCATCAATCCTGCAGCACTGGGTTGGAACGCACAGTACGGATACATATGGTTCGGATCAAACATCATCATGGTCGTTTTCACCTTCTTCTTCCTTCCGGAAACACGAGACCGCACGCTCGAAGAGATCCATGAGATGTTCGAAGCAAAACTGCCGGCTAGGAAGTTCAAAGGCTATGTCTGCGTTGGCGTTGAGTCGATGGCAGCCAAGGCTACTGGGAAAGAGGGGGTGCTAGACGAGGGAGTGGAGCATATTGAGAAGTCAGGTGTGCGCAGGACATCGAAAGAGACAGATGGATCTACTCATGTGTAGACTACATAATGATGTCGATGGTAGGACGCGCTTCTAGCTGATGCGGCCCATGATCGGTTGCAGAATTGGGCAATAGGTCTTCCTCGCTCTACCTGACGATACCGTTTAATGCCTTTTCAGGAGAACCTGTAGAGGAAGGACTTATGAGATTGTTCTTAGCTCTCTGAATAGACAGATCTCTATCCGGTCCAGTATTCGCCCCAGATTTTTGTCATTGGAGGTGGCGAGAAGATAATGAATTACCAAATAATGAAACAGATACAAGGACGTACCATGTCGTTATACAATACTTTTCTCTCGTAGCTGGGCATGTTAACGTGCCATTGCTTCTTTCACTCCTCTGATTTGACTGAATTTCGTCATTTGATGATATCCGAATGATGACCAAACCTTGGAGATCCAGAAATGCCGGTTAGGCTCTGCAGCGGAGGCAATCTGCCGAAGGGAACGATATATTTGAGGATTCCCAGCCAATGCTTGCACTGCTACCACGATATTGTCAACACCCAATCCTGGTATCACTACGTGAGCTGATTCGCTTACCACCTGGTGTATTTCATTTCTTGTTAATTTCGAACTCCTCAAATCTACACCCATCAAAATATAATGGTAGCGAACGCATGCATCGGATGCAAGAGTGGAGTAGAATTGCCGAAATACTGACAAGAAATAATGATCTTAAAGGATGAATGTCATACAGATACGCATCGTGTGCCGCTCTCTCGCAATTAACATCCGCTTCACATACCTTTCTATCTTCGTCTCTGGTGCAGCGACAACATGAAGTCGATTTCCACGGCTCTCGCACTCATCGCCTCTGTTGAGGCAGGCCTTCGCTTCCCATGCTCGACTCTCACATTCCAGCGTCTGGATCCTGTTGTTGAGCCAGGCAATACTCCTTCCGCCCATGTCCATCACATCGTTGGTGGAAATGCCTTCAATGCATCCATGAGCGGCGATGTGGGCAACCAGGCTTCTTGCACAACATGTCAGATGTCAGAGGACTTCTCTAACTACTGGACCGCTGTACTGTACTTCAAGCACCCCACGAATGGCTCTTACCATCGCGTTCCAGTACTCCCAGTCCAGCCTCTCCTTGGTGGATCGAACGGTGCTCAAGGCGGAATTACTGTCTACTACACACAGTTCGATCTCAGCAGAGACAACATTAAGCAGCAACCAATCAAGAGCTTCCAGCCGGTAAGTAATTCTAATATTCAATGATATCACCAAATACTAATACTCTTTTAGGGTTTCCGCATGACTGTTGGTAGCCCAACTGCAACCTCAAAACAGCATGTCGGCTTGACCTATCAGTGCCTCACAGGTAACAGTCGAGGTCGAGAGACAGCTGATTTCCCAGATAAGCCATGCACTGGCGGCATTTTCACCACACATCACTTCCCCGCGTAAGTACATCACCAATCTCCAACCCAACACCTCATACAAGTACTGACCTGGTCCAGATGCTGGGATGGTAAGAACCTTGACAGCCCGGACCATCAATCCCATATGTTCTTCACCAAGAGGACTGATGGCTTCACGAATGCTCCTGCATGCCCATCATCTCACCCCGTGAGAGTTCCCCAAGTCACCTACGAGACGACATGGGACACGTCCAAGTTCAACAGCATGTGGACGTCAGGCGCACCCAACCCATTTGTCTGGAGCTTTGAAGGCGGCAAGGGTTTCGGTACTCATGCTGACTACATGTTCGGATGGAAGGGCGACTCTTTGCAGAGGGCTATGGATAAGTCAGAATGCTTCTATGACGGCTGCGGCTCCATTACGAAGCAGGCCATGGCTACTGCTAACAAGTGCACCGTGCCGGACAGGATTAATGAGGAGACTGTCGGGTGTAAGTTCAGGTCATTATTGCATTAATGTGTATGGGCACTGACAACAAATAGGGCTTTCGGTTCTTCCCGGGCAATCGAAATAGATCTAGGTCGACATGAGCTTGTGGGACTTTTTGCTTTTGGACTGCTTCATCTCATGAACTCCAAGGCTGTCGTCGCATGTGTCGTTCGCTTGCCGATAATTATATTGGGAATGAGTCTGGATGCCGTCATATTCGGTCCGAGCAGGACTTGTTGTCGGAAACGGTTCCCTTTCCAGGTTATTGCTTTCGTGCTAAGTATGATGTGCTCGCTATCCAGAGACTTACCATACTGTCGTTAACCTGTCTTTAATATACACTGTTCATGGATGTGCGACATGACCCTGTGCTTCTTATGTATATATATACGCTTATGGGGCCAATTATATATACGGTTGCGCAGTTTGTATGGTATGTAGTGAGAACAATGCACTGTGCGACAAAGTGGCAGTGCCTTTCCCAAGTGTTCCATACATTCCCAGGATTGTGTTTGAGGCTACAGGTGGTGTCTTATCGGCGCAACCCGCGAATACACAACCCTCTACGGACAAAGCCCATGCATAGTAAATTAAATAATTGTACCTCCGTTCATGCACGTGAGGGGATCTACGGGGGAAACAATTGAGGCTTGTCCTTACTTGGCATCTGAGTTGATCCTTATCTGAAGCCCTTGCTTTCGGCGATCCACTAAGGGCAGGTGAATCAGATTGACGAATCGGAGAGAAGATCCAAACAAGAAGGCGTAATTCTCAGCAGGAAGCCGGGCGCGAATCATCACATCAGCCATTAAATTCCATTCATGCTATGAGCCACAGCAAGGAAAACAATTCGACAGGTGTTTAATTGATACCGAACATGGGGTAGCGACGGTAGCGACCGCAGCAGTACCATGGTAGCATTTAATTCTGGCATCGCCCACTGTTTGCAATGAATCTGGCAGACAATCTTTTCATTGTCCATCCATCACCATGCTTTCCCTTCTGCTTACTCTTCTTGCAGTTCAGAGTGCCTCTGCCTCTGACAACCTCGTGTCTGTCCATTTCAAGGCACCTACAGCGGCCCATTTTCGAGACCTTGTGCGCAATGCCAGTTACGATTTCGGATGTCGGGCTGCTGCTCACCCAACGGACGATGGCCACTTTAAGCTTCACGCATTACTCACCGAGGAGCAGATCGCACATGTGAGCAAGGAATATGAAACGATCGCTGACATCTCGATACACCGGGAGATCGTCAAGCGAGCAGCTGGCGCCCCCATCGGCACTGGGGATCGCTTCAAGGCTGGCACTGTGGCTCCTGTTGGCCTCGGTACACAAACGTCAGGATCTACGATCAGCAGCATCATGAATGTCGGCGAGATTGATTCGGCCCTCAAGGCTCTCGCTAGCGTCTATGGCGTCGGAACTGTCACTTTGCCTTTCAAGACGTTCAACGGCGCAACACAGACGGCTGGATTTGTTGGTGCCGGATCAGACAAGTCTAAATACCACCTGTACCTCAGCGCCGGCATGCATGCCCGCGAACGTGGGGGCCCCGACAACCTTCTTTACTGGATTTCCGACTTGCTAGCAGCGAACAAGTCAGGCGGCGGCTTGACTTATGGCAAAAAGACATACACCAATGCACAAGTCAAAAGCGTCTTGGCCGCTGGAATCGTCTTCTTCCCCTTGGTAAACCCCGACGGTGTCACATATGACCAATCCTCCGGATCCCTCTGGCGCAAAAACAGAAACACCAAGTCCGGCTCAAGCGGAAGCTCAATTGGTGTCGACATCAATCGCAATTTCGATTTCCTCTGGAATTTCAAGAAATATTTCGATCCATCTGAAGCCCCCGCATCTACTTCGCCAAGCTCAGAGACCTTTGCTGGAACTGCAGCTGCCTCGGAACCGGAAACCAAGAACCATGTCTCGCTATATGATTCTTTCCCCAAGATCCGATGGTTCATGGACATCCACTCTGCTGCTGGTGACATCCTTTACAGCTGGGGTGATGACAACGACCAGACCACGACTACTACCATGAACTTCCTTAACTCTGCCTACGACGGAAAGCGTGGTGTCGTCGGCGACTCGGTCTACAAAGAGTACATCCCATCTACAGATCTCGCCAACATCCAAAATGTAGCAGCCAAAACTGTCGCCGCAATGAAAGCTGTCGGCTCACGTTCATATTCCTCGATCCAAGCTGTCGGCCTGTACCCAACCTCAGGGGCTAGCGACGATTATGCTTTCAGTAGGTTCTGGGCGAAGAGTGGAGCAAACAAGGTCTACGGATACACGATGGAGTTTGGTTATTCGACCAACTTCTACCCAACCCTCACTGAGTTCAACCAGAACATCTTGGACACGAACGCAGGCTTCATGGACTGGGCTTTGGCCGCGATAAGCGTTGGCCTTGAATAATTATGTAGCGGATACCGTTTTCTAATGTTGCATGCATGAATCTAACGTATGTTTCTGATATGTTAACACTATGTTCTTGGTCGCTGAAGTGAACGTGAGATGAGATGAATTCTGCTTATAGCAGATGAGATGTTAATGATATAACCACTTCAAATACAGAGGTTTGCCCTACAGATAGTTGGTAAGAAGAATTTTCTATCTACTACAGCAACCAAGGTACAAAGAATCATTGGAAATCTAATTAGACATGAGCAGGACGCTGCTGACACTCAACATACATTACCATGATTGTGAGTCTTTGGACAGATTGAGATACCATCTTATCCTTGCTAGTTGTTAATACCATTCGCACAGGAATACAAGAGATTTCAATAGATCTCATGGGCAGGGCTTATTACATCACGCAGCAGTAATGTGCGGAAAGACTTCTCATTCCACATCAGAATCAATCATATGTTGCACTTGTCACAGCCAGCCATAGAACAGACACCATGTTTCTGAAGTGTCTTTCGAGTCAATATTAATAAATGGTACCTTGGCCAAAACATCGAAGAATCTTGTCGACGTTGTTCTGTTGACCGACAGCGACGTAGCGCGCAACTGTTAAGAGTTTCACGGTTCAATTAGCCGCGATATAAGGTATTCCTATATTGCTACTTGGCACACAATCTGAATCCTCGCAACCCGTCCCAATTAGCATTTATCATATTTACTATGACGACTACCAAGGTAAATGTAGTAAATTACTATATAAGAGCTACCGTTCGACCAGTCATACAATGTTGATTATGCTACTAGGCCTCTCTTTGCATACTGTCCGAACCCAAGGTCACCATGAGAACCAACGCACTGTTGACCAGTGTGGCTATATGGACTTCTGGTAAGAATATGACCTATATAATACCTTGTGTACTTGCTAACGAATGAAAAGCACTCGCTCAACAAGAGACAGTTCGGTACCAAGACCCCGAAACAGGAATCACATTTGCGTCCATTACGCACGCAAACGGCGCATCCTACAGAGTTGCATTGCCCATTAACTCTACTAGTTCTGACGCAGTTCTTCAGATTGTAGCACCAAAGGAATTTCAATGGTGCGGTCTGGCTTGGGGTGGCCACATGACTAACAATCCGCTGTCTGTGTCCTGGACCACAGGTGCTACCAGTGGGCAGAAAGCAATCGTGAGCAATCGCATGGCATAGTGAGTCATTTCCATCAAATCGGGAAAAGCTGATGCCTAATTACATAAGTTCCTACTATGCTGTGCCTCAGCAATACGACGGGGCAGAGCATACCTATCTCAAAGGGACTACGTCGAATGACACGCACTGGCAGGTCACTGCCCGATGCCAGGGATGCACTCGATGGAGTAGTGCTGATGGCGACATTGACATTACGACAGTGAGCGAGACAGTCTTTGCCTACGCTTGCTCCAGCTATGCTCCGGACACGCCGAATAGCAATACAAGCCAGTTCAACATTCACGAGCAATTTGGTATCTGGAATCATAATCTGGACCTAGGGAGGAGCGAGAGTTTCGGTGACTGGATACGAAACAATCCTTACGAGGCTTCTGTTGAAGTATAGTAATTGACCCGGCACACCTGGGATGCACGAGAGAAGAAGGCAGCACCAGAACGTGATAGAACGGATTTTTGAGTCCAAAACTAAATCAATACGCTCCTCCATTTCTAAGTGAAAGATATTATTTGTCATTCTGTAGAATAGAACAGGCTGTGAATGCATTGCTGATAAATGCTGCGACACTCTGTGGAAATGATTTAAAAGCTGCATGCGGTACCTGCATTTTGCTCATAATCATAGAAGTATGATCAGGAATCGTCTCGGGTTGTGAATTCTGGGTAACGATCTCGCATGGTCTGTACTTCAAGCGGTATAGTGCTAGCCTTTGTTTCAACCAGTAAATGGTAGTTGTGCTTACAGGCTTTGTAACAATCAGCTGTCTCGATGCGCAGTCACCGCAAAATGCTTACGGGTGACTGGCATTGTATGTAATTGCGGTATCACACCTCGCTCCAGAGCTCTGCATCACTGAGCAATGCAATACCATAATATAATATTAGCAAGACCACTAGTATAAAGTGATGAGAGCTCCCTTACTACATACTTACTTCGAATAATTACTACTGCCTTCATATTCATCAAGTCTCAGATAATCAACATGACTCTTTGCATTCTTGCACCAATCCTTTTACTTTTTGTGCTGGGAAGTCTTTGCAATGACATTGAATTTCACAATTTCCATCCACCCTATGCTGGTGATCTCAGATCGCCATGTCCAGCCTTGAACGCCCTTGCAAATCACCATATCATTCCGCACGACGGTCGTAACCTTACTGTACCAATGCTTGTCAAAGCATTCAACCAATCGATGAACATTAGCGATGAATTTACGAACTTTGTGGCGACTGCGGCCCTGCCTCTTGCACCTGACGGTGGGAAGAGTGGGACATTCAGTCTCCAAGATATTCAGGTTCACGGTGGCATGGAACACGACGGCTCGTTGTCTCGCAAAGACTTTGCGCTAGGCGGGGATGCCAACTCCTTCTCCCCTTCCGTGTTCCAAGAGTTCCTTAGCTTCTTCCATGGGAAAGAAGATATCGGTGTAGCGGATGCTGCGAGAGCAAGATGGTGAGTTTGTTCACTTGTTTCCCCACCAAGTCCAGTGATCAACTTCTTCATTACATATGTCAGAAAGATCGAGACTAACAAACTCAACACAGGGGCCGCATCGAATCCTCACGCCACACCAATCCAAACTTCACTTACACTGAAGGCGACCAAGCCAATAGTTATATCCAATCGGCCATTTACCTACAAGCTCTGAGGAATGATACATCGGGGGAAGTTCCAGTAGAATGGTTGAAGATCTGGTTTGAGGAGGAGCGATTGCCCTACAATGAAGGTTGGCGCCCAACGAAGAACCCCGTAAGTAGTTTGTCATTGCTTTTGGATGTGCTTAAACTTGCTCTCTACACGCCTGAGAAACTAGAGGAAGCATGTGAAGAAGGAAAGGGAACTCTGTAACGCAAATGATACAACACTTTCCTGTAATTACGGCGCGATTTATTGAAGGCGATTTATTGCTAAGATATAGATGAATCAATACACATGGTTCGTGGATATACAAATTACATACTCTTGAGAGAATATGAAAAGTGCTTCATTTAGGATTCGGGATACACTATTTCATATCATCGACAACATCTTATTCCATTATAGCATGCAAGAGCTCATAATTCTCTCCCACCTGCCTAGTCGACCACTTATTCAATAGTAGAAGCATACCTTTTGCGCTTCTGAATATCACCGAAGGGTGACTCACCAGTCCCTCTGCCCTCCCAAGCCGCCACTGTTTCCGTCATCTCCTCGATGCCCTTGCCCTCCTGTGGAGATGGTCCAATGGTCTTGAGATCATAACCCCTAGGCCTATATCTATCCCCCTTGCTACCCGGCTTCCTAGCGCCAAAAGTCCTTAAAAGCAGGGAACCCGGACTCCAAATTGACCAAAAGCTAGGCTGAATGTACCAAGGTTGGAAGCCGCCGTGGCTGAAGTTGTACAAACCATCTGTGTTCAGACCGGAAGATACGGGTTGATAAGCACAGGATGCCGGGCGAGGTAGACTGAGATGTCGGAGGGCGAGTTTGCGCGCGTTGGTGATGGCAGTGACTAGTGCTGATAGTAGAGGCCCTGCTGCCTCGATACAAAGGCTTTCTCGCATGGTGTCGTCTAGATCGAGGCCGACGAGTTGTCTTAGGAGCGATGTTACGGCTTTTCCCAATTTCTTTCCGGCGGAATCCACGTATACTCGAACATACTGGTCTCCGGTAGCTGTTGGTCTGGCCACTTCCTTTTCATACAGTTTAGTCCACTCGATCAACTCGGTGACGAAATGCAATCCGTCCTGCCATCCTGACTCAGAGCTTCTCAACGGCGTGAATGGGATCTCCAAGTCTTCACCGAGGTTGTAGTGGAAGACACCGACAGCGCACTTCTCAACGGGGCTGAGTTGTCTCCACTCTCCACTGTCTATAACGTGGAGGATTTCAAGTGCACCATCGCCAAGTGTATGTAAGAGATCTTTGTCGAGGATCTTTCCGGCCTTGCGATACCGTGCGTGCAGGTAGTTCATCCGAGCGACGGCATCCATGTAGCGCTGGGAGTTCCGTGGCTGTGTTTGTGATTCTCGTAGGAGAATCTCCGTGTCTACTGCCCGCTTTCCTGCGTTTCTGACATTGTTCTGCCCCGTGACGGCGAAGAGTTTCGACATTGTGGGTATACCACCAGCCTTGTACAGTGAGTAATTAGTGTGACACATCGAGTCATGGAAGGATGAGTACCTTGAGGAGTGCTACACTTCGTGCTTTGTTCATTGAGTATGGGAATTCGAAAGATTGAAGTTGCGTCATGATGTCAGAAGCCTCTTGTGTAGTCATGCTCGACATTGGCCTCTTCCCTTCTGTGAATGGAGAGGCGATCGAGTTGGCACGTCGGTATCTCAGACATCGAACAAGGATGAGGTACAAAGCAGTGATGCCAATTAGGATGCATGCTTTTGGATCAAGGAAAAATTGCTGTGCTACTATCTTCGGTGTTGGTAACGGGAGGGTGCTGGGAGGCATATTGAGAAGCGGTTGAGTGTATAAGAACGGATGTAGATTTAAGTATTGAGAAATGTCGACCCCTTTATATGCTAGAAGATACCACTACTGTTCCCTATAAAGCAGATAGATCTGCAGATATTTCTAGCAAAAGATTTTGTTCCAACCGTATGGATCCATCTACCATGCGTTCGCTTTGTCCCTTGATGTCCAATCAGAAAATACGCATAGCGTTCGATCACGAGCTGAAAACGGCACGAAGCAAATGGTACGAATCTCGGTCAGATGGCAATTACTGAAGTCTTTCGGAGATAGTGCGTTTTTGGTCCGCTATGAGGAAAATAAGCTGTGTGGTTTTGGAGTACAACACATATCTGCACTGGTCGAGTTCGGATGAGCAACGCTGGCCAATCGTATCTCGGCCGAGGTCCACGATTGCCAAGCGAAAGCATGCATTTACGGGTAGGCTTGCGAGCAAAGGCGTTTACGCCTTCTTGGGAGCTTACAAGCATTATCAGACGTGTTAAACACTCGTACTTCGATACTTATAACATCGCTGGACAGCTCCGGCGTGGCCCTGGAGTAACCCGAGTTTGCTGCCTTTTGTGATCTACGCGTTCTTCGAACTCAAGATTCTTTCCCCCTTCGGCTGCAGATCTCCCGAAAACGTGTCATTTCAAAGACCATTCCAAAGGCTACCATGGCACGACCTGGAGCCGAACTGGCGACTACGGTCGCCAAACCGCTGTCGGATTTTCAGAAAATTGGATACAACACCTATATCTGGACACCATCGACATATGATCCAGCCCGAGGACCGCTGATTCTACTCTTTTCTTGGAATGCTGGCGCTGCCAAACACATTGCCAAATATACTTTTTCTTATCAGAAACTGTTCCCCTCCTCGCGGATATTGCTCATTCGATGTTACACACCGGATATGTTCAAGTCCGAAGCGACGTATCGTGATCGTCTCACTCCAGCAATGGATACTGTGAAAGAGCATATCACCAATGGCGGCCACGTCCTCACGCATAGTTTTAGTAATGGCGGAGGCAATCAACTTGTTGAATTCTCGAAGGCGTGGGTGAAGAGGGAGTCCACTGTGTTGCCTATGCGGGCACTTGTGCTGGACTCATCGCCGGGTAAAGGAGGATGGATCCGAAGCCATGCTGCCATTGTTGCCTCGATGCCTAAGGGGTTTTTCTGGCAATTGTTCGGTGGTGCGATAACCCATCTGATGCTGGCTATGATCTTTGTGTTCAATGTTGTGACGATGAGAGAGAACAAGATGATCGTCATGTGCAGGGAAATGAATGATCCTCGCTACTTCGATCTTCGCACACCGAGGGTATACATTTATAGCAAAGCCGACCTGATGGTTGCCCACGATGAGGTCGAGGAGCACGCCAGCGATAGCGCTGCCAAAGGATGGGTTGTTACGAAGGTGCGATTTGAGTCGAGCGCGCATGCTGGGCACGTCAGAGAGGACGAGCAAAAGTATTGGAACGCGATAAGAGGGGCCTACGACAAGCAATCGTAGGAAAATGCGATGAATTCAGGGTTCTTTCTATAAACGCGCAGCGACTAGACTTAAATAGATGTTCCACATGAGGCCGCAACAGCTGAGGAAGATCATGCGGCGCTCAACGGGGCAGTATGTGGTGCTAAAGAAGTTGGCAACCGGCCAGACTTTGTACGAATCAAAGATGATGGGAAACATTTCCTATGCAATGATATATTAGCGAATTGTTCCTCCACATGATTAGCATTGCGGCTATGCCTTACTGTTCGTAGATCGGTCCCAATGCGCGACCATGTCTTGCCCTTCATGATCCCCATCAAGATAAGGAACATGGTTGTATTCAGTAGCGCTCCCATTGTTATACAATCCGTGAACCATTTTCGGAAAATGTTCCACCAATTCCTGACCCTAGCTTCCTCTTCCTGAACTTTTGGGCCTCCATCTTCCCGCAGGAAGATCTCCTTCTCCTCATCGTCGAGGCTTGAGACGTCCTTCTTCTGCACCTTGACTATCTTCCATCCAGGAAACCATCGCTCGAGGCTATTCTGCCAGTGGTAGTTGACCGGCGCGGTCAGGAAGACCATGAAGGCGAATTGGAAGAAGAGGACACGATCGAAGACGAAAGGCACGCCGGTGCGCCAGGCTTTCAGACGTTGCGCGATAATGTTGGAACAGCAATCGATGCCCAGTGCCATTAGGCACGTTGTGACGATCGGGGGGAGCTTCATCGTTGAAGATTTGATGTTCGGGTACTTTGAAGGGTCAAATCCGGTGTTCGTCGTCTTCGTTGTCTTTGTGGCCGTCGTGGAGTTGGAGTGGGTTATTGGTGTTGGTGTTGGTCGTTAACTAATAAGTGCAAGGGAGAGGCGGACAGACAGTTAGGGTCGTTGAGTGTCTGACAGCCCACTTTAAAACGGACACAAGAACGCCAACGTAAGCCCAACATCTTTCAGCACGTCCTAGCAATTTCTGCTATACGTACGAATCCTCTGTTTATGTTTAATGTCGGAAAGAAACGTCAAAATTTCTGATAGTATAAATGTCCACGCAATTTTCCCGAAGCTATGACCATCTCAAACAGCCATCAATGTCCCAAGTATCATCTTTACCCTTAGGGAGATGAAGATAATTGGTCGCACAATACAATTTATTATACGCGGTGGAACGCTTTACTTCGTTTCATTGGTCGACGCAAACAAATGTTCCAATAATGTATACGGCAATACGTCCATATATCTATCCACCTAAACTGTGTTCGCAATGACAAGTTTTGTAGGCGTGCTGCGTATGTGCTTGTCTACGTAGTTATTTTTAGGAGCTTTCGGGGTATTTGGGCTCTGGTGGGGGGGGGGGGCGTGGGAGAGGCCATAGGCCAGGGTCACAATCAAGGGAGATGGCCCACAGATAGTTGATCACCGAGTCAATTGATATTGGCAAATCCCTTGCTTGATTCCAGCTAGTTATTCACGATCCCAATATCTCCCTCATTACAATATTAATGAAGATTCGAAACTCTTCTTCAGTCTCAACTTGCGCTACTGATAAGTAGTAGCGATAAGTACCCCAGACTTGGCGGCGCCACACGACCCATCGGCCACTATAGTCAGGGCTTAAGCTATCACTCCTTACAGTCGACCTTAGTCGTTCAACATAAGCAACAATGCCAGTGACACGCAGATCTGCCCGTAATGCGACCAATGGAACCAACGTTTCGGCTCAGAAAAGGGAGGTTCTAGCTAAGGAGAAGTCGACGACCACAACCGCGAAGGCGACGCGTACAAAACGCGTACGCGACGAGGAAGAGACGCCTCCAAGTGGAAACGTGACAAATGAGTGAGTGCAACCGTCTCTATCATCAGTCACCATTTGTTTGCTGATCTCAGTGATAGTTCGTCAACTTCAGTACAATCAAGTAAAGATCCAACAGCTACTGGGCCATCAGCGTCCAAGCGAGCCAAAGGGTCAAAGGCCGCTACAGCTGCGTCGGGCACTGCGAACTTGCAATCCAACCGCGATGAGAACGGAAACCAAGAGGTGTTTTGGTTGTTGAAGGCCGAGCCGCTGCCTCGCTACGAGAACGGCGTTAACGTAGCCTTTTCAATCGATGATTTGAAGAATTGTACGGAGCCCGAGCCATGGAGTGGAGTCAGAAATCCACAAGCGAGAAACAACATGCAAGCAATGAGAAAAAATGATCTCGGCTTCTTCTACCACAGCAACGCCAAACCATCTGGTGTGGTGGGTATTCTCAGAGTTGTCGAGGAAGCAAAAGTCGATGAGTCCGCATTCGACCCAAAAGACCCATATTATGATGCGAAAAGCAACCGAGATAACCCAAAATGGTACTGTGTTGGGGTGGAATTTGTCAAGAAATTCGACGATGTGGTGGACTTGCATAAGATTAAAAGCCACGCCACATCCGGAGGTGCTCTCGAAAAGATGCAATTGGTGACGAACTCAAGACTCAGTGTGTCACGGGTAAGCAAGACGGAATGGGATTTCATCATGGACATGGCAGAAGGAAAAGGCGACAAAGAAACGAGTTGATATTAACTATTTGGATCAATAAGCAAAACCATGCTGCTAGTCAAACAGAATCATGAATCAAACAACCGCCCTCCTTCTCTGTTCAAGTTTCTGATCTTATTATTGGATGAGGTCTTGTATGTGCGCCCGCGATGTTTATTTGTTACATGCGGTGAAGATGAGGCAGCATTGCAGCGAACCTTTGAACGGCACTTAGACTTCTTTCCAGCATTATTGTATGCAATGTTGCTGACAGGGCGACGGCTCCCTGTCAACTACTATCATAATAATTGCCCGTTTATTGGTCGTGTCGAGTACCGAGTATTCACCTGCCTCATTCGTCTCCCAGATAGGATAATCTTTCGTGATCATTTTATATCAATCACCTGCTATTCTTAATTGGGCTAGCCATGTTGACTTCACTTGCGTCACTATCTACCACCTTGACGTCTCCGTCATCGGCTTTGATTTCACTCAACCTCTATTTGCGCCTTTGAATACAACCTCCGTACTTCTGCGGTCATGAAGCAGCAAATCGCCCTCGTTGCTGCTTTTTTGCTCGGCTCATTTGCAGATCAAAATAGCAACAACATCGCTGCTGTCGATCATTCCGGGGACATCAAGTATCTAGGTATCGAGAGAAATGGTGTTGAAGTCTTTCTGAATATACCCTATGGACAAGATACCGGTGGGGAGAATCGCTTCAAGCCTCCACGCCCGTTTGTGCCCGAGCCAGGTTCAATATTCAACGCCACTGCTGCAGGACCAGCGTGTCCCCAAAGCTTAGGACAATGGTTCCCGCCCGTGACCTTGAACAACATCACCGAAATATCGGAGAACTGCTTGAGCCTCAATATTGCTAGGCCCAAACCGAGTGACCGAAATGGTTGCAAACCATTGCCTGTAATGGTCTGGATTCACGGTGGCAGCTTTTGGGTGGGAAGTAACACGGAGCCTACGCACCAGCCAGATGGCCTCATTTTGCAGTCAGTGCAGGCTAAGAACCCCGTGATACATGTAGCCATCAACTACCGACTTGGATGTGAGTGTGCTTAAGTCTAGAAGTAACTTGTATCTCGTGTACTGACATATTTCAGTCTTCGGTTTCGCGAAATCAGATGCTCTACAAGATGAGGGTAGCACGAATGCTGGTCTTCGCGACCAAAGACTTGCCATTGAATGGGTCAGAGAGAATATAGCTCATTTTGGAGGAGACCCAGAGAATATTACAATTTTCGGACAGTCATCTGGCGGTGAGTATGATCTATTTATTTGAAACCTATTGGTTGAAAGATCAATCGCCATTCATTGCCTTGAGGTAATAAACAGCAGTCTGATCGAAAGTGCACAGGACTCGCCGTTGGAATGCAGCTTCTTGCGTATGGTGGTACAAAGCCTCTACCTTTTCGACGTGGTATCTGCCAGTCCCAAGCCCTCGAACCAGGAATTACCGGAAATTTCACCAGTGATGCGATGGCCAATCTGGTGGAATACATAGGCTGCGGGAACAAGTCGACTGTCAATTCTGCATTAACCATATCTTGTCTCCGTGGTCTAGACACCCAGACGCTCTTCAATGCCTCCTTTGATACATACGTTGGCGACATCGCACACAACATCGGTGACGTATGGCTTCCCACGGTCGACGGCGATTTCATTCCAGACACACCCAGTAAATTGATCAAAGAAGGCCGATTTGGACAAACATATTCCGGCGAAAATGTAACGTACATGTTCGGTTGGGCAGATGGCGATGTTAACTTCTACACCGACTATGCCATTGCCACGGCAAATGATACAGAGAACTTCATTAGCACTTACATATCGAATGTTCCAGAGGAAGATCTGAGTACCCTTTATGACCTGTATCCTGTCTCAGAGTTCGAACCTCCCACAGGTACAAATCTTACGGCAGAGTTCTATCGTTCGGCACGCATCTTTCGAGACATTCTCATGGTTTGCGAGCCACTGTTCCTTGCCGAGCACTTTGTAAAGTTCGGAGGCGAGGCGTATATGTATGATTTCAACCAAACTGTGCTGGAGTCCGTCGTCGAGGCCACATACAACATCTCGAAGATAGGCGTCATTCACACTTCAGAGTTTGCGTACATCTATGGCAATCTTTCTCACTACGAGGGCGCCGTCACCACCGAGTCCGATGAGTTGCTCCTCCAACGTGCGAGTCGTTCGTGGAGTGGCTTCGCAAATGGAGACCCTTCCGAAGGATTTGGAGCATTACAAGGCTGGCAGCAGGCTTTCGACACAGAGGGAAATGTGAACATTTTCGTTGTTGGTGGAGAGAATGAAGGCCTCACCTCCATCGATGGGCCGAAAAGTACAGATGCTATGAAAGCCCAGAAGCTAAGAGAACGGTGTGGACTGATAAACAGTGATGATTGGATCAAGTGGCTACAATACTAAGAGCGATAATTATTGAAGCTGCATCTTTTTGAAGTGTCTTTGGCCCAGCATAAAGAGACGGAGAACATGTCATAAAGCGATGGGGGTTATTCTAGCCTAAGCATTATACAAGCCAGGAAAGATATTATCAACTCAACCAGCGAATTGGTATGTGGCGGTGGAAAGTATTGATATCACTCTAATCATCTTGCATATTATTTAACTGTTTGCGTTTGATGTTCTGTAGTGTAGTGATGATTCTCATAAGCTGGGTCAATTGAGAACACATGTTTGCACGCTCCCTGCATAACTCGGCTATCGGCAACAACCAACAGTCGCCCCGGGCATCACTGTAAACCCAGGTCTCGGGTTTCTGACTACCAAGTCGGGACAACACTATGATTTCCTTAAAACGTTTCTATCCTAGTTTGGTCTACTACAGGTGTTCACGAACTAATCGTTCCCCGGCTGGAACCGCTCACACACCATGCCGTTCGCCCAGCTTGGGTACATCAGTGATTCGGCTGTGGGCGAAGGCAACTTGTACTAGACCGAGCATACGGACACAAACAGGGTTTCATGGCAATTTGCAAGACCGGCCATGTATTCCAATGTCATTGCAGGCCTAGTACAGTCACCAAGTGCCGAATACTCGCCTTCGCACTCGTTGGTAGTAGCCCAAAGTAAGTGAAGCGAAACTACTTTTTTGGTCCGACGATAGTGTGATTGGTGAAGTAAAATCAGATCAGCAAAGTTGCATAACGCGCTGGAATTGCAACATTGTTTTCTCGAAACCGGAAGTGGAGTTGTGGTCAGAAATGAGTGTTTACAATTCCGAGAGTGTATTGACCTTTAGCAGTACTGTAGGGACCAGAGTGCGTACTGGACAAACATACTTCGCGAATCCTTGTCCGGCCATGAAGTTTCAGACTGTTCGACGTCCAGGGCGAACAGAATTCTCAAGAATGGCGTTGACTGGCGTTGAATATTTGTATTCCGTGGTGGAAAACATAAATACTTCACATCTCCTCTCTCTAACTCATCATAACAGATCCACCATCACCAAGCAACAAAGCATCAACACTACAATCAAGATATCTACTCATCTATATCATCTTCAATTTTAACCACTCCAATCAATCCAACAACCACCATTCTAATATTAAAAATGCCTTTCACCATCGCTGCCTTCGTTACTCGCAAGCCTGAGATCAGCCCTGCTGACTTCGAGGCCGCCTACGAGTCCACCCACATCCCCGCCCTCAAGGAGGCCGTTGGCGATGCCTACCCCCAGACCGTCGCCCGCTACTACGTCAGGCGCGCCAAATCCGACCCCCAGGGCCTCACTCCTCTCTCCTTCACCGGCTCTGAGGAGACCTTCGGATACGATCTCGTGTCCCACCTCACTTTCGCGGACGAGCCTGCTGCCCTCGAGTTCCAGAAGAAGTACGCCGAGGCCAAGGAGTCGCTTGCAGCCAACGTCGCTGGGTTCGCGCAGTTGGAGAACTTCAGGGTCATTGCTTTCAAGGATGCTATCACCAACTAAGTTGGAGGAGGAAGAGTGATGGGTTGGGTCTATTACGACGGGACTTTATAAGTACATACTTGGAAGACTAGAATGCTCGGTACATTCGATTAATACATCATTTACCTAAACCGAATCGACCCATATTTGATGCACGGTGTGATGATAGTGCTTCAAGTACTGCAAGTAATCTTGTCGTTCTTGAATTTAAAGGAAATACCCAATGAGGCTTTATTACAAATGTATATATGAGTTGTCATCTACTCAGCAAGGAATATGTAGGTTGCCAGCAACATCGTCAACCACAGCACGGATGGACAGGGAACATGATACAGTTCATACTATATCACGAGCTAACGTCATCATCTATCAAATGCCCAACTTAAACCCTCCAGGTACCGCCTTCTGAAACAGCCCATTCGGATCATATTTTTTGCTGACACCACGCATAAATTGCACATTCTGCGCACCATACGACTTCACAGGCTCCTGCCACTGCGCAGCATAGTTAAGATACACATACTCGCTATAAAGGCCGCTCCTCTTAGCCAGATCCACAATGGCTGCCTCAGCCGTCTTCAAGGCTGCTTCGACTCGAGCATTGTCAATCGGTAGTTGCCACGATAAAGAGAAGAGGAAGTTGATAAAATCCTTATCAAATCGTTCCAGTCCGAGTACATTCCCTCCTGTTCCCGCTGATTTGGCGTAGATTGTCCGGGGGATTGGTTGAAATGAACATGTGAATATGAGACCCACCACCGTGAGGAGTTCTTTCGCAGTGGCGTCGACGATGTCGAAGACGGCGGCTAGGAATTCCGGTGTCGCTTCCACGTCGTTTATAAAGGTCAGGGTTGAGAATATGTTCAGACGGCCCGTTGTGATGACAAGAGTGGCCGCGAGCTCGTCCGTGAAACTTGTGAGAGCATCTTTTCGGATGGTTGTCGAAATCTTCGGCATGCTATCTAGGGGCTGGAGTGAGGGCGGTGGCCATGTCGCATCGGAGTCTGTATAAATAACGTTGTTTACGATGCTTGGGACACCGGCTAACCATGCGAAATTGATAATGATAGCAGCATAAGGATCGAAATTCGCGCTTGCTGTCAAGGTTGATAGAAATGGCCACAGCAGTTCCTTGTTAGTGATCGGTTGGGCAATGGTACCTCCCCAGAACTTCTCCTGCGGGTAAAGCGCCGTGTCAATCCGAGTAACGACTCCAAAGTTGTTACTGCCGCCTTTGAGAGCACGGAAGATGTCGGAGTTCTTGGTGTTGCTCGCCGTTATAATGCTACTATTTGCGAGCACAACCTCGAAACTTTTGACGTTATCGCATACAAAGCCGTAGCGACCAGAAAAGTACGATATTCCACCTGTAGCATGTCAGCACTGAACAACGTCATGCATGAGAAGCATTACCGCCGGTGACGAGCCCTCCAGTCCCGACCTGCGAGGCACGCCCGCCAACCATAACAAGATTCAGTTCATCTAATTTGGGATAGATATTCCTCCATCGGTTCCCAGGCCCAATGCTAACGGTCTTTCGATCGTCAGACACCACGACCTGATCCATACTTTGCATATCAATAGTCACGCCGCCGTCAATGTTGTTGGCGCCTTTGTTGGGAGTGTGCCTATATTGTATGAGCATTGATCATGTCCATTTGGTTGAGGAAGATCTGACCCTGCTCCTCTGATAGCAAATTGGCACCCTCTTATTGAAGCTTGGTTTGCAATGCTAAGGATGGCAATTGCCGTCGAGACATCCTGAGTGCTAGTGGGGATAACTATGCATGTAGGGGTCAAGCTTTGCGGCTGCGCAGCCCAAAAGGAGTGCTGAGAATTGGCATAGGCTGCATCCGTGAGGATGTTGAAGTGGACTTTGTCTGGCAAGAAGTAATCCAACGCGGTGCACTGGTAACGTTAGAAACGTTTCAATTGGGTCAAATGGATTCGCCTGTATATACTGGAACTCGCGGCTCTGCATTCTCAGGGTCATGGTGATGATCGAAACAGCACTTACACACGCTCCATTCTTTCTCAGTTGGGCTAGGATGCCTTGTTTATCTGGCACGGCTGCATTCACGCTGGAAACAAATATGAGAAGAGAACATAGCGATGCCCACGAGGCGATGAAAGAATACATCTTGATATCGATTACATATGATTTGGAGACAGGACCAAATGTCAATATATACCCCGCGTATAGCCACACCGTTGCATACATACATTAGCTTATGGGAATCTGAAGTCTTGAAAGTTATCGATTTGAAAGGTCGTACAGCATATGCGTGCCTTCATCATAGTCCAGGATAGGTGCGTCGTGGCTCAGTAGCGTTGCTGTAATGGGCGACCAAGCTTCGTGTATGCGGACAAAAGGCCAGGGGAATCCCGAACCTGGCTAGAATGGAAATCCTGAAATAGCCATCCAACGAAATAATGGTCCACAAGTGGATAGCTCTGGTGATATTGGGTAGTGGTGATTCAACGTTCTTGCTCAATCTAGGACGCCACAGAGGCACAGAGAAATTGTTGGTCCAGACTCTTGTGGATTTCTCCATTTGGATCCAGTTGGGATGCAGTGTATACTCCGTACTGTAACTCGAAATCCATCGTAGGGCACGAATTTGTTTGCTCAATCCTAATTTGTTCCAAACCTTCGTCAGGTCATGTCATTTTCTAAGACATTTGTTTTGATGGGGTATTTCGTGTAAATTAGCCTGCATGCCTACGGGCTCGCCAAAGCCCTGTGCATACGTATCAATATTGCTGCAAGCCTACGTCCGCCACACGGTTGGTGATGCGCTGAATATCCGGAGTCGTTCAATATTCAGCCAGAATGCAACGTGCGCAATGGTCACACGACATAAGCGTTGGTTGTCGCTATTCTCGTTTTATTACGGAAATGAACGCTCATCCTTCCGTATCACCACACTGGTTATCGTCCTTCTCATGTCTAGACACTTCGAACTCTATTGGCGGCCTTTTTCGTCGTCATGAGATGTCTTCTGATAGATCCAGTTCCAAGTTTTTCACTCTTTTGAGCAAAGCCATTTCCATAACTGTCGTGGTGGGGAAAGCCTCCCTTCTGTCATGCAGTTGCCTAGGACGTCAATGGCTTTTGATTCAGCTCGTCCGCCTTTTCGGACCGTTTCTTGTTGTATTTTCCTTTGGTCTTCCCTCCTTGTTGCTTTATTCGTTCTTGTCTAGTTCTTGCAAGCCACTCGCCGCGGAATCTTTGTTTTCGCTCAGGCTTTTCAGTAGAAACCTGGAGATCTTTCCATTTCGTTATCTGTTCTGTGACAAGCGATCCCCAAACATTTTCGCCTGCATTCAAATCATCATAAGAGATCGTAGGGATAGATTCTGCAGAGGTTCCGTGACCCGGAATTGAAAATACCGCCTGCCGCGATCGCAAAAGGGCAGCCATGGTTGCCAATGATCCACAGGCGATGCCCAAATCGTGTACGAAGCTGCGTACGTAGAATCCCGAAGATACGGTTAGCAGGATTCGTGCCGCCGGCGCCATGGCGTTTTCTGTGGATCCTGGCCAGCGGTAACTGTGAGTCCCGGCATCCATCCACTCAATCAGGGAACACTCTTCAACGTGCACTTCTCGACTCGCCAGTTCCCGTGGTAGTGGCAGTCCACTACGAATATACTCGCAGGCCTTGATGCCATTTATCTTTAGTGCGGAGTAGACGGGTGGCATTTGTTTAATTGTGCCTCGGAATTGTTCAAGTTGGCTTTCGAGGAGTTCTGCTGTGACATGGCTCCAACCTGCCTCTTCTGTGATCGAGCCATCGACGTCGTACGTGTCAGTACTTTTACCAAATAGTATCACAGTTTCGTAGGTCTTGCTGCAAGCAAGGTAATTGGGCAGCTCTTTCGTTCCTGCACCTATACCAACGATGAGGACTCCCGACGCGAGTGGATCTAATGTGCCGCCGTGTCCCATTTTGAAAAATCGGCCTTCACCCTCTTTGTTCTTGCATTTCTGATCATCTCGCTGGTGCAAGTCCTGCTCGAAGCGCTTCCGCCGCGTTTCTTCCAACAACGGCGCGAAAGTCCTGGAACTGGCGAATATTTTCTGTAAGTCTAATAAGACTTGGGGTGTTGAGGTCGTGGCTGGTTTGAACACTCCTTATAATATATGTTAGAATGGGCGTGTCCAGAGTTTGGTGAATGGGCTATGGAAAGGAGTGATAGCAAATACGCATTTACTATCGAGTTCAATAATCAAGAAAGTGCCTACCGAAGATGCCCTCCAGAACGACTTGCTCATTCTCCGCCATCCCTGAAGTCGGACCCTCTATTCCAATCTGTAAGGATTGAAACAGTGCACGAATTTGCAGATGCGTTGAGAATATGTCTGATCGCGCAAAGACGGATTGGGCGTGGGAAGATTTTGACTTCCTAGGTATTAATCTCGAGCACGCCAATGACTCAGCATCCTGGGAGAAGGTTGAATCAAGACAATGTGCAATGCCTATCTTACGCTAGTATAAGTAGGATGATAATAATTATTTGTAGCATGTATTTTCCAATCAAACCTTTCCCAATAATGAGCTATAAGATCAGCTTGAGATTTCTTCTTTGTTATGTCACGTGCTAATAGCCAGGCGTTGAAGGCCTCATGGAGCAAGGTAGATCATGAGGTGAAACGCAGCAGATCTTGATATATTCCTCCTTTCCAGGCCATGTTGGAAATTGCTTCCCGTTCGATGCTACCTAAGCCAGAAAATAAAAGGTCAAAAGAGGTCCAACTCAAAGTCTACTCTCTCCTTCCCGCAATGCCTGGCCATAATCACCCGCATTTGGCGTCCTTACAATCGTATGTGTATGGAACTTCTTAGGTTCGGTATTTGCTAGAAACACTCCCGAATGATGATCAAATTCACAAATGATCACCGGGCTCTGGATCCGGAAGTAGTATGCATCGTCATCGCCAAATCCGCCGATCCAGCTGAAGTACGTCTCCTCAAAATGAGATTGGACCTGCTCGAGCCGCAGCGCCCTCGAAGGGGAGGGCAGATAAAGGACAAACTGCTCGGCGATGGAAAGTATGAGAGATTGTTGCTCTTCGTTTAGGGTGGAAACCTTGATGCCTTCGTATGGCACTATGCGGTTGTCTCGGAAGGCACCACAGAGATGGCGCTGGTCGTCTTTGTTCCAACGATCGGTGATCAGATCGCCGGTCTGTTGCATACCATCGTCACGTAGATTTTTGAAGATCTGCGCTTGCTTCTGTTGATCCAGGGAGAGGCTTTGCATGAGTTGGAGGCCGAGGTTTCCTTCCTTGTGGAGGATCTTGGTTCCAGACCATTCGCCTTCATCGATGATGTTTGGTTCGGCACCCGTGAAAGTAGGCGAGATGATGATTTGTGGACCTTTGAAAAAGACGGATAGGCACAAATGGTGCCCGTATAGCAGCCAACCCCAGGGTTGCGTTGGAGAAGTCGATGGTGATCCAAATAGGAGGAAATTGTACGAGTATTTGTTCATAATTTGGGGCAGCCTGACGAGTTCTCCGAGGAAATGATTGATGCGCATGGCGGCGAGCGCTTTTTCATAGCCCTCGGGAGACAGAGATGCCTTGATAACGGAAAGAATCGCCTGGGCATTTTCTTCGGTTACTTTCGAGATGTCAGTGTGCGTGCTGCAAGATATACTGCTAGAAAGAGAGTGGGAAATGTACCTTCTTCTAGTCGCAGGCCAAACGGACGGAGGAGCATCTCTGGGTTGGACCATGCACGCCATTCCTTCGCATTCACTTTGTAGGAAAGTTTTGTCTTCTCATCTGCGCTTAGTTGCGAAAGTAGCAGATTGGCCTCGTGGACGATGCTATCTATGTCGACACCCTCATCCTGGGGTTCGAAGACGCCTTCTTTGACGGTTCCATCGCTAGTGACCCCCTTGAAGGGTTCCTCATAAAGCTTCGCCCAAGCTTGCGTAAGGTCGAAGAGCCATGGTGGGGCGTGGTTGTCTCTGAAAAAGTCGGCGTACTCATACACGTTTTGTTCTGCTGCAGTTGTGAAGCGTGGAGTGCTCAGGTCATGAAGATGGGCGCGGAATTCCGAGGAATCTTGTTGAAAGGAAGAGCTACACTCCGCCATGATCGCTCTATCACGGTCGATAATTGCCGTCTATGAGCGTGTGGTGAATGTTGCAAAAATGTGCCGACTAAATGCGATCACAAATTCCTTTTCTAAGTGCCAAAAACACAAGACTGAACGCCAAAGTAGGACTCTCTACGTAAAAGTGTCGCCGAAGGGTTGTGAACGAGGAGGGGAGTGGAGTTGGATGAACGGCAAATGAACCGGTAACCCACGACTATAGGATTACGATGGTGGATCTGACAACTTGAGATGGTAAGCTTGCGATAAAATCAATGCAAACACCGAGGTCGGCAGGGGCCGTGAATAATTATCAGTCGATAATGGTCTGAAGTCAGATGAAAGAGAATGGAAATGGACCATGCCGTAGATGATGCAAATTGCGCGGCGTTTGACAGGCGGAAGTGCCCCGCATCGGATCATCCACAGAGCTCTCATGCCAATGTAGTACAGCGGCAGGCTTAATGGAAGATGGTAGCCAATTAATCTAATTACACACGATCGAACAAGTAACATTAGTGCTTAGTTTTGTAGGTAGATTCAATTATTCGATTGTCGTACCCAACATCTATCGAAGGCTAGATTCATCGTTGTGGCTTTTGGAACCCCTGCCACTGCCGACATCGTTCGGCACCAGATCTGGAGCCCGATGGCATCCGCCTAGTCATTGGATACCTTGCTTTCCACCATTGACTTTATCTACAGGTACGAGTATTATTGCTCCATAATTCTACGGTTCTACTCGTAGGGATACTTGCACGTCCAGCTTTCCGCATCATTGACGTCTCCATTGCCAACATATCTCGCTTGCTTTGGGTACATGCATAGAGGACGTTGTCTCAAGACCTCACTGTGCAATGTTTCATTCACATATTTGGTACCAACAATCTTCTCTGGCTTCACTCCCTCCTCGACCCAAGCAAGCAATGCAAGCAGAACGTCATGATCTCTGTCCTCGAAGCCAGGCACGCCGTGCACCGTCGGACCAAGCTGGCCCGCCTGGTTGGGGCCTGCGAAATACCACGGCGCATCTACATCTGTACCTGCGCAATGTGCCATACCCGGGACGAAGAATGCGCGGAAGAAAGAATCGACGTCGACACCGAGAGGCTTCAGGGTGCGGTCGACTTGGTTGTAGAAGTATTTCAGAGAGTTTGTCGGGATGTGCGCATCGATCATTCCGTGGTAAGATATGATCTTTCCGCCCTTTGCGTGGAAGGAGGAGAGGTCGAACTTCACGCTCGCATTGCCTGGATCCGTACGATCGGCAAGGCGCTGGACGTCTTCGTTGAAGTCCTGCCAACGCCAATCCGCACCAAAACCCATAAAGAATTGTGGATAGCCAGTCCCTAGCGGGTTAGGTGCATCGGAAGCCAGATGAATTCGCCACTGGCTCTCCGTGCCTAGGTTCAGATGCGGATAGAAGAAAGTCTGGTTCTCGCCTACGAAGTCGCTGTAGAGCTTATACAATGTAGAGATTTGAGGGGCGGTTAGGCAGTCTGTCGAGTTTGTTGGACTTTCGCCGCAGAGAAGATCTTCCGGTCGGAAACTGCAGGTATCAGGGCTGGATATGATGCCATCCTTCACACCGTCTTGCGAATCACATTGCCGCATGACTTCCTTTTGAACTACTCCAAAAAGTGATGGTGGGATATGGTAATCCGCCGAGGTAGGCAAATTGTACGAAGCAACTTTGATAGTCCAAGGCTGCAAGTGGGATGTCCACCAGGCTGGAGCGCCTGCGACGATACCATCGAAATCGTCTGGGTACAGTTCTGCTTCCTTCAATCCCTGTCGGCCACCGGTCGAACAGCCAGCGTAGTAATTGAAGGAAATTTCTTGAGAATAGTAGGCAGGTATAACTGTTTTTGCCACTACAGTAGAACCATGCATGGCCAGATGGCCCCAATTCTCGATTTTCTCTGGTTGCTGATATGCCCAACTGCCATCTATGGTGGAGGAATTGTGTCCAGTATCAGTCGACATTGTCGCAAAGCCGTACCGAACACCAGGAGCCTGAACGCGTCAATCGTAAGCCAATGATCAATGTGAAGAACATCATCGAACATACCATATCCAGCCAATTGATCCCACCTGCAAATCCACCATTGCCAACCGCGAGGAATCGACCATTCCAATCATCGGGTAGAAACAAACCCAAACCGAACGTCGAGTTACCAATTGACTTTACTTGTATCGAGACCGCGCAGAGAGCTGGTAGACCAATTGGACTGCCAGGATACCCAGTGTCACTTTTTGGCACTTCGAACGTCGAGTTGGCTGGGAGGGCCTGCGCGAAGTTGACGGTCGCATTCGAGGGAAGGGCCGCTTGAATGGCTGAGGGAGAGCATTCCAACGCGCTCGTCGCACTCAGCACGGCACTGAATCCAAGAAGCTGGTTCACCTTCATCATTTTGCGAGACGACTTTTGTTTTTAAGATGGGAGGTTAGACATTGAAATAAAGCACATAAATTGGAATTTTGGCGGGTATCCATTTCTTAAGTTGGCATTGTCATTTCCACGAGTAATGTACAGACTGGGATCAATAACTACCTGGTGGGGAAGGGATGTGCAACTAGGACAACAAGTCGAGTTAAACACCCACTGGGGTAGATTGTCGTGCTAGGTTCCATGAGGAGAAGGTGTTAAGCGATGACACAGGGAGCATATGAGGAGTAAAATGTCATGGTGGTGATGCGTAGGAGTCTCAAAAAAAGGATGGTTCAACATACGTCTGATACGACAAAGTAATTGACTATAAGTAATATCACCAAGCTCAGGTACTCTGGCATATCGAAAGCTGCATTTCATCTCTTGAGCTCTGGACGCAATGTCGCCCCACCAGATGTGTGCTACGAGCATCGTGGGGTGCACAAGACTTGCGAGCTAATCGTGACGATGTGGTGGAACAGGCAGGACATAAAAACGCTGCATATGCAATCAATGCGGGGCCAGGGCAGCTTGACAATGATGTGGGCGTAGTGACGGAATGGAATGGAATGATGGGGGGGTGGATGAAGTCTTCTCCCTCTCCTGGGGCTTGTGGGGACGGGGTCAACCGTGTGGCACATTCGGTCGCGGGGTTCGGCACTTGAACGTCCACTTTCCAATCATCACAAAATATTATTTCGTACATCATCATCATCCCCCGGACCAGGACAGGAAGAGATCAATTCAATCCAATCATCTACCTAATCCTATTGAATGTTGTACTACTGAACATTTTGACAAGTTTCCATCTGGCCAGGATCTCTGTTCCCTCGTAGCCCTGTCCCTAAGGTAGATCTACATAGACAGCACACACGCAGGTACACACTTGCATCTGCATCGAATTATACAACAACCACCATTTTGTGCGATCCCACAGGTGGCCAGAAAAGACATTGCGGGAACAGTCCGTCCCTATCCCTGCCGGATCTTTCAATTCCGACTTTGTCGAATCAAGGCGTGGTGGTCCTCCGATCCCGCAGGACCACGCAACCACAACCACGGCGTTATATCTAGTTTCCGGCTACACGGTTAGCTTCCACGGGAGGGCAAGTCAACGTCGGACTTCACAGGTCTAAAAGACATATCATTGTCATTGGACCCAGACCACATCGCAACTTATCAGAGACAATCTGATTGACTTGTTTCCTCAATCTGATCTTGTCTATTCATTTGGTTCCTTGAATTTCCCTCCACAATGGCAGACACAAGGATAGCAATCATTGGTGCCGGTATGTCCGCGCAATTCCCTCCATGAAATCATATATACACACATACATACCAACCTCCTCATGAACCCCCCAAAATCCACCAGAAAACTAACCACCCCCCCAGGAATGGGCGGCCTCGCCAGCGCGCTCGCGCTCGCCAAAGCCGGCCACAAGAACATCACGATCTACGAGACGGCACCGGGACTCGGCTTCGTGGGCGCTGGGATCCAGCTCGCGCCCAACATGGCGCGGATCCTGGACCGGCTCGACTGCTGGAAGGCGATCGCGGCCGAGGCGGTGCAGTGCAGCGAGACGAGCATCCGCGAGGGGTCGTCCGACAAGGAGCTCGGGCACGTGAGGCTCGACTACGTGGAGAAGACGTACGGGTACCCGCACATGGTGGGCCACCGCGCGAGCCTCGCGGGCTCCATGTACGAGAAGTGTCAGCAGGAGCCTGGGATCACGTTTAGCCTGGGCAGCGTGGTGTCTGACATCCAGTTCACGCCGAAGCCGAGTTTCTTGATTTCCCCCGTTGCGCCGACAGTGTTCGAGCCGCGAAGGGTGGATGCAGATGTCGTCCTTGGCTGTGATGGAGTGAAGAGCCAGACGAGAGTCGCGATGCTGAAAGAGCTCAACGAGACGGCTGAGGCCAAGGACTCCGGCCAGGCGGCCTACCGCATCATGCTCACGCGCGACCAGATGGAGCACGATCCCGAGCTCCTCCGCCTCATCGACTCGGACGTCGTGACCCGCTGGATAGGAGAGAAGCGCCACATCATCGCGTACCCTATCCACAACAAGACAATCTACAACATCTCGACCGCGCAGCCGGACGTCAACTTTGCCGCCGCGCCCAGTGCGACGTACACGACCAAGGGCTCCAAATCCGCCATGCTCGACGTCTACAAGGACTTCTGCCCCATGATCCAAAGGATGCTGGATCTGGTTCCCGAAGGCGAGGTTGTCGAGTGGAAACTCCGCGTCCACGAGCCCCTGAGTACGTGGGTGCATGGAACGACTGCCTTGGTAGGCGACGCCTGCCATCCGACGTTACCGCATTTGGCACAGGGAGCAGCGCAGGCAATTGAGGATGCGGCAGTCCTGGGCGTCACGCTGGCACCAAAACGCATTGCCGACGGCTCGCCGGAGACTATCAACAGGGCGCTCAAGATCTACGAGAAGGTGCGCAAGGATCGAGCGGAGGCTCTGGTCGAGCTGGCAGCTGAGAATGGTCGGAGCATGCATCTTGGTGCTGGGAAGGCGAAGGAGGAGCGAGATAAGATCTTTGCTGCACTTAAGACAGGGAAAGGTCCGGTGCCGGATAAGTGGGCGGATGCGGATGTGCAGAAGATGATATACGGATTGGATGTCGTGGAAGAGGCGGAAAAAGCGTGTAAAGAGGAAGGCTTTCTGGCCAAGTTGTAAGTTTTCACACCAGCATGAATGGAATTTCCACGCGGATAATTGATGATATCTTTCAGAGAGTAGGAAAATGTAGGCAAGGAGACGTTGCGGACTCTGGTATGAATAATGAGTTGCATCAAATTATATAAACACATTGAAATCTCTTGATACTGGTCGAATCTCGCTTTCTTGTCAACATGCGATGTTGTAACTTGCACAGGTATTAATTACAACCTCAACATCACAATAGCCATGAACCTCCAATATAGGCACTTGTCAGTAAAGAGAGGCTAGTGACACTGGCACTCAGTACGCAGTTAGATCCGAACACAAACTCAGGCAGGAACCCTCTTGTATGAAACTTTCCATTGTAGGATATGAGATTGTGAATTGGTTCAAGGCGATGAAATGAAGCACTATGGGTTAGTGTCATTATCTTCTAGTAGATCGGTCCATACCGAAGGCCGTCCAGACGAGAGAATGTAATTGGTGGCAATTGACAATCCATAGCGAGCGACAGCGAATCCAGCCTTGAGCCATCTTTCTGTTTCTTTTTTTTTGGTGATTTCATTTTAGATTTTACGTTGTTTATTTATTTCCTGAATTCTACCCAATCTGGCAAACACAAAAGATCTGCCGGCCAGTATTTTGAGTTCATCGTACATCGCCTCCCCTGGCCATGTGTCTGTCTGTACGTCTTCTTTTTATCTATACATGCGATGCATTGTTCGGTCTCATTCATCCTGTTGCAATAGACACAACGCCGCAGTTCTCTCTCGGTTTTGTGCTTGCGTGTACCGGTATATCCATGTTAGCAATCGATAAAAGCCCACCAACCCCAAACAAATAAAAGAAACGGTAACAAGAGGAGATAAAAAAAGACAAAGCCGTTGTTGCACAAATTATGATGAACTCCGCTCTGATGCCAAAACCCGCACATGCATAATGTAGCAACTCCAATGATGAACAACGGGAAGACCATGCGAAGACCCAAATCCGCCTCGCAGATGTAGCAAACCTCTTCTGCTGAACCCTGCTATTTTCTTTTCGTCCGTGATGTCGAAGATTCGCTTGTTTAATCTTCAATGATTTTATCGTTCAAACAAATATTTTACTCTTTCCCGCTAGATGCCTGATAGCACTCATTGTGTGTGACCTTTACGCAACCACACTCCACCTTCTTCAATGGACCAGAAACCGCGACAATTCTCGTATTCGTTGCAAATGAGAACCTCGAATCGACAGTGTTTGTTGAAGCGAAGGCTGGAGAACCAAGAGGTCACTGCCAGCCAAAAACAGTCGCCTCGGATATATCTTGCAGACAACGGGCATTGTCAAAAATGAAATTCCAATATGTCGAGAGTGAGGCTGCATGATTGGGAATGATTGACGTGGTATTGTCAAAAATAGGCGACTGAGCGGACCGTTTCGAAGTATTCATGAGCTTTGTAATGCTGACCTTAAAGGCGAGAAACCGGAGTATGGACTAGCCTCCTTTCCGATCTGCTGCATTGGCCGGCAATGGCTCACCAGCAGTCTTGGGTTCTGCATTTGACTTTGACTTGGCCTTTTTTTTAGATTTTTTATGATTAGTCTGCCAGTTCCCTGTGTTTGACCCAGATGCGGCTTTGGTTCCCTTGTCGTTGTGAGAATTCCCCTTTTGTGATCCATTTCGAGAATTCTCTTTGGGCGAGGAGAATGCTGGTGTGTGTGATGCACGCCGCTGCTGGGTATGGTTCTCCTTTGCCTGCGCCTTGCCACCATTTGCAAGCTTGTGGTGGTCGTTTTGGCGGTTGGTAGTCGGAGACGAGGTCGGGGCCTCAAAGACTGGCGAGAGGAGTGGCAGGCCTGCTGACTTGATTTCCTGTGGTGGTGCTCGGGGTGCGTTGAGCGTTTCTAGAGGAGTTACTCCGTTGATGTATGCAACTGGTCGCCAATGTTGAGCCTGCTGCGCCTGCTGTTGAGCCTGTTGTTGAGCCTGTTGTTGAGCCTGTTGTTGCACATGTTGTTGCACATGTTGCGCCTGCCTCCGTTGCGGGGATGTCTCAACTGATTGACCGCTGTTGCTCACACCATTGGTCTCATATCCCGTCCAGTTCTCCGGCAGTGTTGAAAATGGATGCTGGCCACCACTCGGCACCCTAGTAAGGCCATTGATTTCACCAGTCCCGTTTTTCATCGAACCATTGGCAATCGTGGCCATCATATGTTCTGAGGCTTTCTGACGTTGCGAATCTACGCGCACGGGCATTTGCTGTTGGTCCGAGGGATATGCGTGGGATGCGGGGTTTGCTTGTATGCATAGTCCATTCAACGGTTCCGAATCCAAAGCAGGGATTGCGTCGATAGTTCCGCTTCGACTCCTCGGCTCCAACGGTTGGGTTGGGTAGGATCCGTTCACTATAATTGGACCATTGTCCACAGGACGGGATGAGTCTTTGCGAATCTGTGGCCCGATCTCTGGAGACGTGACCCCGGTGGCAGTATAGCTCCGCATATGACCACCCAGCGGCGAAGGTGATCGTGATACTCGTCGTAGAGCAGTATTCAACAAAGGTTGCGTTATCTCAGACGAGACTCGTCGTCGACGCTGAGCCAGCTCGGTGAAAGATGGAATTTGCGGCACAGTGTAGTCCTGTAGTGGTGTTCTTGCCTGAGGTTCTTCTACAACCTGATACCCAACGTACTCTTTCGAGTTGCCATGTTCTGGAGCAGCTGCGCCCTGGCTTGGCGGGGAGCTCTGAGGAGTTTCGATGATCGCCGAAGAAGAAGGTTCTTCTTGAGTGACGTGCGCGATGGGATAGCCTGCATATGATGAAGGGTCGAAATAGGCTGGCATTGGAGGATAGCCAGGTACAAAGTTCTGCGGGGCGCCTCCACGAGCGGGCTGCGACTGCGAGCGACTTGAAGCTGTATCGCTAGCATTAGAAGACCTATGAACACTTCTGCGTACACCGGGAACGCTGTGTGCAAGTGAAGGCGAGGAAGGATTAGTTCTCGTGCCATCGTGGGAGACACTTCCGCCACCTTGCGACGGATCAAACAGGCCTTGGTATTGGTAGTAGAGCTGCGGTATAGCGTTTGCAGGCATGGCCATTTCTTGCATGCGTGGGCTGGAGCCGTTCATGTATGGCGACTTTTGAGGGGATCCACTGGAACTGTTCTGTCCGCGCCCATGTGCGTGCGCCTGCGCGTGCGCCTGTGCATGTGCCACTGCATGCGCATGCATCTGTGCAGCCTGAACCTGGTGTGCTTGTCGTTGTTGTGCAGCCAGCTGTGCTCGCAGAGAGTTTGATTGCATCTCCAACGTCAAATACTGTTGGTACAGCTGATCATGCAATTGCTCATTTAATCCCCGCGAGAAGTATTCCTGTCCAGGCATGGCGCCAATGGGCGGACTGTGCATGAAGGGCGGCCGATTGTTGAAAGAAGCGCCACTAGATGATCTTCTCCCGTACCCGTGATTGTTATTCTTTTGGTTGAAATTGCCCCTTCCTGATCTATGACCACCACGTCCACCGCGGGAGCTGGGCGTTTGTAATATTGGCTTGACCGTTGAAGTCGGCTTCTTGAACAACGTAGTCTTCTCCTCCGGGGGAAACTCGAAGTGTTCGCATACCTTATCGAGTTGCTGGCCGTCGGCGAGAAGATCAAAGGCGCGTCGTATTTCGAGGTGAATACCACGCCATGCGAAATCATCGGCAGAATTTCCTAGGTTGCGATCGGTGTTGAAGGGTTCTTCTACACAGAGCCTATTGCGAGCTTCCTTGGTGAGGAATTTGGTCTCCCACCTTTTTTCTTCTCTGCTGAGAAGGCGACCTTCACGCACCGAAATGACATCCTTTTCATAATCGACCTCATGTCCGTAACGACGGAAGAACTGAAAAAGCAGTTCGCCCAGTGATTCGTCATTTCCAGCCCCGAACCCTTTCAGCTTCTCAACATCATCAACGAATTCGGAACTTGTGGAGGGTCCAGACAACGACTCGGTTCGCTGGGCTTTGAGCTTGTGTAACGAAGGTATTATGGGAGGGTCGCGGGTTTGGAGGAAGTTGAGTATCATGCATATCCAAGTATAGGAACTGATAGTACCGCCAATAGCTACAAGAACGTCAGCATGTCACCCCGCCGCCCTTGATGTCGATACTCACCAGCATCATTCAATATCCGTTCCTTGGTCCAGTGCTTAACAATCATAGCGAGCGGGCGAACACGATCGTCAATCTGGACATACGTCTTGATCATTCGAGTGTTCTCCAAAGCCAGCGTGTTATTGACGTTCATGTCGCAAGCAAGATTGAGCACAGGATCCCAAACTTTCACGATGCGAACCTTTGCTTGCGGTATGCAAACAACTCTCTCCATGCCATCTAGCATATGTTAGTAAGGATGTCATTCCGATTCGGGGACGGAATCGGAGGCGGAACATACGCTTGTCGAGTGCTGCGGCAAGTTGATGCATTTCCTCTAGCCTTTTCATGGGCGTTTGAATGCAGATGTCCACTATGCATGTTATTAGCAACGTCTTAGAGGCTGTAGGTGTTCCACGTACCATCGCTTTCATTGGTGTACAAGTCATTTCCAGACGAACCAAAAACGTGGACCGTGAACTCGTTGCCTGGCCACTCCGTATGGAGGATATTCTCGAGCTTCTTCACAAACGCTGCCCTTCGGTCTTTGCTATCCTGGCTCGGAACTAACCGATCGTACAGAGTGCGCATATCCCCAGTGAGCTTCTCCTTCTCCTTGGGGTCTAAACATTTCTTAGGCTCCTCCTTGGCCTTTTCCAAAATATCGGATGATGTGTATGGCATGCGCCTGCGTCCAAAAGCCGCATTGGTTTCGTACTTGCACTGATGGCCTGGTTTGGCGGCCCTCAAGGTCGGTAGGGGGCCATTCGCTTCTGACGATACAGAGCGCGGGGAATGGCTACCCAAGCCACTATTGGGGGAGGGCGAGCGTGACCGCGACTCATACTGGCGTGCTGTCTGTAAAGGTGTAGATGGTACAGAATTGGAGTGCTGCGAAACAATCGAGGGCCGCTGGCTTCGTGGGAATGAGACTTTTTCGTCACGTTTGGGCCCCATCGGTGCACCACCGTTTAGCGTCATCGGAGCGCTACGCTGAACGCCTTGCAATGTGCCTTTATTCCCATCGGTTTCTGGACGCGCAGGAGACGGTTCGGTGAAGTCTTTCTTCACAGCGGGTTGGAGGTCCCGCTCGTTAGTCGGGCCTTGATAGTGCGGCGACACGATGACGGTGGATAGGGACGAGGCAGGCAGCGCAGCTGCAGCGGCGGCGGCGGCGGCGACGGCTGGGCGAAGATCGGCGAGCTGCAAGAGGGGCTGCAGGAGAAGATAGGGGTGCCGTAGGTGCTGTGGATATCGGAGTGCACCCTGTGCAAGCCTGTTCTGCTGCGAGAGTGCAAGGGCAGAAGGGGCAATGGAAGAAGGACAGTGGCTGAACGTAACGTCTTGCGTACCTAGTCGAAATGGCTCAGAACGGATAGCAGAAAGATGCGGCGGATAAATATGAGTAGAGTCGAGACGATCGAGGGTGGATTCGCCCATCAACCTGTGTGTGTGGGTGTTTGTGTGCGTTTGTAGGTGGAGTAGAAGAATGGAAGTATTCGAGGGCGAGCGAGGAGGGGGCGGCCACTGGCGAAGGGAGAAGGTGTGGGTGCCGGTGTGGGTATGGGTACGGTTATGGGTATTGGTGTGAGCGACTAGGTAGGTAGGTATGAACGACGACGTGGGTGATGAGTATGACGAGGGTGACGAGAGCGTGGAGGAACGAATCGAGAGACGGTGGCGACCTATGGAGGTTAAGCTGTGGGGGAAGCAAGCAAGCAAGCAACCAGGTGGGCCAGCGAGCAAATAATGAGTACGGAAGGGGAGGAGGGAGAGGAGGAGGCAGAGGTAGAAGAAGAAAGTAAATACCTACTGTGTACGGTGTACTGGCGAAGTGGAGTAGAGTAGAGAGCAGCGGAGAGCAACCCTGGGCGAGACACAAGACGGTGTGAAAAGGAATATCGGAGGGGGAGGGGGGACCTGAGGAGGTCTTTGGGGGTTCAGGTCAGGTACACCGTCTAGGTAGATACAAGAGGGAATATGAAGTAGGAAGTATGAAAGAGAAAGGAAGGGGAAGAGGGTATATGAGAGGGTGTATATGGGGGGAGGAGAGTATGAGCGAGAGTGGTGGGTGTGGGAGAGAGAGAGAGAGAGAGAGAGAGAGAGAGAGAGAGAGTGTGTGTGTGTGTGTGTGAGAGAGAGTATGTATGGGAGAGTATGGGGGAGAGTAATGGACAAGAAGAGGTTAGGTTAGTGTTAGGTCAGAGGTTCAGAGTGATTAACTACTGACTAAACCAATACCTGAGTAACTTGGGTTGGGTTACTTTGGTAGTTAGTTCGTAGTTGTGACGGAAAGAGAGTGGGAGAGATGAGAGATGAGAGATGAGAGATGAGAGAGTACGGAGGACAGTAATACTGTTACCGTCTGTGTACAGTGAAAGAGAGAAGAGAGATTAAACCTCGTCGTCCACCCCTGCCTTGCCCTTACAAGTAATGTACCCAAGTACCCAAGTAGGGAAGTAGCCTTATTAGTACTCGTAGGGGAGGGGAGGAGTATGTATTAGGTGTAGTTGGCAGTTAGCAGTTAGGTAGCAGGTGAAGGGGAAACGGAAGGGCGGTCTCGCAAATGATCGCTGTGATTCGGCAGGCAATGAGGCGGGAGGCGGCGTGGGCGGGCGACACCACAACAACCACAAAACAATTGATTGGAGACAACCCCCGAATACAAGACAATGGCTGCGCGTTCGACTCGTCTAGATACACGGAGACGACGAGAAGAACAAGAAAAGGTAGAACCGCAAGGACGACAAAGATATTGACGACAATGGCGTAGAGTCTAGATGTGAAGGGGTGGAAAAACAAAAGGGTTCCCGAAGGAGACACACACATAACACACGGAGAGAGGGGGACCAATGTCTATGCGGGCGTGAGATTCGGTGGAAATCCACACGAGTAACGAGTATCGAGTGAAAGAGTACTCCGTATAAGTTTGTGTATAGTTACAACTTACCGAGTACCTAGGATGGAAACAATTTGTTCGTCTCAATCACCCTACGAATAGCAACCTCCCCAAGGGGGTGAAGCAAAGCAGTCACAGCAGTGAATGATGATTATTACTATCAAGTAATCAATGTCTGGGCAACTAAGCAATTACTCACGAGGTAACTGTGGACTACTACTAACTACCTGATGTATCAATCAAAGGGCGGCAGAGGGAAGAAGAATAGTAGGTAATGCAAGTCTAAAGAAGTTGATTCTCTTTCTGTCTGTGCCTCATCTCATCTCATCTCATCTCTCCTCTCATCTTCATCCCCTCCCTCTCTCCCTACGAGTGAGTACTCCGTAATTAATCTGCAGAGGTAATTAAGTGCTCGATCCCACTACTCAGACTACGAGGTGACATGTTTATTACCACCAACCACCAGACGGTAAATCACCGCTAGCAATTCGCCAATCACCCCCCAACTCCTCTTACTCCTTCTCCTTCATCCCCCTCCCCTCAAAGCCTCAAACGATAGGAATAATGAATGGATAAGAGGACGTGCGTGGTTCCGACTAGTACCCGTTCGGGTCGGAAATTGTACCCTTGACCTTCGTGATCTGCTACATCATGCCTACTCATACCTAATTGCAAAACGCGAAGGTCTAAATATAAGTATTTAATACTGGATACGTTCTTCAAGAATGTTCTTTTTGGAACCGGCTTGCCATATACCGGCCCACCATCTGTGTTCTTCCTTTTCCTACCGAGTAAATCAGCAAACAAATCGAATGGTCGCCTCTCTCTCTGTGTACCTGACTCAATCGAACAAGTCTATATTTTCACAAGCTTCATACACCGTACAGATCAACTAAAATAGAAATGACAATCCAGACATGACATTCTAGGACTGTCACTTGTTCCGTATCGATACGGTGCCGACGTCAAAAGCTACTATTGTACTTGGACTTGTACTTGTATGCGCCAGCCCTTAGCCGACAAGGCCGACCAAGGCATAGGGTCCACTCCACCACTTGGCAGGGAAGATGCATATGCAAATCCAAAAAGAATGCCATATCGGCCAGTTCGCTCAGTGCTGTCACTGGTAGGTTGTATCGGACATACATACAAGTATTCTCCTATTTGCCACATCGCTGCGAACGATTCGACCTTCGCTCGCTCCATTGGCACCTTTTCCGAACATCATGCAGCGAGATGCGAGCGAGGGGAGCGGAGTGACAATCCATACAATAATAGACTAGGGATTGGCATCCCCCCCCTGCCCACCCTCTACGGAGTGTCTTGCTGATGGACGTTGACTCTTCCTGACTCCCACATCGTCCGCCAATAATGCGATGTGATGCACCTCACTGTCATAGCCTGCGAGTATCCAAGGCTTACATGCTGTGTACATACTACAGAGTGCATACACATACATGACAATACCACCCGTGACCTCCTCAGCGGCTCTCTCCTGTGCGTGTGCCCCGCTCCAAGGATGCAGGCACCGAACAGCGAAACGCCTACACGCCTCATCACCTGCGCGCATCCCGCCTTCCCGGGGCCAGGGAATCCAAGCAGGTCTCACTACAGGTACCTATATCGACCAACTTGTAAGATGAGGGGCGCTCAGGTAGTACCACCAGTGGCACCAGAGTGAACGCGCACCGTGGACAATTACTACATCCAGGCTAGCTGCCGGTGCTGACCAGACTCATCATCGCTAACGCCAGCAGTGTGAACGAGCGAGCTGAAGAAGGCTGATGAGATGACAGCAGCGTTCATCGACGAGCTGCAAACCACTGCACTCACATGGGATATAGTTGCGTGGAATCGATTTTCGGGCTGGGCTGAGTCCTCCGAGATCTGCTGCAGAAACGCAGATCGAGCAACGGGACTGCTATAAAACATTCACTATTGTGAGGCATGTTGCGTGAAAGGGAAAGATGAGTAGGAAGTGATTATCATACTTTAGCCAGCCCGAGGTCGGTGGCATCGCTTGGGCCATGCACGTCTGACTGAGGTCCTACGACACAATACGAAGCAATGAATTCATGTCTGGCACAGCAATCAATCAAGATCAACGACCGTGAGACCCCGACTCGCGCATCAAACTCGCCCCAGAGGGCCACCGAAGAACGGGGAATGTCGAGGAGCTGCATCGACGACGCAGTATTCTTACGAGTAGGGACGATCCGCCAATGAATGAAGATTCTTGACGAGATTGAACGATGGTGAGCTGCAGCTTGAGGTTCAATGATTATTACCGCTTCGGTGCACTTTGTACGGGACCCTGATGTGTTTTGGTGTAGTTAGGTACAGACCGTCCAGTACTCAGTACTCAGAAGAACAGACTGAGTCGTCTAGGCTTGATCTGGACCCTGTCCCTGACATCGGCGGCCCACTCACTGAATCGTCATCCTCGTCCCATTTCCTATTTCCATCATCCCCATCAGCATCAGCACATCGTTCCAAATGTCAAATGTAATCTAAAACGGCTACTAGCTTTTCCCAGTGGAAAGGTGAGCCTTCGTAATTGTACCTGCATTGGTACTCGTACAAGAACAAGAAAAGAAGCCGAGCTCTCCCAGTACCGTGTCCCAACATCCTGCACCGTTGGGCCAAACTAATACTACAATTACTGAATAGCGGGGACCGCAGATTGGTTTCAGGTGCAGGGCCCAGTCGCCAGTGTCAGATACTTGTAGTTTACGCTCAATCTCGCAACGGTGAGTACCTAGGCACCCAGGTAGAGTAGGTAGAACGTCTAAGGGGTCTATCCGTGCTTCCGCCTCCGACATCCTAGGCAGGGCAAGCACAACGGCCCACGTCAGGCTCGTGGATAGCAACGACCCGTGGAGGAAGGGACCGCACCGCTGGCTAGCCAGACTAGCGATGTTTCGAGAAAAGGGATGGATGGCTAGAACGTGACGGAGAGGGAGGTTGTCAGGAAGCCGTGCGCACAGTGATTTACGCGAAGGGGAGGCGACTGGGAGCGGTCAAGCACGGTGGGTGTAACAATTGGGAAAGTACGGAGTAGGTTATCTAACAGGTATAAAGATGGCACTGCTGTTGTTTTACCTGGACATTGTCCTTTTCTTCGTCGATTGGGATAATCCATTATGTTACCTCGGTGCAGTACTGAATGTGAGGATAACATAACCTAAACGTAAACCTAGATCTGTTCGATGTTCTTCAAAGATTCTCAAATCCCAAATCAGGCCATACTATAAAATGGATAATATTGATTCTCGAGTAACGCCGCAAGTCATCTCGTAGTTATTACATCATTCAGATAATTAATACTCGTAGATGTTATTCGTTGTTTATTATCGAGTAGAACGAGTACATATGACAACAAGGGGCCGGTCATCGGGGGAATGGGAGTAGTTCCTCGTTCCTATTGGTTGGAACTCCTGATGACAACCCTCTCTCCCCCGCCAACAGCTCCCGACCCCACATGGGAAACAGACCGTTCCTATCCGTTGGCCGGCTCTGGGGACATCAACTGTGTACCTAGGTATATCCATAACTACCTAACTACCTCAGTATTAGGAACATGGATGGATGATATAATTATTCGTTTATTATCACTGTCTGCGTACTACTGCTGAAGATACGACATGCTATTGCAGCCACAACTGTCACTGTCACTCCTACCACGACGCCTACGACTACCTCTACCTCTACGTACTACACTACCTCGGATCTCTCATCCAGATAACACACTTACTTCCGCAATTGCGACTACAATTAATTGTTCTTCGGTCCCCAATCGCCATTTCCATCTTTGTATTCACCGGTATTCCACAATGGCTCAGCGTCGGATCAGTACGTTCACACCCTTCCCTCGCTCTCGACCATGCACTCACTCTCTATACAGCGAACCCCGCCCTGTTGTACGCGTCTATCCATCCCTCACGTCTCACACGCATGCGCCTCGAGCGCCCCATACTGATGTAGCCCCCAGTATCTGCGATTTGCAGGATAAATTCCGGCCCGCCATCCATGAGTTCCCCAAAGTCATTTCTACAACCCAGAAGATGCTCAAAGCGAGTACGTAGGCAATGCCATCCCCAACACCTACATATGTGAACAAGCATGGAAAATTCTCAATACTGGTGTGCCTCGATGCTGCGCCATTGGGATCTCCAGGCCCGCTAGACCGAGGGACTGGGTATACCAGTACCTGCTTCGATGTCACCCACGCACCGAACCTGCCCCATGGCCGCTGACAAGGGCGCAGGCCAGATACTCAATATCCCCGTCTTCGCCACAACCCAGAACAAAACACGACTTGGCGAGACATGCCCAGAGCTAGGGCTGGACGCTGCCGATGGCGTGAAGACAGTTATACACGCGGATAAGACCATGTTCTCCATGCTGTACGCTCTTCCCACTTCTTCTTTGGCCCGGCGCTCTTCCTCGGTCGTCTGACTGTGCCCCTGTAGAACTCCCGAGGTACGCAAAGCTTTGGAAAAATTCGACTCGAAGCTATCCTGCGTCATCGTCGGCATCGAGTCCCATATCTGTGTGAGTATAGCAATACACTCGGCGTCTCGACTAAGCCGCTAATCTCGGATCAGGTCACACAAACAACGCTTGATTTGTTGCACGAGGGACATAAAGTCTACATTCTCGCCGACGGTGTAAGCAGTTGTAATAAGGAAGAAGTACCGATCGCCCTAGCTCGACTCCGCCACGAAGGCGCCGTGGTCACCAGCAGCGAAAGCTTCCTCTACGAATGCATGGGCGATGCAGGAATCGAAGAGTGAGTTGAGAATTCAGGGTTTTGCCTTGATTTGCCTCTTTTCATACTCGCCAGTTTCTCAATCCCCCCAACAAACCCGTGTCGCAACATCACTGACGCAGTGTTCCTAGGTTCCGCCAGATAGCACGTTTGGTCAAGGAGACATCCTCATCTACGAAGGATACACTCCAAACACTTTGTAAAATTTAGTGTACCCAAGTTGCTTCGCCAATATCACACGTTTAATTGAATCTCGTTTCATCGCTATGAGTGGCGCTTCCTATTTCGTCGTGCTCAATTTATATCTATTAATATCAACGGAGAATTTCGCCAAATTCTCTGAAATGAGTCTGGAACGAATCATGACATTGCCGGATCGCTAATCGCCGTGCTAGGGCTCACGATATTGTACGGACCGTACCCACTTGGGACAATGAATTGAGTTGTCAAGTTTGCTGCTCATTCTGTTTCTTCTCTGTCGTCGAAAGCTCGATCGGCAAAGCTAACTCCGATGTACGAATCGCCATCCCGGGGCAGTATCTCCTTCATGCTATTATTTTATAATACAAAACCATAGTATTTCGAAAGCCACCCTGGAGGCTTCCCTTACTGGTATTCCAGAATACCAAGATTCCCATCTCTAACCTACCTACTTGTGGCTGAATCTGTCCTGGTCTTCGAGTACACCCCTTGCCATTTGCAGTTGCTCATCTGTTTGACATATCAAAGTCCTAAAACGGTTTCCAGTCTTACTGATATCAGTAACCACCTGTTCAGGCGATTGTTTGTTCTTGTCCAAATCAATTTCGAAGCCCAGGCACCTCACACTCTTCACCACCTCTTCCCGCAACCTCGTACCCTTCTCTCCGATCCCGCCCGCAAATACCAGCGCATCAACGTTCCCATCGAGTTTTACAAAGTACGGCCCCACGTAGTTCAAGATACGATCCACGAAGATATCAAACGCCAACCTATCCTCCTCTCTCTCCGAAGCACTGATCGCCCCGAAATCAGTCGTCCCCGTCAAGCTCTTCCAGCCCGACTTCTTATTCAGAATCTCTTCCGCCTGCGTGATGTGCAGATTCGCAGACGAAGCACGGGACGGCTTCCCCGCAGAATGCGTGAAGTGAAACATCAGACTAGGATCTATGGAGCCAGAGCGCGTGGCGCCAGGCAGACCAGCCAGAGGCGTCAGGCCCATCGAAGTGTCGAACGAACGGCCGCTCCGTATGCAACAAGCAGAGGCGCCCGAGCCTAGATGAAGCGCTACTATATTCAGCTCTTCTTTGGGCTTGTTCAGGTGCTGGGCGACCTAGACGCACGCTGTCAACAAAGAGATGCCCTCGAGTGGGGCGGTCTAGGATCGTATTCAGACCAGAAGCTACGGGTACTCACAGCATGAACAATAAAGTCGTACGAGATGCCATGGAATCCGTACTTCTTCAACTTATTCCTTTTCGCCACGGATTGGTCAATAGGGTAGGTCTGGATGTGCTCTGGGATGCTGGTATGGAATGCGGAGTCAAAGTAGGCGACATTGATAGCATGTGGCAACAATTCCGACACCGACTTGACAATGCTCAGCGCGGGCGCATTGTGCAGTGGCGCCAGGTCGCTCAGCTCTTCAATGTGGTGGTACGTATCTTTGTCGATGACCTGGCTGCGCGGGTAGTCCCCGCCGTGGACCACGCGATGGCACGTGTACTGTATATCTTCTTTCTGCGCCAGTTCCGGGAGTCCAGAATCCTGCGTCAGGTGGTCCAGGATGAAGCGGAAGGCGGATTCCTGCGAGTCGATGTCGGATAGCTCGCGGTCTTTGATGCGCGTTTCTCCGCGGGTGTATTTCAGCTTTGCGGGCGGTGCGGTGAGGCCTGAGACTTCGGCTTCTGCGAGCTGGATTGGGTCGATCTGTGAGGAAGATGATGGAGGTGATTTATAGACTGATATCTTGACGGATGAAGAGCCTGCGTTTATAGAGAGGATTATGTTAGACATTGTGCCTTTGGATCATGGACTTTTTGGTTGAAAAATGGTATCAGCTATATTATTTCGAAAATACTTTTGCCTCTACAGGTATTAAGGTGTTTTCCAGGATTGTATATCGTTCTCCAGCACACAAGCCTAGTATTTTATTGAAGTCTAATCATCGGAATCGGGCGGCAACTACTACGCAAGAGACTACGACTTAGTTCTCCCCTCGCACCTAACTAAACTCCACTCCTAGGACATTCATTTCGTCACTATGCGTCTATTGAAAATTCCCTTTCCAAAATCATTACATTTTCCGAGCAAATTGATGTTGCAAAAGAAGTGCGGGCAAAGTGTAAAGTGTAGACGGCGTAGTCGCGACGTATGACGTCAGAGATATTTATCTTTCCGAAGGAGTGAAATCCACAACAAGTGCGGGAAGTTGTCGATTTTATGGTTATGTAATTGTGATCAACGGATTTATCTTGTAACATATAATTGGTGGGTAACTACTGTTGCTCGTTCTCTCAGGAAGATGCAGTAGATTGATTTATCCTCCTGTCGAAGCAATTTTCCGGAGGCGAAAATCAGTGTCGAGGTTCGTTCTTCGGTCACTCTATCCTTATGTCTAAGGGCCAGGCAGAAGATGACTTACAGTTTGGGGGTTTCATCGAGTACATGATATTGAGGACGGCTGAAAGTTTGGTCGAGAGTGTGTGGAATATGACACCATGAGATGTTTTCTGTGGCTCGCAATGAAGTAAGTCTTGTATCTGGTTTTTGGTTTGTGCCCATATATAAGTTTAAATCTTGGTCTATTTCTATGTCTATGTCTATGCCTATGCCTATGCCTATGCCTATGCCTACGTCTACGTCTATATCTAAGTTCAAGTCTAAGTCTATGTCTATGTCTCATGATCTATTCTGATATGCGCCAGATGACTGAAAAGCTAAGGCCAAACTCCTGACAATGCGACCCATCCATCTAAAGCTTCCTTCCAGCACCTATCCCAGCTAGGTTGCATCTAGTCGCACTGCGTGGTGGAGTCCTCAATGTCACGCTTGTTGTACT
This sequence comes from Aaosphaeria arxii CBS 175.79, assembly GCF_010015735.1. NCBI lineage: Eukaryota > Fungi > Ascomycota > Dothideomycetes > Pleosporales > Aaosphaeria > Aaosphaeria arxii. Next base: position 101,971 of record NW_022983477.1, on the reverse strand, counting down.
TCTTCTGGTGCAGCTTGACGATTGCATCTTCGCATGCATCCATCAGGGTCTCAAGTTCAGCTCCCGGAAAAGCTTCGAGGTCACGCAACTCAACAATTGGAGCCTCATCAGTCGACCCGAAGACTTTTTCCATCTTTTTCCCCCGAGCTCCGATCTGGCCATGTCTCATTGCCTTGTCCATAAGACTCAAAAGATCCATCTGCTCCACAACCTTCTTTGCCTTAGGATCATATCCTTGCACATAATTCACAAACTTTTCCACTTCAAGCTCTGCCGCCTTAATATCGTCCGCCTTGTCATCCCAGGTCTCGGTGACTGCGTCTGTCTCGCCGACCTTCCACGCGAACTTGGTTTTGCCAAGCTTGTCGTCCTTCTTCGTGATCTTCTCGATGATATCGTACAGGGATACCTTCTTGTCCTTGAACTGTTCTGCTAGCTTCTTCTCGATGAATTTGTCGTACATCGCGACGAAATTAGTGCGTGGCATGACTGGAAGCAAATGCTTTGGCCCTTTCGAACGGTCCGTTTTCTCTGCGAGAACGCAGTACGAGGCTAAGAGGGAGAAGAAACCAAGAAATTCCTCATCTATGTCGGCTGGTTTGATTTTCTTGAACGTTTTGAAGTCGTCCTTGTCAACAATCTCGATGTTCTTTGACCACAGGATTGTTCCACTGGTCAGAGGACCCTTGGTTCCAGCCTTCCAATCTTTCAAAATTTGAAGAATGCCTCCCAACGGCAATGCAGTCGTCACCTGTGGGGTGATCTTTATGCTCTTGGCATCAATCGCATCCTTTGGCCACTGGACGATCCAGTCGCCTTGATCGTTAAAGTCTTCGACTTTGACTTTGCATCCACCGTTGCGGCAGGGTGCCCATGCGTCCTGTGCACGTATGTCATTAAGCGAAAGCATAGAAACGGGCAGTGAACATCAGTTCGTACCATGTACTTGATAATTTCTTGTGCGATCTCCTTCGTCTTCTGCTCTCCAACCTTGTACGTGAGACCATCGACGATGATTTCTGGCATGACTGTTACAAGATTGCTAACCTCGACAGTGAGTTTCCAAGGTTGCGTTATGTCAAAGTCAAGGCCGACGGGTGTCATAGTGCGGCCCTTGACCAACTCTCGCTTTGCTCCTTCCATATCGGTAGGGCCTTTGATGACAAAGTTACCGAGTTCGAATTCGAAACCAATCCCAGCGGGTTCTGCGCGCCGAGACAGTTCATTGGCAAACAGTTGAGATGGCACTGATGACACGGGGTCGAAAAGGCTTGTAAAAGCAAGAAGTAACGAAAGGGCGGTACTGGCCCCGAAGAGCTGCTGGCCTCGGGGTGTGGATAGCATATCGGTTGCTTTCCTCGAAGGCAACAGTGTATGATAGAGAATTGGTATTTCAGATTGATGAAGTAATGCAGAAAAGATATTATTGCGCAGCTAATGATGCAGTATGGTTTTGATAATGTACGGAGAGATATAATTACAAATTTATATATGAAGGGAAGATCTATAGAACAACGATTGAAGTCACTGTGTTCTTCTTGACTTCATCTTGCTACTGTGTACCATGCATTTCGTGTTGGCCACGATTGCCTACCCTTCAAGACGTATACCTGTATTGAAACCTCATACTTTGTCCATATGACAATGAAAGAAACTTGGAAGAGGACACTGTGAAGGCATCCAAAGCCACTGAACTCGGGTCTGGCCAATTTTGGGTCCGAATACGAGCATGGAAATGGAATCTCGACCAACTCTATCAAGATTGGACCGAATTCAGAGAGAAGGATTAGTTCCAAGCTTCTCTGGAAGATCGACCACTCCATTCCTGCAATCCGGTCATTGATTGGAGCACACTAAAGCCATGGCAAAGCCATGTCCTCAGAGAGGATTGTTCATTCAGGACACCTCTGGATTTTCATACGGCGGTAGTACAAATTCATCAGCCAGTCCGATAGCATAGCGAGCCTATATTGCGGTTGGGGCCGCCTCATGCAGCATCGATCCTACATCTTTGGTGGTCAAAGCCTGGTCATGAGCTTCAGTACATTCTTAGGAATGTATCCAGATTTTGCAGGCTACTCTTTTGCGAGTAAGGCACATAGATCTATGTCAAGTATTTGACTAGTCATCTTATCAAGAGATGAATCCAAATCAAAATGCGTGAGAGCTGTTTACCGATTAGCATTACGGTGGTCGGGATAAACTTCGATCTAACAAAATTACTAATAACCGAAAACAGAAGTATGCTGAGCGCCCCATGAGGCACAGCCTTACGCATCACCGACCGTGTGTCCAGTCGGCGCCTGCTCGTAAAACGATCCGATCTTGGACATCTGAGCACAAACCATGCCATGATCCTGCAATGACGAAACCTTGACTGAGATGTCCGCCAATTCTGTCAGAGCGACGCATTACCGCCACGACTACTACTCATGAGTTCTTGGGTTTTCCCAACCTAGAGCCTTGGTAATCACCGTTACTATTGTCAGGAACACCGGGCTATTCAAAGCACTGATAACATAAGCCAGCCCTGGCGCTCTCGTCCTTCATCTTGCGCCCTCGCATCATTGCAGGCAATTAAAGGCATTGTCAGCTCGTGCAACTTGCTTACTCACTCGCTACGTACAACCATCATTTCGCATGTCCGTCAACCTACAACCCAATAATCATCATGCCAGCTTCTTCCTTCACGTCTCTTCCGACTGAACTCATCTGTCAAGTGTTCCAATGGTCAGACGACTTTTCGGCAGTGGCCGCACTTGCCCAAACAGCACGTGTCTTTTACAACAGCTGGCGAGAAAATCCCACTCCCATCTGCCGGGCAGTTGCACCTCGTGTCTTGTCCAACATCGGCGCCGCCGAGCGATTACTCAACGTGCAGGAGGAAGCTGAAGCTGAAAGTCCAGCGCAGCATGAGCAAGGACCAAAGTCCATCATTCGAGCCAAGCGCCTCCTGGCCAACGCTCGTTGTGCCTCAGCTGCCAGTAATAGATGGGTACAATTTTGTCAAATTGAGCATTTCAGAAATGACAGCGAGGGTAACCTAGCGCCCATGAGACCACATGAGATCGCACGGTTTGAACATGCCTTCTATTGTGTCTGGACTATTGGAACCATGGCAAAAGCTCCACACTTGCAAAAGCAAGCATCCGCATTTCTGGACCAAGCTAGCCCGGCAGATTTAGCCCGTCTCGACGAACTGGCAACATGGGCTTCAAATTACAACGATAATGACTTCGAATCAGTGGGTCTTGATCTTGAAAGTGAAATCTGGCGGGCCGGGTACTCTCTGGTCTCGGATCGGTGGAGTGCATGGCAGGCTAGCGAGGAGAATAAGGGACCACGAATCTATATGGCCTCCAAATACGAAGGTCCCATAGGCTTCTTTGCTTTCTTTGATCATACTCAAAGATGGATCGATATGATAGAGGAGAACGGGAAGAAATGAAGATATCTTGAAGCTTATGCATCCGCGACCGGAACATTAGTTTCCAATGCAATGTATTTTCTGTCTCTGAATATATCTCTTTACATCAAGTGAACCTCAAATTGTATGGGATATCCCAGGAATCGCGCTCAAAAGAGTGCGAAGCCACAAAAAAAATAACTTATGTATCAAGGCGAGTTGGGGATTGATATTTGTTGTATCGTCATACCCAACCATATCTAAGGAGTTCTCCCTCGCTCCTATTTCGATCATATATTGAGATTTTATCATGATATTCTATGATAACATAGACCAATGACACAATTCATCTGAACGGCCTTTTTCACGTAATTCCAGAGTGGAGAAGACACGTACAAGGAGAAAGATGACTGTTTTCCTTCCCGAGGGCGATGACCGGCGTCACATTCATGTAGTTCGCTTTTCCATGCTTTGACTCATTGATGACTGTGGCGTGCCTACATTGACGGAACTTTCCAATGGTGCGGGCGGTTGTTCATGTGCTACACCATTGAACAGATACGCACTCGTAGAATTGTCCCTTTGTGCTCAAAATATCGTTGATGAAGCAATAGTAGACATCGCAAACTCCATACTCAAGATATCTGGATTTTATTGGGTGGAGTCATCAACATCCTCAACCCCTATGGGTACCTAGATAGGTACGTCGTAAAATCATTGATCCCCACGGAATCAAACGTTACGAGGTGTAGCGCGCGGCCGCGGTCCGGGTACCATTCCCGAGCAGGCCCTGGCGATTCCTTCCGCTAGCATGAGCGATCCTTATCGCCCACCCGCCGTGGAGAATGAAACCACAATCATTGTACTTACTGTGCACTGTATCACAACATGTTTGCATGTTCTTGACATCTTTGACTGAAACAAACATTCTTGCATCACGTTAGCACAGCCCTAGGATATCACAATGCCGGCGGACGGTGATGACGCCAGCCCCATTACCATCGCCGAAGTCAAGGATATTGCCCGCAAACGACTGCCGAACAATGTATGGCAATACTATGAGACAGGCACTGACGACGAATTCCTAGTCGAGCGCAACGAAGCTATCTACAAAGAGTAAATTTCCAATTTTGATATATTATCTTGTGCCGTGCCAATCGAGGACTAATTGCTCGTAGGCTTTTGCTTCGGCCAAAGTTTTTGCGCAATGTTCGCGACGTTGATACATCAACCACCGTGTTCGGGAAACATTATGACTTTCCCATTGCCATCGCGCCCAGCGCTTACCAGAGACTTGCTGGTCATCAGGGCGAGGTCGACATTGCTCGCGCCGCCTTTGCCCTTGGCACTAACTTGTGTCTCTCTTCCAATGCCACAACGTCGATAGAGGATACAGCAAACGCGCTTGACAGCCGCGATTCAAAGTACCCTAATCCATGGTTCCAGCTCTATGTTTTAGGTAATCGCAACGCATCTGCTGATCTAATCCGTCGTGCTGAGGCGGCTGGGTACGAAGCGCTGGTTTTGACTGCGGACATGCCTGTTCTGGGCAACCGTTTACACGAAAGAAAACATGCGCTCGTCATGCCAGATCATTTGAGTATGGCAAACTATGCGGGCCGCAAAGCAGGTGCGGTATCCAAGGGTAGATTATTGTTGAATGCTGCAACCGCGAAGGAGGCGCAGGATATCATTGCCGAGCATTCACCAGCCCTTCCGGATACAAGTATGCACTGGGATGAGGTCATCCCTTGGCTTCGCTCACAGACAAAAATGAAAGTACTTGTCAAAGGCATTTTGACCTCTGAAGACGCGCACTTGGCACTCAACGCAGGTGTTGATGGAATCGTCGTTTCCAACCACGGCGGGCGAGCCCTCGATGGCTCTGTATCCACTCTTGAGGCTCTTCCCGAGATCGTAGATGCAGTGCGTGGCCGAGTTCCCGTCATATTCGACGGCGGCATCCGTCGCGGCAGCGACGTCTACAAGGCTCTAGCTCTTGGTGCGGACCTCTGTCTCGTAGGCAGACCAGCACTCTGGGGCCTCTCGTACAATGGGCAGAAGGGTGTAGAGCATGTGCTTCATATCCTTGAAAGGGAGTTTTGGCGAACAATGACACTGACGGGCGTAGTCAATGTCAAGCAAATAAACAGAACCATGCTAGGCAAGGCGAAGATACACGGATTTGGGATTGCAAAACTATAGGTGACGTTGGAGGAGCATCTACAGCTATGCCTAGACTTTCCGAATTGCTGCATTACACCCATGTACTTGGCTGTGTACTTGTACCTGAGTGCATGCGATGCTAGTTGTTTTAACCTATGGTGGCAATTATACGGGAGGCGCCGCTGCGTGTTCAGGCACAATAGGGCCTTGTCTTGAGTAATTTCAATCCATTATGGCCGAGTTTAAGCGTTTTACATTCTCTTAACTGACTAAGATTAGTTATCGCAAATATAGAAGAACTAGACGTTAGTTTGGAAAAGCTTGCCTCCCTAGTGGCCGCCTTAGTGCGGCTCTACAATGCGAGAAACATAACTATTACCCTACCGAAACATGGTGATGGAACCTATAAAGTGATGCAGGAATGAATTTTTACAGTCATTCAAGGCATTTCACGTTAGGAAAGAGTATACAAATTTGCACGTAATGCCATTCAGATCAATAGGATGTTGTTCAATCTACATAAGTCAAAAGACTCCCAGAGTAATCCAAAAGTATGTGGTGTTACGCTTGTTCGAAGGCCAAAAACCAGTTATGGTCCGTTCGAGGGCATTAAAATTTCTTTCGATAGAGAACGACAGACCATGTCAAGAACTGGCCGACTAAAAGCGCTTTCGGGCTGGATTCGGCAATGCCTACATGTTTTGTCGAGTAAAGAAATTTTCTGTCTTTGAAACCTCACTGTTGGACACCCCAAATCCTGCCCCGCCCTTCATTCAATAGAACATTACACACAGTTTCCAGTTTCGTCATGGCGGAGCAAGTTGAACATACCCTCGCTGCGCATAAACGCAACAAAGTGGCAGCAGAAGATCCTGACGCCATTCAATCTGCCCTGGACAACGACATCTATGGCGAAGATACCGACATCAGGGATCAACAGCGCATCAAGAAGATTGCCGCAGAAGGAGATGCTCATTTTCATCGTTTAGGATGGAAGCGACTCGCAGTCGTTACTATCGTAGAGGCGATTGCTCTCGGAGCCCTCAGTCTACCTTCTGCATATCACACCATTGGCATGGTTCCTGGTGTTCTCTTGACAGTAGGATTAGGGAGTGTGTCCATATTCACCAGTTACATCATCGGTCAAGTCAAATTGGCATATCCCGATATTTCTCATTATGCTGATGCTGGACGCTTGTTGTTCGGTCGCATTGGATATGAGATTTTTGGAGCTGCCCTGCTCCTGGAACTCGTCATGGTTGTTGGATCACACGCATTGACTGGAAGTATTGCACTCATCGATATCAATGGCGGACACGTATGTTCTATCGTTTTCTCCGCGGTATCAGCCATAATCCTTCTGATCCTCGCCATACCGCCTTCCTTTTCTGAGGTCGCAATTCTGGGATACATTGACTTCGCTTCGATTGTGCTTGCCATTGGAATTACCGTCATCGCGACAGGCGTTCAGGCAACTGATTCGTCGGGTGGACTGTCTGGAGTTGACTGGTCTGCATGGCCCAAGGAGGGTGTCACATTCTCAGAAGCTTTCGTCGCGGTGAGCAACATTATATTCGCATTCAGCTTCGCCATTGGTCAATTCTCCTTCATGGACGAGATGCATACGCCAACAGATTATATGAAGTCCATCTGGGCATCTGGATTCATTCAGATCACGATATACACCCTAACCGGCGCATTATGCTACGCTTTTATCGGATCCTCCGTTCAGTCACCAGCACTTCTGTCGGCTGGTCCACTGGTTTCAAAGGTCGCATTTGGCATTGCCTTGCCTGTTATCTTCATCTCTGGATCCATCAACACAACTGTCGCTCTCCGCTACCTTCACGGTCGTATGTTTAAGAACTCCATTCTGCGCTTTATTAATACATTCGCTGGATGGACCTCTTGGATTGTACTTGTTGTGATTTTCACCATCATTGCGTGGGTCATTGCTGAGGCAATCCCAATCTTTTCAGACTTGCTGTCCCTGGCTTCTGCATTGTTTGTTTCTGGATTCTCTTTCTGGATTCCCGCCATCATGTGGTTTAAATTGCTCCGGAAGGGCAGCTGGTATTCGAAGAAGAACCTGATCATGAGCATGGGATGTCTTTTGGCACTTATCATTGGATTGGTCACACTCGGAGCAGGTACCTATGCTACTATTAAGGACATCGTAAGTCGCATACTTGATTTATCCTTCCACAAGATTTAGAACTTCAACTAATCTCAAGCAGATCAAGGAAACTTCGCAAGGAACGGCCCATAAGCCTTTTACTTGCCGGTCTACTACGACTTAAGGTGAAATTCAGCTCAGGATCGACATGTCTATAATGGTACATCGTTTATTGGAATGGCCATACCAGATGATTCAGAACATGTAATATAGAAATCCCTTTTCTAGGGAATGTTTGTCGAGAACGCAAGAATATATAGAGAAAGGAGCGTAATACAACGAGTTTATATCTTGATACAATTTCATAATTGAAGTAGGACGAACAATCTATAAAACACATCGGATCGAGTGCACGTCTAGAAAAGGTCGCTGAGAAAAGACAAATAGGTAATCTGAATTGGCACGAAACCTTAACATCTCACTACCTCTAGTGGAGTGTAACCACTAATCCATCTGTTTGCTCGACAATCGCCTCGCCATTCATTATACCCTGGATATAACAGTCACCCACGACGGTACGGTGAAAGTATTTCGAGGACTCAGCTGCGATCTTACTCCGGAGATTTTGAGATATTTCTGATGCAGCGCCATCTAGCCGTCGTAGCACAAAAGGAACCTTTGATCCGTAGGGTATCCACAATTCATCACCAGGACAGGCATCTGCCGGCCCAAATCCAATGCGACCCTGGGTGGTGGTGAAGAAGGCTCTATTGCATATGTTGTACTTGATGCAACTCCCCACCATGGCCCCCCTAGGTTCCTCCATTGCTGTTGAGTACCAGATCCAATCTCTCATCGATGCCAATACTTCTTGCGATGGCTCGATTCGTTCACCACGATTTCCTGCAGGCCTATATCTGTTTCCTAGCGTGGACCTTAGGAAGTCATCCCTGTCTCTGTACTGTCCTACACAGGGGGACTCGCGGTGACAAAGCTTCGCAGAAAGGTCTCCACATTCTCGGAGGAATGTAGCCATGCTCTCAAGCGACTCCGAAGGGAGGAAATTTCGGCTAACTGTAGCCACTGTTTCGATAAGGGCAGCGGTGATAGATATAGATTGCCCATCACAGTCCGAAACCATAGCTTTCTTGGGACCTGAAGCACGATAATCTTCTCTGTTATCATCCCTTAATTCCTGAATGATTTGGTCGACCCGACTTGGGATCACTCCAAAGTCCTTCGCCCATGTTGGTAGATAATCATGGTGCAAAGGATTATCGTATAACACTGAGAAATTTCCAGAAAGTAGCAATTTTCGGCTGAGTTGTAAATTTATGTCGTTCATCTGCGCGCCGTAATCTGCTCGAATTGGCCTGTCTTCTTCAGCCAGTACGCCAAGGAGTCCATAAACCTTGTCTCGTGGGTCGCTCGAAAGTCGATTGCTGAATTTTTGGAACAAACGTACAAAGTTTGCCTGATTCGGGAGCTTATCAGTGGGCAGTTCGTCAATTTTGGGTCGACGCTCATCCAAGGCCAGCACAGCGCGATGAAATGTGGATAACGACATGTAGGTCGGCTCGCCATGCGTTGGAAAACACATGAACCGGTAGATTCGGTCTCTCATGTGAGAACAGCAGTTATCCGCATGTATGTGCCAATTTTTGGCTGCCTGGACTACCGTGGCCCAGGAGATGGTCAGGGATCCGCACATCACAATTCCATCCTTTGGTAATACAGCCTCCTGAACCGTCCAGATCCTTTGCCACCAGGGGCGGCGCAAGAGCGCTAATAGAGCTTGGATCGAGTCGCCAAATCGATTATCACCCTGTAAGTGGCAGAGGCCAGATATCTCCCTAAGGTGTTGGTCTTTTGCAAGTTCTTGTATCAGATCGAAAGCTTTAGATATCTCCGGTTTTCGACCGTGCCAGCGGCATGTTTTCTCGTTTCCAGGATAGGGAGGTTCGCCTTCTAAGGCAAGATGGTAGAGGTTGTGATCATACTCGTATTCACCGTAGCCATGAGAGAATGGTGCGGAGATCATGAGCCGATCAGGAAAGGTATACCTGTTTCTTATGAAATAAGATACCGGCTCACAAGTTGAGTCATCTGTCTTAGAGGATTCTGTGAGACATGTCCCGTACGATTTGTTGGAGCACCAGCTGTCACTATCCTCGAAGTCCTTGCCCAACCAGATGATAACGGATTCACATGAGCTGTATATCTCACTCATCATGTTAACTTGCCATGACTTCTCATCTTGATCGTGTTGATTAATCGAGAGGAGATCGATCCAAAAAGTCCTGGATTCGGCCTCCTTTCGTACATACCGGAGCGCTATGCCTAGATTATTTCTCACTTGGAACGGCTTCCCATCTAGTGTGATTGTTTCTGTAAGCCCGGGCTCTCCCCAGACGTACGAAAGAGCACAATACTCTGGGTTGTTGTCAAGTGTCACTATACGACTTTCGCAAGATATCGGATCATCGTAGGTACCGGCGTGCAGGTCAATGATCCTAAATTCGTGACTGTTGGCTTTCAACGGTTTGTACCTGTGCTCCTCATTCATTTTCGTTTGATGACTTAGGTCTGCTGTAATGTTCGGGATAGTCAATGCTGTTGTTCGAGAAAGTGAATTGTTATTCTGGTATTTGATGAATGTAGTTGAATGAGAAAGAGGACATGGAATCTCGACACTTGAGCTTAGTAGGTACTTGGTTTCAGATGCAAGGCTGTGCAGCGTAGTGGGGGCCAAAACTAAAGTCTCCATGAATCCTCCTCGCTTCGTGCGATTAACTGTGGAAAACTAGTTGAATGCAAGCAGCAAGACCTTTTAAAGAATCATAACAACTGTATCTGTCTAAGATTTCATTCGTTCGTTCACGAAATCTCCGAGGATGTTGAGTCTGGTCCCGTAATAGCATCAGACTTTATATGGTGACGATGCGATCATTTTACTCTGAACCGACCGTTATTCGCCGTTACTGCCCCCGAGGAAACACCGTCAAATGTAATACAGAGATATGGATTGAATGAGCTGTCATTTACGTTTCCAGATATTATGATCTGTTCCACAGGCTTTGTTGGCAGTCACGTAGTTTGCAGAAATACAGGCTTTTCTTAGACGGGCCTCGGTATGTTGCGCTAAGAATCTTTATTTGGGTCGACTTCATATGGCGACAAGGTTCGATGCATTCGAATCCAGTAGACCTGCAGTGCTCATTCGCTTTTCTATCTAACAATTACTGTCTACCGAATGAACCGCCGATCGAATCTAAGCTCAAGTCAACATCGCAATGGTTTGCAATGTCAACCCATAACTGTGGGTCGTCATCGATACTGAAATGAAACGATTGGGGTAAAATCAGGCTTGGAGCATCGTTTGGCATATACGTCGATGAGCCATCCCCACATCCAATCCCCGTATCATTTGAACCATTTGCATTATCCCTTGGTTGTAAGGAAGCCTGAAGGCTCAGAAGTTGCTGGTGACGCGCTCTGATAAGGTGATTACCCCTATCTGCCATGCCTTTCAGTATTCCTAGGCCCTCTCCTATTGAAGTCTCTGTTTGGCCGGATGAGGATAATGCCGCGTTCGCCATGATAAGAAGTAAGGTTGCCGAGAAAGCGTATTCGCCCTCTAGATAGCCGTAAGTAGCTATGATGGATCAAGTTAGCTATCATCGGCTTTGACTTTCTGTCACTCATTCACGTACCTATCATATCGAACTTCTGAGCCCTTCCCATAAGAGCAGTCGCTTGTATCGCTGCTTCAACGGCGTATTGTACCAAGAAAACGACATTTTCAGAAAGCCCTACTTTCCAATCTCTAATACTCACTCCTGCAACCTCTGAATCTAAGAATTTTCTAATTATGTAGTAAAGAAGAGGTCTAGTTGTTAGAGCAATGCAGGAGTATAACAATAGGTAGATGTTAACGATTGCGCGGTCTGGTTTCTTGTCAGGTTGCGATAAATCGGATCGCACAATCTCAGGCATGAATTGCAACCAATCGGACAGGGAGTTGATGATGTCTCGAATAGAAGAGATTAGTTTCGGGGCAGAATGTGATCGCCTTTTGTAGATCTCTGTAAAGATAGATCAGCAACGGAAATGGAGCTTAAAGATATGGAGCTTTGCACACTCACCTTCCCCAATTTTTCCTAGCAATCTTGCGAGTTCAGTATACTTGACCAGAATGATATCCCTCGAAGAGATACAAGGACTGTCCTATTTCAAAGGTAAGACTTTGCATTAATCAAGCAAGATACTGGGGGCAGGTTGACTAACCGTGAACGTTGGGAACGGTAGCGTAATGTCCTCGTCGCGAATTGTAATCGCATGTCCGGATTTTATTGAGAGTATTCTGGAATATGAGTTAAAGTGGTATCTCGTAGGTGATTAATGGAGATGGGTTACCTGTCCAAAGAGTACAAGGACCACCAAACCTCTGTTCGCCGTTTCTGTAGAGAAGAATCTATCCCAGATTCTGCAACTTCCTGATGAAGACCAAGCGACAGAGCCATGCGTAACGCAACTCCAATCTTCCCAATGACTATGAGCTAGCGTACTAATTGTAATTGTAGAAAATGTAAAACTTACGTAAATAAAAGCTGCATCCGGCCGGTTCAGATTCTGCATGTAGTAGGCGACATAAGCCAAAACCTCAATGAACTGTAGCGACGGTCTTTCATGAATAGCTGGGAGGACATCGAGAGCTGACTGAAAATATGAGAACCCGGGGGGTCCTTGATTATTTGTCCACTGATTGATGGAATATAGCTGACCAAGAGATAGAACGACGAGAACTTGGCAAATCGTCAAACGCGTTTCTACGCGCGTTAGATCCAGCTCTTTCGAATGGACATAATCGAGCCGCTGGTAAAAATCATCTGGATGCAATGATGAAAATATTGATCCAATGAAGACATGCTGTGCCTGAAAAAGCTGTTTGCATAACTCAATTGGGGGTAAGTCCGGTATTGAATGGTCGGACGAACGACTTAAACAAGAGACATCATAGAGAGGTGGAGCTGCATAAGCAATTGGAAGTGTCGAGGGATTCATTCTCATGACAAGATGTGTTGAAGAAGACGCGCCAATGGAGTCTAGTCTACACTGTGAGTCTGTGGAACCTGTCTGTGAGAATGATAGCAGAGATTCAGTCAGAGCTTACGTTGTTCTCCTTCCGCATTCATGAGTATATTCTTGGAGCCATCATACCACCATTCGTCGTTGCCTTGCAGATTCTCCTGCATATCGCTGCCAGCAGTAGCCACATGATTTGACAAATTATTCCTACTAGCCTCTGAGTGCTCGTTGGAACGTGCTTGAGCCCGAAGTCGCAATAAATAGCTTTAAGTTTCGAGGATCAGCGAGATGTGTGTACTACTTACTATGCTTCACTGAAGCGGAAATCGAGATCTTATGGACAGAGAAAAGCTCACCTTTCAGAAACGAGGACTTTCTTTGGAGCCTCGAGATAGGTGCACTCGCGATGCACCGCGATACAAGCATTACACGACTGGGGAGGATTTCCTGTACATTTTGTTTTACGTCTGCGGCATCTGCTGCATCTATAAACACTCAGTGTTAGCAAATTGCATCCCCTACACAACATTCTCTTGATTGCTTACGCAACAGAAGAACGTTGAGTCATGACCTCTTCGAATGGGGCCGACAGTTGAATAGCTGGTACCCTATTGAGGAGGCGAAGTAGAATGGCGATTTAATTGAAGCGAGGAAGAGGTTGATGGCAGTTAGCTATCGAGTATCGGGCCCGTTCCCGGAACTTATCCAATACACGCACGGTTCTAAGTAATGAATAGTCCATTTAATTTTCCACGCATTTTGCTTTAAAGATTCGAAAGGAGGTCGGCGATATGGTAGGCCGGGAAGAAGTACCTGTCTGTAGAAAATCTAAACGTAATTAGTCGTGAACACGGAGTACAGTCAGTGAGTGGGTCCATCGGGTCATGAAGCCGATGGAGCTAAGGAAGTTCGAGGTGCCATGGTGCCCTACAAAATAAGGTTAATAATTCGGGGATGGACAAAAAGGATTTCGGTTCAGATCTTCCATTGCTCCTATAAGTCTTGTTGCGTTAGTTGAGACATTCTGCGTAAGCTTGTTAATGGCCAAAAAAGAACTCATATATTTGGCGGGATCAGAATCGCATTGAACGACACACCATTGGGATGATTTTAGATTGCTATAAATAATCACTGAAACCTTTTAGAGTAATAAAACCGTAGATATTCGCATTCTCTGCCTTCGTGTATGTAAAACTAGCAATGTATTGCTTATTGCTTATTGGACATGATTCAATTTACATAGACAAAGGAACATTGGCTTGCCTTGCGTTATTGTATGTCCCTTTTGTACAGGTCGGCTACCCGTACAATCGCTCTACTTTCAATTGGGCAGGACCGTGATTCAAGAAGCAATCTACCATTGACAATGGGGATGAATCACCCCATAGAGTATGCTTCACTCTTTTTGAAATCCATTCCACCTCTCGAACCCCCCAGTATCGAGATCGAACAAATCAAGCATCCTCCCAACGGTATGATCCGCTACATCCTCAAGTGATGAAGGTCGATTATAGAAGGCTGGTACAGGAGGAAATATTATCGCACCATGTTGTGTGACCGACAGCATATTTTGTAGATGAATACCACTCAGGGGGCATTCGCGCGTTACCAAAACAAGCTTGCGACGCTCTTTCAAGACAACATCAGCAGCTCGTGAGATTAAGTCGTCGCAATAACCGACATTTATCGCTGCGAGACTTTTCATGCTGCAAGGTACAACGATCATTCCATCGACACGATATGACCCGCTGGCAATAGGCGCAGCCATGTCGTGGTTGCTGTATACATGGTCTGCCAAAGCGCGCACATTTGGTGGAGTGTATTCCGTTTCGTACTTGATTGTGCTCTCTGCCCATTTACTCATAACAAGGTGCGTTTCGACGTTGAGTTGGCGAAGCGCAATCAGTGTCTTGATCCCGAGTATAGCACCAGTTGCGCCAGTCAAGGCAACAATGATTCGCTTCCGCCTGTGACATGAATTCGACACATCGGTGTGGTTTGGTTCCATAGTGATAACGGTAGTTTGATACAACTTTCGTTCGACTGGATATAAGTCCAATTGCTGGTATGATCTGGCTGCGTTGTTGTTGGTTTGGATGTTTATAATGGATCACCAAAGATCGACTTTTGTTAAAAAGGAAATGCACTCTTGTGACATGTTTAGACTAATCACCACATCCATGAAATATAAGGCAAGAAAAAGAACATCTAATTTATTGTGTCATTCTTGAAGGTGGTCGCTCAAAATAGCTTCTCCCTATGCGGTGCAAGTAACGGGTCCACTGCCCGATCGGTCCCCACAACCCGACGATAAAAGGTACCGTTCCACAACCAAGGACCTCTATCATGTGGTTCACCTGCACATGATCTGGAATGAAAATCCATTAGTCGGATGATCCATACGAGAATTTGGGGCCAGCATCGTGATATTAGTACTTTCGGTCCCAGCGGCCGAACAAGAGCGGGTACAGCCAAGGCGGAGACTGAACGACCTAAAGTTGAGACTTCTCAACATTGATATAATCCATCATGCCCGCGGGTTGACAGAGTAGATGTTCACTTGTCACTACAAATCTTGGGGTTCTTTCACCAATCTAAACCGCAAGGAACCAGGCTCTAATACTTCTAAATCACGATACGGCTTTCTCATTCATAATTTTGTGAGATCAGACTTACAGTTGAATCGTACGAAAACACTTCCAACATCTTCTCTACCAATTTTAATCCAATCATGCCTCTCAATTCTGCGCAGTGTCTACGCCAATTCATCAGGGAATTGGAGGATGAAGGGGACTTGTTGAGGATCACAGAAGAGGTTGATCCTCATCTTGAGATCGGAGCAATCACACGCAGGGTATACGAACTTGAAGAAAAAGCACCTCTATTCGAGAACATCAAAGGACGAAAAGGCGATGGACTGTTCCGTGTCTTTGGTGCACCAGTGGGAGCTAGTCGACTACCAGGAAAGAGGTTCATCCGGCTGGCGAAATCTATGGGTCTATCCGCTACAGCTACAGGACCAGATATTGTCGAGCAGGTGTGCAGAGTCAAGCAAAGAGCTCCCATGCCACCACGCGAAGTGCCAACAGGGCCCGTGAAGGAGTTCAAGCTTTTTGGCGACGACATTGACCTGACGTCTCTGCCAGTACCATTTCTTCGCCAAAACGACGGAGGAAAGTTTATACAGACATATGGCATGTACGTCGTAAAGACCCCCGATGGTTCTTGGGTCAATTGGTCCATCACTCGAAGCATGATTCACGATAAGCGGTCTCTTGTGGGCCCTGTAATTCCTAGACAGGATATTGGAGTCATTCGCCAAATGTGGACCGACCTTGGACAAGACATGCCCTTCGCACTTTGCTTTGGAGTGCCGCCAGCGGCAATCGCTGTTAGTGGAATGCCACTCCCAAAATGGACCAACGAAACCGGGTTCATTGGAGCCATGTTGGGGGAGCCTTTAGATGTTACAAAGTGTGAGACGAACGATCTACTGGTTCCTTTCAATGCGGAGTTTGTTCTAGAAGGTGTAGTTTCGAGAACAGAAACTGCGCCTGAAGGGCCTATGGCTGAGTACCCTGGGCTCGTCTTCCCCGAGCAGAAGAGGCAATGCCCTATCTTCAAAGTCAACGCCATTACTTATCGTCACGACCCTATATTGCCTGTGTGCGTCACCGGGCGCGCGGTAGAGGAGAGCGAGACCATCTGGGCGGTCACACAAGCAGTTGAGGTCCTAGACATTTGCCGGGCTGCCAAACTCCCCGTGAAGATGGTTTGGTCTCCATTCGAATCACATTGCCTTTGGTTCGTTGTGCAGGTCGATCGTCGAGAATTGGTCGCCTTGAAAACGAACATTAAAGAGTTCACGGAACGTGTGGGGCGGGTCATTTTCAGCTCCAAGCCAGGGTTTTACATCCCGAAACTATTCATTGTAGGGGACGATATTGATCCCACCAATCTCAATGATGTGATCTGGGCTGAGGCAACGAGATGTCAGCCTTTCGCAAACGAAGTGTTCTTCGACGAATATCCAAATATTCCGCTGATTCCATACATTAGCCATGGGATTCGGGCATCTGAGAATCACTATAAGGTAGTCAAATGCTGTATGCTGACCTCTGAATTCACGGACGAGGTATTGCCTTGGAAGGTAGGATCGTTTCGCGGTTCATATCCTGAAGACTTGCAGCAGAAGGTAGAGAAGAATTGGACAAAGTATGGATTCGGGGAGGTAACTGAATAATTTCTGTTTTGATTTCTTCTTCACGCATGACCCAGTATTATTGGACATTCTAGCTCAAATAAAATCTAAGTGCATACATGTTCGGAACCTATTTCGAAGAAAACAATAACGTAGACAACATAAGTCTGCATATACGAATTAACATCTCCTCTCTCCTGAAATATGTATAGACAACAACATTGCAGAGTCCACACGGTTTGACGCTGAAGACTGAACTGAACAGGGAGGGCTACAGTGTCTCGGGAGTCCCCAGGTAAATGCATATATTACGGCATACAAGTGCGTCCCAATTTGAATGCATGTACATGGCCGGCCCGCGCGTCGAATGCATAACATGAGCCAATACATCATCTTGCAGATGTCATTGAGGCAATTTTCAGGATACTTGACTCCGTGCGTCAACAAAGCAGGATTTCGTCCAACGGCTCGTCCCGTGAGACAAGGATTCCCGATGCGGGGAAAGTTGGCGAACCAGAGAAACGAACAGTCTCACGTTGCTTGCAAGACTACGGACTGTATGTACATTCATTAATATTGTAACGACCCCGGCCAGTATTTCGCTTCATGCATGCACCTGATCATCCCCACGTGTCGAATAGCAGTGGTTACCAAGAGTTCGAGCTATCGCAAACAGGAAGGTGGAAAGGGCATTCACAGACCGTCGTGACTCTTGACAATCCTAGCGACGGGCAACATTCTCCACAAGAAAAAACCTCCGACGCGCTAAAATGCACACCACGCTCAAGGTCATGGACGTACTCAATAGGCCCGACATCGTGAGGTACGTCTTGCCTATTATTGGACATCTATTATACACTTGGAAGCTTGATAATTTATCCAGACGGAGGTGCAGTCAACTCAGGAAGGAGACAAGACCTGTGACATGCTGCGTGGTATTCTGCCAAGGGTTAGCGATCATCGGCGATACTCCTTGACCAAGAACGCCATAACTATTGGATAATGTGTTCGAACTCATGGTTGTTGAAAATAGTAGGAGCGCGTAAATGAGTACAAGTAGTGGCATAGTTCTCTTGCGAATTATGTAGCTTTGGCACGAGTTGCAGGCAAGATTCCATAGTCTCACGAAGTAAACATTGCTCGCAGACACTTTCATCATGAAGACTTTCTTGCAATGCCTGCTCACCTCTTCGGCCCTACTTGGTGTGACGATCTCTGCGCCAACACCAGCACCTGAGCAAGGACCAAGCTTCCCCATTACTGATCTCCTCAATACCGATCTTACAATCGAGGAGTATGCCAAACAGCTAGAGGAGAAATCGACATCCGAAACAAGCGGATTGAGCAAACGACAATTCAACGGCGACACCTATAACCAGCTCACGGACGGAACGCCATGCCGTGAGATTACCGTGATTTATGCCCGTGGAACTACCCAAGATGGCAATGTCGGTGCACCGGACACTGAGGGGCCTAATTTCTTCAACGCTCTCGCAGCTAAACTTGGGGGAACCAGTCGTCTCGCAATCCAGGGAGTCACCTATCCTGCTAACGTATTCGGATTCCTAGCCGGAGGTGATTCAGCTGGAAGTACCACAACATTAAACTTGATAAATACGGTGAGTGAATCCATTTAGGGTTCAACACTCAAGATTGTGTAGTGGACTTGGCTGATTTCTCAGGCTGCATCTAAATGCCCATCGACAAAGATTGTCCTCTCTGGATATAGTCAAGGTGCTTAGCTCGTCCACAATGCAGCCCAGAAGTTGTCTGCATCTGTGGCCGCGCGGGTTAATGCAGGTATGTTTCTTCGCCAGTGCAAGCCTAGCTATGGTATGCTGACATTATAAAGTGGTTGTTTTCGGTGACCCAGATCGTGACGAGGGCTTTGGTCCCATCGCCGCCTCGAAAATACTTATCATTTGCCATGATGGTGATAACATTTGGTATGTCGTTGACTCAAATCAAACATCAACTGTGTCACTAATCAGTTGCAGTGACAATGGCATCATAATTACTCCTCAACATAGGAACTACGAGATTGATGCTCCCGCTGCGGCCAATTTCGTCGCTTCAAAGGTGTAAATAAGCGTATAGACTTTTGAAAAGCTTACGTCTTCCAGCTAGGCTTTTCGCAGATGTATTAAAAAGGAATGAACTCGAGGTACAGCCACCGGGCCGGTCATGCTAGCAAGCAAATGTGAGATGGATCACGCAATTGAGCCCTTCAAGACATTGTTCGAATATGAATTAGGAATCTCTATGAATACATGATTGGACTGCAATCTTTGGACCATGAACTTCCAGCCCCCTGAAACAAGTTGTCCTTCTCCGTGAAATAGAATCTGTCCACGCCTCAAACCAATGCTGCGATTTGGACCTGAGGGCGAATCGAAAGGATTGAAAACAAAATTAAAGAAAATACAAATAGGAAAAAGATGCTGATACAGTAGAATAGCCAATGACCATCAAAATCATCTCATGGTCGCGGGCGTCATTGGAACATACAGTATCATCTCCAATCACGACATTTCAATCCAGAAGAACTTCCAGATATCTGTCTCTGTATGATTCGCCTCAGCGGTGTGACGTTGAACTTCACCTCGGGTATTTGAGAGACTATCTTTTGCACTTTGAGATCTTCTGTAACACTCGGTACCTCTTCTTTTGGCGCAACACCGTTCGCCCATTGCTGGGTACGCAATGTACGGCTCTCACTGTTCGGATTCAGATCGGCAAACGGGCGATTCTCGCTTGATTTATCCTCGTTGGTTATCGGCGAATTAGAGTCGGCTTTCGAGCTTGATTCTCCTCCATACCCGCTATCGGCATACCGAATCTCTAGAATAACATTAGCTTAGATTTGCATGAAGTTCATCAAGCAACTACACACCCTTTTGTCCAGCAACTTGTCTTTGGATGAGGCGGCGCATTGGTGTATTGTTAAATCTTGCCTTGATTGACTCCAAGCGCTCAAACTCCTCCTTTGCCTCTCGTGCCACGCGTTGTTCTCTCTGCTCGCGGCTTTCGCTGTCTTTGTCGAAATATGCTGTGACAATCAGTTTATATGTGATTTGACATGAACGCTGGGATCATTTTACTTACGCTTCGCGCCAAATGAGAGAGTCTTGAACGTAGCAATTGACGAGGTTTTTGATTTCGAAATATCCCGATAAGCGGTGCTTCTGTTGTCCCAGATAGCTACGCTGCCGGCCTCCCATTTGAAGCGTACAGCTTCCTCGTCGGTCGAATGAATATGGTAGTCTAAGAACTCAAGCAGATTATCTGAAGTTGGTTAGTTATATTGTCTTGAAATCTCTTGCTTTCTGATCGTATTCTACCTGATTCTTTCTTTTTAAGTTCTGCGAAGCCAGTCACAGATCCCGGCGTAACATTGAGCGCCTTCAAGCCCGTTATTGGATTTGTCTGTACTGCCGGGTGGTGGCTTTCAATATCCAAGGTAGACCAGGTTTCCAGGATGGATTCGTCTGGATGCCCTTCGTCAGCTTGCGGATGATTACAGTATATGTACGCAATAACAACTCACTTGAAAGTTTAGATGAATGCACAGCGTGTAAACTGTCGAGAAAGGTTTTCATATGATCACTCAGAGCATCATATAGTCCGTATTGTGACACCTAGTTGCTATTAATCAATTGAAAAACGCTTACTACGGTTCAATCGCAATGCCTTACCCAAGAGCTTTCACATATGCTTTCAGTAGTATCTTCAATCCGTAGAATCGAGAAGTTCGGTGGGTTTTTGGCGAAGCTCAGGTCGGCGTGCCATTTGCTTTGCTGGCCGGGGGTAACATTTCGAATCTCTTTGAATTGGTGAACAGCTGTGTCGGCTTTGCCATTGCCCTTGTTGCCATAATGCTTGGATAGCTGGACTTGCTGGTCATCCGAGAGATTTTGGCCACGGAAGAAGACCACTCCTCGCTCGGAGACAAGTAGGGCAAGCTCATCAAGCTGCTCGGGGGAAAGGGACGACAACTGGATATCCGAAAGGAGTGTACCAATTGAGTCGGTCAAATCCTGACGGCTTGCATTGGATAGGAGCGTACTCTCAGTCGGTGGCGATGAGGTTTCAGTGACCATGATGTGTTCGAAAATTGGAGATGAAGAATCGGGATAATCGGTATTGGCTGCAGTCTGGTGGTCAGGTTGGGAAGATTTCAAGTCTTTAACCTCCTGTCCTTGCTTTTGGTGGGATACGAGTGCCCGTATTATGGCCGAGTCTGTTGATACAAATGCTTTATGATACAAATTCCAGGTGTTAGTAGCTAGCATACCCCGAACGAATTCCCTCGTAGCTAGACAGGCAAGGTGAATTTGTTGCGAGAAAGAAGTTAGGTGAGTAATGGAATTGTCCAAGGGTGCAGAGACAGACAGGAGCTGACCTGTAACGAGGTTGGGGAAAGTAATCTGAAGAGCAAACCGAATCCAACCCCATGTTATCTATTCGTGCAGCGGCAGAATATGGCATGGTATCAGGGAATTGAGGATAGCGTCAACCTATTAGGCCCTGGGCGACGGTATGTACAGCCCGGTTGATTGGACAAATCGGCTGTCGCAATGGCGCAATCCGCAGAGGAAATAACATCACCCTAGCCATAAAACCACGACCACTACTCCGTACTTCTACCATGATCAACCTATCCCATAGAGTTCTTATGTGTGTTGTTCATTAATTCTAGAACTCTCTCTCTCCGACTTCGGTTCGCTTGATAAGTTCAAGGGACTTTCTGTGTACTTGTACGATAACGACTACGATACCCCGTCGATGAGATTCAGGGTCTTCTTACCCCACGTGCCCATACTCAGCCAGACGTGCTCAGGAATACGCACACATTCACTCAGAAGTCTCGGACCATTAATAACGACATTAGAATTTGCATTTCCCTTACTGTATTTACGATTTTCAAAGGAGGTACAGGTACATGTCATTCTACAACAAAAGAGCACTGTCCTTGAAAGCACCTGTGCCTACACAATTATCCCCAACCTTAAAGACTTCATATATAATTTGTATCTGACCGGGTATAACAAGATGGCAATCGCGAGACTCTTGCCTGCAACCAAATTCCAAGCTATTCTCGTAAACGTCTGTGCCAATAGATCATATCGTACAAGCACACAGTAATCCTATACTCCAACATACGGTTCTGACTTTCGAGACCAGCTCATAAGACGTCTAATCGGTAGGCTGGAGGTCGATGTAGTCACCAGTCTTCTGGTTTGAATAAGCAAGAACATTCTTGCGCCTTCCGATCAACCATCCAAAGCCGCCTCTTCGCCAAATCATGAACGACGCGAGTCCTACCATCGCAGCCCCGCAGATAGCGAGGGGAATGGGCATGAGAGCGCCAATTTTCTTCGATATTACCAAATTAGAACTCGTGATTCATCACGGAAAAGGGTACGGGAAAGAAAGGGAAGGAATTGTAACGCACCAAATCCGAGCAAGCCTTCTCTGCCCAGGTCTCACGGTCGGGATAGAATTTGTCCATCATGCAAGCCCAAGCTTCACGCGTATACAACTTTCCTTGTGTGTCATACTTGCCATTGGCAAACGTGACCTCGTCCGCACTCTTCGCTTCGGGATTCTGGCTTTTGACTATGTTGACATATGCGAGGATGCCAATCTGGCCGAGAAGGTCGAGCAATGCCGGGCCGATGACTGCCCATCCCCATATGTTATGCCTAGACACATGGCGCGAAATGACAATGCCAGCCACCAAGAGAATGGATGCTATGATAGAGATGTAACCCCCGGCCATGACCGCATCTTGCGGGCCAGAAAGGAGGTTGAACGTGATTGTCGCGGTCTCGCCAGGCGCAGTCTTGATTTCTTTGGTGCCGAGAACAGGATTGGGCATATCGGTCTTCTCGAAGACAAGCGCGGCAGCGGCGACGGGAATACCGAGTACGAGAGCGCCGGCGCTCAATGCCGCCGTAACGAGCGGCTGTGGACGTTCATTGAACTGCGAAGACGTAGACATTTTGCATGCAGTAACCGACAGTAGGATAAGGAAACGGATAATCAGCGAAAGTGAAGATGTTGAACTTATATCAGATGAAAAGAAAACAGGAGAATAAACAAACGGTAAATAAAGAAGGTTCAAATGCTCTCAAGGTACACATGTAGATGCGCTGCGGCCAGCAAGATACTTAACAAAGCCATCACAGCCATCAGAGACACGGACGGAGTTGAGTGTTTTAGTGCTGATGATGGTCCTCCGCTGTGGCGTAGCTTGCTTCTGATTCGCCAGACTGGGCTTCAGGAGTCCGAATCCGGCAAGCGACTAGCACTGCGCAAATCACAGGGGTACGCCCGGCGTGTAAGAGATGCGTGGCAGATTGTTCCTATATCAACAAAAGTGGTACCAAATTGTGAATATCGGGGCGGAGCTTTAGGAATTTAACCAACCTCTCAGGTGGTGGTTGTCAAGTATGTAGCAGATCGCAAACAGGATGTCCATGATCGTCGCCATCCAGGAACGATTTGGGAAAACTGCGGATGTCCTCGAATGTTTGATCCACCATCGGAGCTGGGCTGTTTCGATAGTTCCGAGTGTCACAGTAAACGGAACAACGACAGTATATATGTTGTGTTCGTGAGAATGAAACCACCCTGCTCTTACTCCGTTCGAAACTTCTTAGCATAGGTGGTGAGGGAAGAAATCATTGCAAACGTTGGCCTTCGCAATGGGGTTCCCCGTTCTTCATTTCGAACTGTTTAGAACTCACTTCTTACAATCACGGAAGACTTGTTTGCTTTTACGGACCTCCTGTTTTGTGTTTACAGCTAGGTCTGCAACATCATATCGCGTTTTGCCTCTATTTGGTTCCCCAAGGCGATATAAGTTTACCAACACAGCTCTCCAATATAAGATATCAGATCGTTATATGAAGAGCACAATTGCTGGTCAAATACTGAAACCGGGCAGCCTCTCAATATGTCTTTTTCTAATAATTATTTCGTACCAGTTTAGTATCTCCAAAAATTGGAATTTTTCCAAAGACAAGCATCGACGTCGTCGTAAGAGAAGCGAAAATATATAGAGAATTGCAATGCGGCCAAACCACTGCCCCTTGATCGTCGAGTCCAATATCCTTCAAGGTTGTCCTGTTAGTTTAGCATGCAAATATGACGTCCAAATCCATTCCACCACTCATTTCACAAACCAACAATTGGGTCCATACACTATTACATAAAGCTACTTGTGCAACTTGTATGTCTGTATAAACTTCCCGAAACTTGAGTTTATTCTCAAGATCCATTGCCCTCAATAGAGATCATGTAAAAATGCCTCAGCATCAGCCCCAATATTCATCTACATGGTGCCAGCCTTTCTTCTACGAGGCGATTCAGAATAGGTGCAATTTCGAGTTTACAGTGTCTGCGCTAAAGTGTGAAGAAAAGCTGCAACCGGCAGCCGAAAATTCTAACATATAGATAGAGCATGATTCACTAGATGCAATAATGAACAGCAGGTTGAGCCCTCCGATTTCTCTCAATCAAATTAATATTAGATGAAATCCCAAGCCAATCGTTGATTAGATGAGCTTTGCGAATTGTGTTGTGGCAGGATGATGATAAGTATGGGTTCCACTTGCAAATGAGATTGTATCCCGGTGAGTGGTGTCCACGTTTGATTGTTTCAGTAGCGAGTAAATTCTCGAGAGTGGTCGCACATTGAAAAAATTCAATGCATGGTGTAGTTATATGTAGTCAGATTGAATTGTGTTAGTACTGCCCACTCTATGAAAATATCGAATCGCAACAACCAGTGTATTCTTTGATGAAAATGACCATGACCTTTTGACACAACAGTAAACTAGAATCATGCTTGAGAATGCGTATATGCTGCTTGTGACAATCCCCGTGAACGCCGTTCCATTGATTCAAGATGATGTTCGCGACGTCCAATTCCTGCAGATTTCTGAATGCACGGTGATAAATAAGAACGACCCTTTAGAGACCAATACTGTGCCAAAGTGAAAGGAGAAGTGATGGAAGACATGTTATATCTCCTCATCGGTCGAGTTTGGTACTGAATTAGTTGAGCCGTCGGGTTTTAGATCGTTGAGATAGACTATGCGAACGATTAGATTTCGATGGGGAAGTTTGCGGTGCTGGATACATACCATGTGGCTTGACAAACCAACTACAACAGAATGCTAAGCCGAAAGTCGCCGTCAAGCATATGAACACTGTTCTATCGAACGACCTGGTAGTGGCGCTGTATATACCGTTGAAGATTGCGGGACCTACGACACGGGACATAGCATGCAAGAGTCCCGTCGCGCCCAACAACTGCCCAACACGATCTGGCGGGATGTGTTTAGTCAATGCCGAACCGAGTGTTGGACTTCCCATGCCTCCCAATGATGCAATGACACCAGGTATAGTAAAGAGATCAGCCTTGGTGACAAGCGAAAAGCCGAGGTACCCTAACATATCGAACAGAATGGCAATGCGAATGATAGAAAGATCGAATGTATCTGAGCCTGAATTGCTCTGACCAGATGTTCCAGACCGACCGCGGACGATGCGAGTGATCAGGGGTAAGATGACAAGGAGGGACAAGACCCGACTTGCATTCACGACACTCACAAATTTGCTAGTTTCCCATTCCTGCCAGTTGAAATGTGCGCGAACATAGATGGTGATGACACCCATTGAGCTCATGGCGATAGAAAACATGATTGTGTCGGTTGCGGCAAGCAAGATGAGGTTGCGACGGAGTGCAGGGCTAGAACCGGGCCCTGTGGGATAGAGGATCTTGAGGGGACTAAGGAAGTTGATAGACCGAAGGCGGTTGATAATATCAGAACTCGGTCCCAATCGCTCCAATTCTTTCTTGCGACTCTCCCGGGCAGCCTGCTGCCGCGATTCAGTGAGAGACTCAGGGATCACGAAGAAAAGAAAGAATATGAAAAGAGTGTGAGCCCCTAGTGCCAGATAGAATATGATCAATACGGCTTCCGTCTTCCCAACTATGGGTTCCCGTTGTTTGATAATGTAACCTGCAAGGACAGGTCCGACCGCGATACCAGTAAACAAGCACGCGTGGAAGTAACCAAAAGCTACATTCCGCTTTTGGGGTGACGTGCAATCGGTGGCGTAAGAATGCGCCAGCGCCATGCCGACGATAAACGTACCGCAAAGGCCATCGATCGCGTAGCCGACCAAGATCCAATTGACGTCAACAGTTTGTGGATACTTTGCTGCAAGGATCGTGAGAAGCTCACTGACCAACAGGCCGCAGGTCGTGAAGACCATTAGTTTCTTACGGCCATAAAGATCGGACATGGCGCCAATCTTTGGAGAGGTAAAAGCCGCGATAATACCAGAGATGAGGGACCCATAGAGCAGGAATAACGAGGAGCGTGAAGCAACATCCGGGTTCTGGCAACGATCGTACCGATTTCCAGGATCCATTGGGCTGGAAATTGGATCCTGATTCTCGGGACTCCTCGAGGCATAGTAATCATCGCATAAAAGATTATAGATGAGGTTTAGTTTTGGAATCACGATGCCGCCAAAAGCTAAAGTGAATAAGAGAAATGGTGGCAATAGCCAGTAGATCTACGGTAAAATTAGGAGTGAGACCCGAGCATGGTTGTAGAGTACGAACAGAAGGTCTATTCCACCAAGGCAGCCCCTGGAGCTCTGCGGTCCCAAACCATTCCACAGCTTCACTCGAGGTGTCATTCAACAAGCTCTGCCTGCCATTGCTCGCCTCGTTGCTGAGCAGCGGCGCGTTTTCGTCCGCAGATCCTGAAGCACGATGAGGTCGCACGATCCCTCTCCTACGGTTGTTCTCATGCGTTTGGAATTGCTGGTCAGCATCAGCGTCGGCCGCGAAGGTACTGTCGTTGCTATTTGGGTCCATTGTGGTAATCGCGGATACGTTGGAAGGAAGGAGGGGTGATTAGCTGGAGATAGAAGCGTCAAGAACGCAGCTGATACTGCAGAGAATCGTGTTTCTAGATCTACCAGAGCATTGCTCGTACACTGTATCCATAATTCGTTAGTTAGAGCGTCTCAAGAAAGCGTAGTCCACGAGAAAAGATGATGCCGACGTGTTCTACTGCCAAGTTCTCGGGATTAACAGCATACCTCAGCCTAATATCGCGAATGTATCTTTCAGTCCCAATTTAGAGGTACTGAAGCTGCGGGACTAACTGGATAGCGAGGATTCAGCTGAAGATGCGTAGAATGCGATTCATCAGTACAGATGCTCAAGATATTGAGGTTGGCGGATGGCGAGTCATCAGGAGCGAAACTCGTCCGGGCGCGAATTGCTTATCGTCACGAATTCTTCATGACGTTGACAACCCATTTCTAAACATCGGTGATTCGGCTGGTTGTACCGGCCGATCTACGCTAACTCGAAATAGCACATTCATCCTCATATTTCGATAGTGTGGGTCTGAACGATTCTACAGTTGCTTGACGTGTACGAGTTGGGTAGGTTAGAGTTTGAAAAGGAATTTCCTTTGGAGACTATGTCGGTTGATAGCAAGATGAAGTCTTTTTGTCTAAATTTATAGCCTGCACAAGTTGCGCATCAGCATCGCCTAGCCCATAAAATCCTAGCGCGTCAGTTGTTGAATATGGTGAATGACCCTTACAAGTACCAACAAGGCATCAAATATTCCATAGTTAAGCGAATTCCCTTAGTCATAGAAGGATTGCAGTTGCGGTCGTAGCCTCGCAGAATATGTGTGTGTGTTGAGCAACGCAGAAGTTGCTCATTCTGGCTAGTCAGGCGCGCCGACTCAAGGCGAGCACACTGCATTTTTCAACTTCTGCATTTGATCTAAGTTGGTCGTATATCGTTATGACTCTGTCGCGTCTGTGGTCATCTTTGCTGACTACAGCCCGAGTGCCCTTCGCCCTCAGCGTCTGACTTCCTGGGGCATTTCCCTACCCATAAGACTCGATATAATCCTGCATGTCAATGAATGTACCTAGCCGAACACCACAGGAGAGACATACGAGACCTCCGTAAATCCCTATTGATGTACTCCGTATCGCACAGGTGTATGGCGGTCTTTGAAGACGAGCGAGGTGGCAGAGATCACTCGCATAGAACTGACCGATGGCCAATCTTCAATATAGCGTCGCTATGCCGTCAAATGATCCCGCGTTGAGCGCTTCCAATGAACGTGCATGTCCGCCCTCTTTGATCAGCATTGATACCTCCCTTATAGTGGGATCATTATTCGCCTCAGCCTTATGGTAATTCAAAGGAACAAAGAAGGCATGACCTGGCTGCCTTGCAGCGAAGAAAAAAGGCTCACCACTTCCGGCATCGACTGTCTTCACCTTGGCCATGTCGAATTCTTTATTTCCCTTTCTTAGTATTCCGAACATGCAGCCTGTACGGAATGCTAGGCTTGCAGCAGGGCAAGAACCAAGTTCATATCCACGACGATGATTGTGCATATGCAACAGGCCGTATACGCACACTTGGATTGCTAGACGAGATAGGTTGTTCAACCTCGTTACCCCGCTTACTATCACATGGTTTGTTGTGCTTCTTCCGTGGGGTCATAGGTCCAAAGAGGCACACAGAGCCGGTAAGGGACCAACCCGCAATCTAAGAGGCATTATTGTGTCTAGGCGCCGGCGATCCAGGTCGATTCAAGCCAGCATATCTATGCTGAAAGCTTTAGGCGCTCGTTACGATTACGCAGTGGATCGTGGTTATGCCAGTTATGCGAAGTGGTTGCCTTGTTGCCTAGCCTTGTCTCCCCAAGGCACTTTAGACGCAATTGTCATTGGTACACACTGGATGCACTAAACATCGTGTTACCAAAACCCATTCCCTTGTCACATAGTGATGAATTCAGGTATATGAAATCCGGCTGATATACGAAGTAGTGTGCCTGAATTCAAGGCTCATCTTGACAGGGCAGCAGGAAGATGAAAAGTCATGGACGAGACTGGGGAATAGGCGATCACGGATGAACGTGTGAATGAACCCGAGGGGCGGTGTTCGGAGAATTAGTTGGCTGATATTCGTGTAAGCATCGAAGGGCTAGGCTGTCGCAAGCCATCGGCTCAAACTAGATCTGAGACTATCATATTCGTAATGGACGGCATAACAGATAGAATCCTGCAATAAGAGGCCGCCCCCAGCATGTCAGGACTCGAATAAAAGGATCTCGAGCGATAGTACGACGACCGAACGACGAGTAGTTACATTGGGGGATGCGGCGAGTGGGTACAATGTATAAGAGTGGTTTGGTTTTAAGCATTTTCGGGATGAGGTATCGTTAGTCAAGATCAGTATAATACGAGAGCAAATCAAGATTGCGATTAGCTGGCTTCATCTGAGTTACTGGCTAGATAGAATATTCGCCAATAACAGCTCCGATCATCTTTGCTTGAAACACTGTTCCATTCGAAAGAAAGAAAATTGAAGGAAAGAAATATCTACTCGTGCCACTACTGTGCCACTGTACCAGAGGCGTGGGACTTACTGTGTATTGTAGATCCTTCTGCGGCACAGCAGGCACTGGGGGGCACGTTTTACAGGCATAGGCCCCCAGCTATGTACCGAAAGGTTATTGACTGTCTTGATATCACCATGATGGCGCTCAGTATCAGTTGCCTTTTTTAAATGTCTTGCCTTTGTTACCAATCATTTTCTTCGCCATATACCAGACAGCTGAACCGCGCGAGTAAAGAGTCGGTAAGCACAAGCGAAAGAGGCGGCCTCCTAGGAATGAATGGCCATGCCCAAGCGGACGGGCATCCACACAGTATTGTGCAATCATTGTGTAGATCCAGGACTATCAATGAATTTGCCTCGAGATTATCGACAAACATAACTCGCGGGTATTTATGACCCGGTTAAAGGTTAGGTATCATCACATGGCGAGCGGAATGTATGGAAGAGAGCGTTGACGTTGAGAGTCCCAATTCTGTCGCAACAATTGAAGCCCAAGATAGTAAAATTATTTTGGCCAGTGTACGGAATACTTGGTACGGATAACTCAGGATGCGGAAATGTCAGTGCAATAATGTATGCACACATGGCGTTGTTGAGCAGAACGTTGGCGTGACATCAGATACATTTAATGCAAGGGTCGTTCTCGATCACGGCCAGGCAACGTGAAGATGAGCAGACAAGCATGACGATGACATCTGCAAGCATAAATAGGGTAACGTGTTGATGGTGAATAGGTCCGCTTGACTCCCAAAGCCATCAAAACGGAGTGACGGGCAAACCGAAGACTATTACGTGCCGGCAACGCTTATGGTCCTGCGTGGTCCTGCATCTCCTGCTGTCAACACGAATGGAGTAATTCTGGAATACCGAATGTAGCTGAATGCAACCGTTAGCTGTAATGAATGACGGTTGAAATGACCGTACGGAACATACATTCAACCGTCGTACGTGTTAAATGATTTGATCCTATATTCGCGCACTGGTTGCTAGTGATCTGGCCGAAATCTACCCTGTTCGAGGTAATGAAGGCAAACAAGCTGGAAGCCCGGGATGGAAACTTCATAGACCAATCACTAGCGCGACCTGGCAAGGACACCGTACAGGCTCCAGTGGAATATTCGACTTTTTAGAGCTCTGATCAGTTCTCGTTAGTAGTTCAAGGAGTGGATGATGCGGTTATCTGGACTGGATAGGTCGCACGTGATGCATGTTCTAGAAACCTTACCTTGGTACCTACCTACCTACCTACCTAGGACATGTACTCCGTAACTCAGCTTGCTCAGGGCACTAGAAGCTAAGATACTCGTAATGACTGTGGCTATGTGTACGGAGTATCGTTGGAACATGACTTCTTGAAAGGCCTAGGAAGGCTCCGAAAGACGGGGAAGGCAGCGCAAATAATTGGCGAAGTGTTGACTGCATGGCGCGCTAAGGGGAAGGGAAAGACCCGGCCTCATGACCCACCCTGACCGCCGGGCAAAGGCGCAGGTCACTACATGGGCTCATGAGCAACGAAAATAAGGTTGCAGAAAGCAGGAAGCGTGAAGGTCTGCCTGGAACTGGTGTCAAATTCTGCCTGGAACTGGAATGGGGATCTCCAATTCAGCTAGGTGATCCACCTCAACCGCCGACGTATTCCTGTGGAGGTTGGAAGGGCGCAGGAAAACGAGGACGCGAGGCTCGCATTGGGGCAGGGAGGCGCAGAGGCTGAGAACTGAGTCGCTAGAGCGTCGTGCGAAAGGCGTCAGAGATATTATTTTGAACCTGTTTTCGTATGACGGCAGACGGAATGATTGTAAGAAGGATGTGATGATACGATATAGCATGTCTTGAATGTGCGTAGATGATACTCCATTTGCCTAGTGAACACAGACATGGATATTGCTGGGCCAGCTGGAAATAATGGAGGAGAGACGTCGTGTTCTCTGAGCTGTAAGCGCGCCTGATGGTCTTGCCTAGGAATGGTACGTCGCCGGGAAGAAGAAGATCGGGTGATGTATGCTTATTGGTTCAATGAATGGCCATGTGGAGAGCTGGTATGCAATATGTGAGAAAATGCAAGTACTTTAGGTACCGTCGATGATTGGAACAAATCATATTCAATCATTGTGCAGGCCAAGAAAAGGCAAGTTTCGAGACGAAGAGTACATGAACAGCGTGGAAGTGGACCTTTGTCGATACCCGTAGGCTGAAGGCTGTAGCGTGTAGCGATTGTCGGCCAGGACTCAGTGGATGAGAAGGGTGGAGTATGTCCTTGTCGGGCTTGATTATTAGCTGCCTGCGGCTCTGTACGATCATTACGATGGCGCCTAACTAGGTTTGTGGAGGCAATTGCTAACGGGATGTTGATTTATGCAATACGTAAGGGTGGTTGGGCATATAGAGTAGATAATCTGGTGAGGATCGGTGGGCGTCTGGGTAGAAGAGCATGTAGGGGTAGAGAAGCAGACTCTTGATCAACAAGACGGCGATGAGAGTCAAGACCAGGCGGAGACGGCAAAACCCAGGACAGTGGAACATGTGAGAATAACAGATCCCGGAAGGGGAGGGGAGGGAAGATGATTAGCTGTACTGAGGAAGTTGGTTTGATAAGAGTGTGAGAAGTGGTTGCACACGGGGCGGATAGGTTGATATGAGGGATGAAGGGGGGTGTGGAACGAACGAATCCGAAAACGGGAGGATTCTGGATGACTATCCGAAAGGATGGGGGAAGTTTGCCTTGTTATTGTTATTTTTATTCTTGTTTTTTCTTTATTGAAAGAAGGACGGGGAGGACGGACGGAGTATGTGCTGTGTAGAGGCAGTTGGTGTTATGGTTGGTGGTGGGATGTAGGCAACTTGCATATATGTTCATGTCGGTCTGCGCGTGTGGTGTTTTGGGCTGGAGCTAGGATTATTGAGGCATAGGTATGGTGCAGGTTGTTCACCTTGCTGCCTAATTTATGATGAATTAACATTGTCCCTCTCCTGTCAATGCCCTTATGGCCTTATTCTATAGTTATGGAGGGGAAATGAAGTGGAGGACGAGCATGAGGATGATAACGAGGTGGCGTCGCGTGATCCTGAGAGTGTCGAAAGTATCATCTTCATCATTAGTTACCCACTTAGGTATTTGTAGTTTTGTAGTTTGTAGACTATGATGGACCTGAACACCAAATACCTTGTGTAGGTATCAGGTAAGTACTTAGTCCTAGGTAGATATTAGTTTAACATTCTTACTCGTACCCAATCAGGTCAATCAATCGATCAATTAATCGATTCAACCAGACCATCAGCCAGAAGGATGCATTGTGCATAGCTACCCACATTCCTTTCTTACCAGGATCAAAGAGAATGAATCTTTGTCTCTGGCCTAACGGTTACACAGATGATATCCATCTTGGGTATCTACTCCGTACCACGTACTCTATAACTACTTCTCCGTACATACATCATAATGTCCATCACAACAGCATAATTACCTACCTAGGCAGTACTCATCCATACTCCACAGTTATATGGACTATCTATCACCCAACTGTCCACCTGGTAGTTGGTATAGTTGGTTGTGTGTAGTCTTCTAGATATCACTTAAACCTGATCTTGTCCTATCAATTCCTCCTCTGCCTCACCGACCTCATACTACCCAGGTACCTACTCGTACCTATACCTGGGTAATTAAACCACTCAACACGCAAATAAGGCTATCGCCCCAGTATCATTCATCATCATCATTGTCACCGTCACCGTCATCGTTCAATCAATCGCATCAATAAAACCTACTCACACCTTCTCGGATGAGCAGCCTTCCAATTACTCCACCAGTCTCCCAGTCAGCCCTTTAAGTTGAGCTCAATCACACACAGCACAGAGTCGCTCGGTCCTTCTTCCCTACCCTTCGTTATTCGACGCCCAATAAGCGCGTGTTCACAGTAACAAGGCGTCCTTTTTCCATTTTTTCCCATGGTTCATTCTCGACGAGCCATTCACTGCTACTTAAAATACACTCGTAATCATTGAGTTGTTAATCCACCAACACCAACAACAACAACAACAACAACAACAACAACTCCCATATCTACTTCGTGCCAACGGAGCAAATACGACACAGACTACCATTACTACTTCATTCCGCATTCTGAAATCCTTTCGGTCTGCGGCTCTTCATCCACCAACAACAACACCACCAACATTGGCATCAGCATCCCTCGTCACTTATCACTCATCACTCATCACCCATCACCCATCCCATCCATGGCCATCAGCAGGTCCTCGTTCATCTGACTACTTACTTGATTCAAGTCTCACGTCCACCATCAGTCTTACCTGGTCCTGACACACTAAGTCTCTCCGCCTCTCCGCCTTCTCCGTTCCTTAGTTGCCGCACAAAGGCTAGCAGCCACTCTACCACACGCGCGCGCACAGTACACACACACACTCTCTCTCTCTCTCTCGCACACTACCCATTCATTCATCTTACACATATTATTTACCTGGCCATCTGTCTATCTTTCTGTCTGTCTGTCTGTCTGCCTATTTGCTTGCTTACTCGCTCGCTCGCTTACATGCCTGCCTGCCTGCCTGCCTGCCTCCCTGCCTACGCCTCGCGCCGTTTGCACGATAGCTCGACCTTGATTAAAGTTACTGTGCACACACACGCACACAAGTACATGCGTACACACACAGGGTACTTGCTTCATCTTCTGCTACAAGGCCCTTTTCTCAACAACCGGCGGGAAACGTAGCGCGCGCAGGCAGCCGTACCACGATTCTCCCGACCTTGTGGCCAAATTCCCCTCCCTTCCTCTCTCGCTCTCTCTCTCTCTCTCTCTCTCTCTCTCTCTCGCTCTCCCCTTCGCCCCCCCTCTCATCCTTCTCGGTCTCCCTCGCCCATTCAGGTTGTTCCAAGCGCAACCGCATTTAAAATCACCCATAAAACCATAACATCATCACCCAAACCCCCCGCCTCCCCACTCACCCTCCCACATTTCGCCCCCAATACAAAAAAATAGAGGAATCCGATCAACTCACTCCCCGATATCACAAATCGATCCACATACAATCCAATCTACATCCCTTTTCGTCTCCATTCCCAGCCACCAGCCACCGGACACCCGCCACCAGTCGCCAGTTCATCCTCCTGCCGATCCGATGCACTTTGCCACCTGCTAACAAGCCAGCTGTAGCCGCCAACCATCGCTGGGGCCGTTTATTGTGTCTGAAGGTGCCTAGTCACAACAACTCAACCCAGAAAGGGACCTCTACCCACCCGGGCAAATGGTTTTGAAAAGCACCATAGCGGCCAGTTGCTATCTCGGACGCTCAACTCCTTGTCGACCGCATTCAGTCCTGTGTGATCATCCCTTCGGAAGCTTACGCTTGTCGGCCTTCCGAACATGGCCGGCAACGTTGATGTTCATTCCCGCTGGGTGAATGCTCTCCGAACCCAGGCAAAGACCACCGAAACATTCCCTTCAGAGCCCTTGCCCTGTCCCTATTGCAATCATCCAGGTAGGATCTTCCAGTCAGCCGATCAAGTATTCGATCATGCAAAGGCCGACCACGCATCCCTTCTCCAGGCTATGGATCCCAACCAGGCACGTGCCCGAGTGGTAAAGGACGCGGTCGAAAAGGCGTAAGTTTTGTTGATCCGGTTACGTGTACGTCGTACTGGTCGAATATCACGTTCTAACTGTGATTTGCAGGAATGCTGGAGCAGATCGCTCATCAGAAGCCACGGCAGGTGGCGGTTCAACCCCAGATCTAGGCGCACTCTCTCTCAATCCTGTGTCTGGTCGAGATTCTTTGTACTCATCGAAAAAGAGGCCCGCTGAATCCGATTTCCAGGCTCGTCGTGGCAAAAATCCCGGCCCCGTCCAGATCCTGGACCCCGATTATTCAAGAGATTTGCCCTACAACATAACCTCGGATCGAACGACCCGATCCAAACATGTGGACCCCCGCCTCTTCGATCCCAAGCAAGGCGCCAAAGGTACTGTTTCTCCCTATCGATCAACTCCAGAGCCCTCTAGTGAATGGTCAGTCGAGGCGAATAGGAGCCAGCTCCATTTCAAAAAGGGCGCATCAAGCCCAAACCGCCAGCCCTTTCCAAAAGGTTCGACTCCTAAGTCATCCCCCAAACAGCATACAGGCCATACCCAACATCGTCAACGTGGACTCATTGAACTCCAAAAGTCGGATCCCCGGTTTCCAGATCTGCTCTTACAACCAGATTCCCGCCCAATCTCACAAGAACAGCTCGCCTCCGAAGTGAAATCCATCTATGCGGGACTGACAATGGTTGAGAATAAATGCGTTGAAGTCAACGAGAAGGAGAAACAACGGCTTAATGACGCAGATGGAAAGCCCCTGTCCAATCTTGCTTGTGATCAATGGCAAGCCCTCATTGCGCTGCATAGGACTTTGTTGCATGAGCATCACGACTTTTTCTTAGCCTCCCAACACCCTTCTGCCTCGTCTGCACTGCGTCGCCTACCTGCCAAGTACTCAATGCCAGCTCGCATGTGGAAACACGGAATCCATCAGTTCCTAGAGTTGCTTCGACTAAGGCTACCCGAAAGCCTGGATTATATGCTCGCATTCATCTATCTAGCCTACCAAATGGTGGCTCTGCTATATGAGACTGTCCCGGCTTTTGAGGATACCTGGATTGAGTGCCTCGGTGATCTCGGTCGTTATCGGATGGCTGTCGAAGACGAGGACCTTCGGGACCGGGAGACGTGGGCCGGTGTGGCCAGGTCATGGTACAGCAAGGCTGCAGATAAGAATCCATCTATCGGCAGGCTGTATCATCACCTGGCCATTCTTGCTAGGCCCAACGCTCTTCAGCAGCTGGCTTACTACTGCAGATCTCTCACTTGTGTTGTTCCGTTTGATAGTGCTCGGGAATCCATATTGACCTTGCTAAACCCTGTACTGGACCGTAATCCTGCAGCCTTCTCCCAAGGACTGCCCATTGACATCCGGTTCATTCAGGCGCACGCGATTCTCTTCAAGAAGTTGTCCCCAGAGGATTTTGAAGATGCTCGGCAGGCCTTTCAGAGCCAATTAGATAATCACATCAA
This sequence comes from Aaosphaeria arxii CBS 175.79, assembly GCF_010015735.1. Taxonomy (NCBI): domain Eukaryota; kingdom Fungi; phylum Ascomycota; class Dothideomycetes; order Pleosporales; genus Aaosphaeria; species Aaosphaeria arxii. Next base: position 65,455 of record NW_022983477.1, on the reverse strand, counting down.
TCGCGTTACAGCAAAGTGGAAGGAACAGGGGGTTTTTATTGGGATCACTAACATTGCAGGACTCTTCGATTATGGCTCAAACGAATCCATTCTACGTGAAATTGTAGTCTCTCACTATAGGCGAACCCCTCAAAGACTCAGCCAATCCTCTGAGTTAAGCAAAGCAGATAACGAGGCCAGCGAAGTTATTCAGCCTGGGGAGGATTCAGTTGACGTGAATTTGCTGCAGAAACTTGAATCCCTCTCTTCTGAATTCACCTTCTCAAGAGCATACCATCTAACTATGTCAACCATGGAGATGGTTTGTCGGCGCATCGGCGACAAAAATGTGCTACCCCACATCCATGTCGTCATGTCTTTCTTGTCTGCTATCTCTTCAATTTCCAGCATTGCGCACTTTCTCAACGACGCACCCTGGGCGGAGCTCGTCACCTCACTGAATGAGCTGTTAAAGGCGGAACAAGCGGAACAAGTGCTTCCTAGTCCCATGTTTCCACCCGATCAAGTCGACTCTGTTCCACTACCAGAAGATTATACAATTCGCGGACAAGTCTGGAGCCAATCATACTTTCCTAGTGATTGGTTTGCCCGAGAACACGACGAAGAAGATCGTCCTGTTGAACTTGCCTCAACCATCAGATCAAGAATCGAACGCATTTTGCGCATTGCGTATCAAATCTCTACTGTGAGTACAAGTAATTCTCAATTCATCAGTCTTTCTTTGATGGGCTGTATAGAATCTTTTCCTATTTGGCACATCCCAACGTCTTCCTTCTGAAATAGTTGCCAGCACATGATTACTGGCGCCTGACATCTCTAACATGATTTAGTTCAATCGTTGGATCTCGTATGATGCACACAGTCATAAATTCTCTGTCCTTATTTCCGGCCAGTCGTCATGAAACGGACATACTATCACTCGTTGCCATGGTTGGCGCTCAATATCCTCGATTGTTGGTGAGCAGTACCGTGACTACTTCACATTTCCTATGGAGGGTGCATGACAGTTAACGATATCCAGGGGAGTCTGCTAAAGACAATATAGAACCCTATTCAGATGACATGATCTTAAACCAATCCAAAACACCACCCTGGGGTCCACGCCACTCGATAAACGAGCTTTTACCCCGAAGTAACAAATTTAGTCTCGTCCGCAAGTCAGGGGCGATGAGGAGAGCCATTGCTTGAAGATTGAGAGCTCACCAAGACTGATTCATTTCAACATATTCGGGCAGAAGGATTTGAGATTGCACAGTGTATACTTTTAACACTGCAATCTGTTGAAGAAAAATTGGTTAGTAATTATCACTTTACCATATATCAACATTTATTATCATATCATACCATACGTGACCCTGTTCGGGCATCTTTACCATACATCAATTTCAATCAGAAAGTATTCTTTACCCTTCTTTTCTTTTGTTTGAACAAGAAAATTCGCAACAAGTGAAATTTTTGAATGATGTATTTATATGTACATTCTTCTATTACCCATTCTTACATATAATACTTGATGTCCAAAGCCCGTTCGACGAATATGTATAGTTAATGCGGTTCGTTCGGGGTTCAATTTGTCTGTCCAGGGTCTTGTCTCGGCACGTCCCGAAGCGACGTCAGCTTCCACCTGTCTTCTTGGGAAGCTCTATCTCTCCCCCGCGACCTCCGCACCTCACGACATACGGTCACTACAATTCGGGACTTATTCAAAGGCGGATTTCGTTCCCTTCCAAGCATTGGAGCATTGAATCATTTATTCGCATTCTGCGAAAGCACCGTATTTCATTGACACCTCTCCATGACCCTGTCGTAAACGTTAATCGTTATCAATCGCCCATTTCGGGCTCGCAATTGTTACTCTCTCAGCGATCATGTCTGAACGACGAGTGGATGGCCAATTCTACTCGCATCCCACGCAGCCCCTAGAGATGCCACCAACTTGGATGTTGTTCGTCGCATTAGGGCTTCTGGGTGCCGCGTTATTGTTCTGGGTAAGATAAACTGCTGTCGCATGTCCAAGGCGCGCGACACCCCGAGAGCATTCAAGTCTGGAGTCTAACATTCATGTTTTATCGCAGGCGTATATGGGCCTGCATATCGTCGCACCCAGGCCTCGCCCAGCGCATCCTTCGGAGAAGCAATACATCACTATCTTACCCAACGGGAAACCGAGTGCGCCTACGAACCTCCCCTGCTGGCTGGACAAGTGGACTGCCGAGAGGGAGACCTTGAAGCGCAGTCAAGGACGCAGCACTGAATCCAAGGGTCCACTGCCAACTGCACCGGCGATTGAAGAGCCGGAGGTATTCATGTCAGTCGTAGTACCTGCTTTCAACGAGGAGGAGAGACTAGGAGGCATGCTTGAAGAGGCGGTCGCATTTCTACAAGAAGAATATGGAGATGCGCATCAGGAAGAGACAGGCGCAGGCAATGCGAAGGGATGGGAGATTCTCATCGTAAGCGACGGATCCACCGACGGAACGGTCGAGAAGGCGCTCGAGTTTGCGAAGAATCACCAGTTGTCCAAGCGGGCATTGCCGGAACCGGGCCCTTGGACAGCAAACAAGGCCGATCAACAGTTTACGAGCATCCCACACGGCAGCATACGAGTCATCACGTTGGAAGAGAACAGAGGCAAAGGCGGCGCTGTCACACACGGCATGCGACACGTGCGAGGGCAATATGTGGTGTTCGCGGATGCGGATGGCGCGAGTCGGTTCGAAGATCTTGGGAAACTCGTGAAGAGATGCAGTGCAATCGAAGACAAGGAAGGCAAAGGAGTAGCCGTCGGTTCCAGGGCACACTTGGTTGGTAGTGAAGCTGTTGTTAAGGTATGCTGGGACGCCTCTACGGCAGCACACAATGCGCCTCTCCCCTCTTCCATTCACGCAAGAAACTAACTTTTTGACCTCTAGCGCTCTAAACTCCGCAACTTCCTTATGCACTCCTTTCACCTGCTCCTGCGCATCATGACACCACCGCGTACCGCCGCGATCAAGGACACGCAATGCGGCTTCAAGGTATTTTCCCGCAACGCCCTGCCAGACATCATACCGTATATGCATTCCGAAGGCTGGATCTTCGATGTGGAGATGCTTATGCTGGCCGAGAGTGCCAATATCGCTATGGTGGAAGTCGCAATCGGTTGGAAAGAGGTACTGGGCAGCAAATTGAATGTCATCTGGGATAGCCTGGGCATGGCGTGGGGCCTGGCAGTCCTGAGGCTTGCATGGCTTTTAGGCATATACACAAAAGAGTAAGAGAGAGTCTTCGTGGCTGTTTCCAGATCGGCGCAAAATGCATCTTATCGTTAAGCGGTTTCACCACTGTTCATGCAGCATTTTGAGAGGAGAAAAGGGAAGGTACATGATGGAGATGGAAACAATTTCAAGTTAGATACCTTATTCGCCTATGCTGTAGGGAAATAGATACGTAGCAGCAGGCCATGCTTGAACGCACGAGGTCATGCCAGTTTTGGGGTGAAATAGAACCCCTAGGAATTTAAAGACGAATTGACTTTGTTCATCTATCCTTACTGGCTGGGGATATGACCAACAATCACACTACTTATGGACCGAAAGTGTGGGGTGCGAAGGTTCTCATCATAACATGATCCGCCATCCAAATATAGGCACCCAAGAGAAGACGACGTATAAGCCTCTAAAGAGCTTTATCTCCATCAATTAGCCGATGGCCAACTATAAAAGTCTAGCTGGGCAAGTGTGTACGCCATAAAAGGTCCGTTCCGTCAGTCAAAATACATGATTATCACCATTCATTGACTTCTCCTAATCCATTACTACCATTTACCGCCCTTGCCCTTCTTCTTGCCGCCTCCTTTCTTTGCACCACCACCACCACCAGATGCTTGCTTGCCATCCGCGGCCTTTTCTTCAACAACCGGTCCTCCTTGAGTCAGGCCCTCCATCTTCTTCTTGCCCTTCTTGCCCTTGGGCTTATAGTACGTGCGGTCTCGCAATGGCAGCCAGCGCTCGGAGTCGACCTTCTTGTTCGCGTCGTAGTCTTTCGGCAAAAGCTTCTTTCGAATCTTCTTCGCTTTGCCGGACTTCGATGTCTCGGCCGCGGGCCTTTTCCTTGAGCTTGGAGGTTGTGCTGCCGTGGGAGCCAAGGTGGGTACGCCTGCATCTTCGAGCGCCGCAGCGTCGACATCGGAAACGAGACGTTCAACCTGGGGCAGTTGCGATGTCAAGTCTGAAGGGATCTTCGAAGGGTCAGAGGTGGCGTAAGCAGCGATAAGGCCCGCAATGGCAGCCCTGTCTGATTCATCCTGCTCATAGAGCTTGGAGAATATCTCGCCAGCTTGCACGAGAGAATCTTGATTGTGGGTGTCGAGCAGGGCGGTCCCCGCGGCGATGAGCAATGATTTTGAGGGCGATTTCGACTTGTGTCGCCAATAGGTTGCAGCCTTCGCTAGCTCAGACTTGGAATGTGTGTGGCGGCCCTGTTTGGCGTAGAGGGAGACGAGAGTGGCGACGAGGCCCGGTGCGTGTCGCACGTCGAGGTCTGATGCGCTGCCAGATTGCTCGAGGCGCTTGAAGAAGGATTCCAGAAGATGCGTGGCGGCCGCGAGGTTGTTGGTCAGGACGTACAGGTTAGTGATCGTTAGCAATAATCCGACGTCATTAGGCCTCTTCTCCAGGAGTGGAAGAATTCTCTTCAACGCTGCTTTCTCGGAAATATTCCTTGCGTGGGCAGCGGCATTCAAGACTGCGGCCATGTTGACAGCTGGCGACAGGGTTGGCGCAGGAGCAGCAGAAATTACTTTCGAAGTCGATGAGACCACACCAGCAACCTTCTGGACCAGGATATCCATCACGTACTCATCCTGTCGGAGGAGATTGGATTGGAAAGAGAAAAATTGGTCGGTTCTGGATGGTGTTGGTGAAGAATGGAATAAACGGTGAGACAAGTATGGGTTAGAATGCTCCTTCGATGCTGCAATGCTGTTAACCTGGGCGATATAGCGAGTAGATAGCTCTTTGATCTCCGCAAATGGTATCGTCGTTGCCAATTGTTCGGCTTCGTCCACCCGGCCCAGTTGCGTCAAGACGTAAATCTGTTGTACAATAATAGGCCAGAGCTCAGCCTGCTTTTCCGCCTCAGACAGATCAGAAAGATCATTGCACAGGTCTACATCGGTCAGTAACTCTCCTAAGCATGCTTCTTAGGAGGTGAATGTTACCTTTTGCTCTTTTCAAGCAGATCTCTCCTTGTGCCAATTCGCCTCTTGATATGCTCCCACAGGCAGCATTGAACGCAGTCTCGAATACTTCCAGATCCTCGCGCTCCGGTCTCTTCTTTTGCGCCAACTCTCCTTGGCCAGTCCATTCTAGTTGTGCATCTACTGCTCCAGAGTTGATTTTGATGTCTTGATATTCGTTGCCAGGTTTCAGGGCTAACTCCTTATATACTTCCACGGCCTGCTCGAAGTTTTCTGATCGATAAGCCTGCATGCCTCATTAGTTCCTCGTCGCTTCATTTCCAAGGGATCCCAACATACAGCCTGTGCCAGAACGTGTTTCATAGGTGTGCTAGACTCCCCTGCCGCTGCGACCTTGACCGCCTTTGCAGCATTGCCTGCCTTGTAGAGCGCATATGCATATTCGAACCGTGCCTTGTCTTGCAGTTCCGGCACATCCACAAAGACCTTCTCGGCATCCTCGAATCGATCTAAGTGTAGCAGCGCGATTGCCTTAGCATGATGTGCATCAATGTCTGTTTTTGACCTTTTGATCGAAGCGTTGGCAGCCTTTAGGATTTCATCGTGGTCGTCAAGGGAGGTCTGCGCGAGTAGGGCCGAGAGGGATTTGAGAGGAGTGGCCATGTTGTAAATCCGTCTACAACTTTACATCCATTGATGTCCTCTGGGTGAATTGAGGTCAAACCCTTGCTGTGGGGGTTCAGGTGCCGTGGGGAGTGAGGGAGAGCTTGTGGATGGGATGCATGCCTGGTCGCGGGGAAGCAAGTGGGATGCGACGTTCGCTAAAAGTTCGCGTAAGGCTGAATCCGCGTATCAGCCAAGCTTTAAGTTAGCATCCAATCTCGAGTTTGGTACTTCGTACACAAGAACATCGTTTTTCCTTGGGTCAGATCATTGAAACGAGGACCTAGATGATACTATAGACTGAATCGAAAATCTCATCTTCTCTTAAATCACATCACGCTGCAGTTGTATATATCAATCAAATATCTGGACACTCTGCACATGAGTAAAATAACATATGGGATATCTCGTAGCCGTGCTACATAAATGAGGAAATACGAGTCTATGCAGGTTTTGTATAAATTCAGGACAAGGTATAGAACGCCTGAATGGTAGAACGCCAACGCCATCGCTATGCAAAATCAATGCTTAAACATCGACGAACTCGTCTTCGTCGGACTCGTCACCCCCGTCGCCCGTCGACATGCCAGGTGTGACTCCATTTGCCGGCGAGGGTGCAGCAGAGGATTCAAGTTTGGCGCGTTTAGCATCGGGGGCTCCGTTGGTCTCGGTCGCTGCGTTTGAGACTATTACGTCTTCAAACTCATCATCTTCGTCGTCCGTCTCGTCTTGCTCCTCCTGCTTGATTCTATCCGCCTCAATCTTGGCGAAAATATCATCCAAGTCAGTTGTTGCAACGTTCTTCTCCTCAGTCTGCTCTGTCTTGAAGCTCGGCGTAAGACTTCCAGTAGCTTCGGTCTTGATATTTGACTCTCCATAGTCCTGATCTCTGACCGTAGATTTGGTATGCCATTCAGGAAGCAAGTTTTGCTGTTGGATCTTAGCCTGTCGCTGCGCCTCCGCAATTCTAGCAGCCTCCGATTGTTCTGAATTTGTAGCAATTGAGACGGAAATCTTCTCCGGTCCAGTAGCAACCCCCCTGACGGCAGTGGGCCGCACGGCAGGTGCTACCACAACTTCGTGTTGGGCGGCGGGATTGAGTTCCTGGTCGCGCGGGAGTTCAATGGCGCCATCCACTGCGTCTTGGCCTTCAATTGCGGGTATCACAACCTCATCAATCTGCTGCATAAGATTGAGGATAGGTTTGAAGATCTTATTGAACTTGGCTGGCACATCACCAGCATCGTGGCCGACGCCGTCGTCGGCTATTTCGTCGAGCGGGTAGCTACAATTTTTGCATATGAATCCGGTACCACCGATACGGTCCGGGATCGGATCAGGGCTGTCCATAGCCTCCAGAGCAGTCCATTGTGATTTGCACCGTTTGCAATTAAAATCCTTCTTCTCCTGTGAAGGGTTGACATTCTTCTTGATCTTTTCGTCGAGTACGTGTAAGCGATACTTTGTCGCATCGATTGCGCGGCGGTAGTCAATGTAATAGTATTCTCGGTTGGTAGCCTTCATGGCTCCTACTCGGACCTCTTGACGAGTAAAGCTGTTCATGTCAATGAAAGCCGTCGCGGCGCAAGTGTGTGGTTAGACATACACTGAGACTAGGCCTCCCTCTCGCAGTCTTCCTGTGATCCGCTGGGCGCCTTTTTGATTCTTCCCTCCATCAAGCACGGTGACCAAGTCCGATATAGTGAGGGCACCGTGGAATACCAGCGCATCGATGACTACAATGTGTTCGGTTTCGTAGAACATGCGCACCACCGTCTTAACGAACTGTTTCGCAAGCTGTAGTGGATCTGCCATGGCGGTGGCGGCAGCGACAGAGGTATATCAAGATCCACTTGGAGTGTAGACCACAGTTGACGTTATTGAATACTGCAGCGTTTGGGGAGTGATATCGTAGAAACACCAGGTGAAGGAGTAGAGGATCAAAGAAAGATGACCAGTTTCCGGGATGCCAAGCCATAATTGCTCTTATCGATAAGGTGCGCCTGCTTTGCGACTAGTTAACGCGCGCTTGAAGAATTTCCGGAGCTCCAACTTCCTACTTGCAGAGGAAATTTAAACTGCGATATTTAACACTCCTTGCCCGCCACGACATTATTCGCTCCATGCTTGCTCGTCCATCAAGATGGATGAAGCTTCTGAGCCATCAGCGCAACGCGCTCCAGATTCATCAAAGACTGAAACCCGTGGGGACGGAGGTCAAAATGGTGACAAGAAACGCAAGTTTGACGACCGCGACCGCAGGAGAGGCAAAGGCAAGCACCTACAGCACGGCAGCCATCCTAATAAGAAGAGAAGTATGGGACGTAAGGAAGCATCGTAAGTTTGTGCCCTCCGCAATGGCGTGCTTCTCTAACTAAGTAAGCCGTGATCAATTAGATCGCAGAGGCCGCAACGAAGCGCAACAAGCGAAGCGCAAGGAGAAGGGGGAAGACGAAGATTCCATTTTACCAGCAGCATTTCCGCAAGAGGAATTGGATGCCGAGGCGCGCAGACCGAAACGGAAAGTTGCTGTACTTCTGGGTTATTCGGGCACAGGGTACAAGGGCATGCAGATCGACAACAGACAGAAGACAATTGAGGGGGATTTGTTCAACGCATTTGTGGCGGCTGGTGCCATATCTAAAGCTAATGCCGACGATCCCAAGAAATCCTCACTGGTTCGTTGCGCTCGTACTGACAAGGGTGTTCACGCCGCAGGGAATGTGATCTCTTTGAAGTTGATAATCGAAGAGGAGGACATTGTCGAAAAGATCAACAGCCATCTCTCTGAACAAATCAGGATTTGGGGTATTCAGAGAACCACAGGTTCTTTCAGCTGCTATCAAGCATGCGATTCTCGTTGGTACGAATACCTGATCCCGACTCACTCGTTTCTCCCGCCCCATCCTTCCAGCTTCTTAGGCAAGAAATTGGAGGAGCTCGCGATTCAGAAAGAGGACCTGGAGAACTACCGTCAACGACAAGCCGAAGTCGCACATTTCTGGCCCGAGACAGAGGAAAAGTACATCAAGCCGATTTTAGAGAGTCTTGATGACTCGATCCGCCCTCTCGTAGAAGAGGCCCTTTATTCCACCGAAGCCACTGACGCAGCGGAGCCTGATCCAGTGATTGATGCCGCGACCGAAGAGGGCGTGTTGAACAATGCGAACACGGACGCACCAGCGACCGATGGGGTCTCAAAAGAGGTTGATGAGACTGCACGGGAAGCATCTGCAGATGGAGTTCAAGCGACAGTTGACAAGATCCAAGAGCAACAGCCTAATTTAAAGATGGACGATTCAACAGACGGCACCATTCCGCTTCCCGACTCTGTCGTTAACAAGCCTGCGCTTGAGACTGCCATCAAAGCCTTGAAGAGGGCATATATGAGTGCCAAGAAGGCCTATCGTATCTCTCCAGAAAGACAGAAGCGTGTACAGGATGCCTTGAACATATATCTTGGAACGCATAAGTTTCACAATTACACCGTCCAGAAGAAGTTTAATGACCGATCTGCTCAGCGATACATCAAGTCGTTCAAAGTTGCGGATAAACCCATTATCATCAACGATACGGAATGGCTAAGCTTGAAGATCCATGGTCAGAGTTTCATGATGCATCAGATCCGCAAGATGGTTGGAATGGCCTCCCTAACCGTGCGTTGCGGCACAAATCCTGCGATCATGCATGAGTCTTTTGGGAATGTCACAGTCAGGATCCCGAAAGCTCCAGGACTGGGACTATTACTGGAAAGGCCAGTTTTTGATTCCTACAACGAAAAGCAGGCGAAGCAAAATGGCAGGGATAACATCGACTTCAATAAGTATAATAAGGAGATTGAAGATTTTAAGGAGCGAGAGATCTACCAGCGCATCTTCCGCGAAGAATCTGAAGGAAACCAGTATGTTGAATGTCCTTCCCGAAAGATCATGTTAGGTTCTTGTATTGATGCAAATCCAGGTTCAACACGTTTTTCACCCATCTTGACAACTACAAAGATTCAACGTTCTTATTTCTTACCTCCGGGGGCATTGAAGCGACAAAGAAGAAGCTTGAGAATAAGGCCATACAAGGCAAGTGGGAGGACGAATCGGACGATGAGAATGCTTCTGGTGGAGAAGGATAGGTGACTAGACGCAAAGATATAGACCCATCTCCCATGTCCAGCAGAATAATCTATGCACATTTCTGCACTGACGCCATCTTCTTCTACCGCGTACATGACCAATCTATGAAGAATGTAGCCCATTACTGCTATCGCCTACTCACGCATCTGAACGAAGATGGGTGTTGCCCCACCGAATATTCTACATTCCCGATGTCATTTGGTGTTTTCCTACTCGTACGAGGTATGATTAACTGTTGTGAGTGACGTTCCGTAAATAGGAACAAGGCGGGAAGGAGTGACTTGGCCGAGATGACAAGCTTGATCAAGCTTGTTCGGTTGACGACTTAGCGCAACTCTTCAACGGCGATTCGACGTCATATCAACCAAACGATTGCGGATGCTACGGGAACAAAAACAAACCTTATCGACACAGAACTGACGAAACGAATAAATGCTTTGGGCCCAACCGCTTTTTCAGTTTACTGCTACACCTTTTTTTCTCTCTTTCTTTCTGGCTCTAGAATTTCCTCCTACTAGAATTGGGCATTTAATGAGAAGAAGGAAAGACCGCATTTGGACGAACGTATCTAGTAGTTGATCTCTCACCACATAGTTCGCAATCAGCGTATCAAGAACATGTCCACCAAATCCGCCCCGCTCGCGCCGCAGCGCAAAATTGAGATGTTCTCAGGAACATATTTTGCCGCATGCACACTCGGTGGTATGACAGGTACGCGTCTATTCTTCTGGATTCTTTCTTGCGCAATTAATCTAACCTGTACATAGCTTGTGGGCCTACGCATACTATGGTGACTCCGCTTGATCTGGTACAGTCCCTACTTACATGCCCACTTCCGCTCCTCTCTATGTACTGATACAAGGGAATAGGTAAAATGTCGTCGCCAGGTCGACGATAAGATCTACAAATCCAACACACAAGCATGGAAGATGATTTACCGCAATGAGGGGATCCGTGGAATCTTCTTTGGTTGGACGCCTACCTTCATTGGATATTCCTTTCAAGGAGCCGGGAAATACGGTTTCTACGAGGTTTTCAAGTACCTTTATGGCGACAAATTGGCTCCTGGCGCGAACAAGACCCTTGTTTATCTTGCTGCTTCAGCCTCTGCAGAGTTCCTGGCAGACATTGCACTTTGTCCTTTGGAGGCGATCAAGGTCCGTATGCAGACTACATTACCACCATTTGCAAACACTTTACGGGAGGGATGGTCCAAGGTCGTTGCGGAAGAAGGTGTCGCGGGCTTGTACAAGGGGTTGTATCCACTATGGGGACGTCAAATTCCATATACCATGGTTAAGTTTGCGACATTCGAAAAGGCGGTGGAGCAGATCTACAAGACCCTAGGCAAGCCAAAGGAGTCTTATAATGGCCTACAACAGACTGGAGTGTCCTTCTTGGGAGGCTACATTGCTGGTATCGGGTGCGCCATTGTGTCGCATCCAGCTGGTAAGTCGTGTTTGAACATTATACGATACACCTTGCTAAAGCAACCAGACGTCATGGTCTCGAAATTGAACAGCGATCGCAAGGCTGGCGAGGGTGCCGGGCAAGCAATGTCCAGAATCTACAGCAAGATTGGCTTCGCAGGGCTGTGGAATGGTTTACCTGTGCGAATCTTTATGATTGGCACACTCACGGTGAGTGTGCGAATCCAAGTGTTGAATGTGCATTTACTGATTAAAAACACAGGCATTCCAATGGCTTATCTACGACTCATTCAAAGTGAACCTCGGTGTAAGTAACATGAGCTACTTCCCACATAACAGTCTCTAATGCTTTCTGTAGCTTCCCACAACAGGCGGGCATTGAAATGTCGGCTATCCCGGCGAATATTCCCTTCGAAGAAAAGCGCAAGAAACCATAGCGCTCTGGTTCTGCATCAGGCATGTGCAACTCCATAAGAACCAGCAGCCAATCTTGCTCTCGGCAGTTACTAGGGGCGTTTAACGGACCTCATCTAGGTATCGTTTCTGGGCGAGTGTAGATCTAGATTGATTCAGTCTGGTGTTTAGGGAGCATTTGTTGAAGTTTTTGTGCATAGTTGGATGCGTTTTGTCTTTGGTTGCATTGTTACTCCTCGGTAAATATACGCTTTCTATATTAATAACCTCCTGAATAGGTCCTCTCCATGCGAGAAGAATGCTCAGACTGGCTGAAATTCCATTTCATGGAGTGCTTTGGCCGACATTTACCCGTAGACTGTCAAGGTAGTTGATTTCTACAAGGTACCCTCGTAGTTTATGTATCTTCCCCACACCTCCACATCGGGCATGGGCCTATATCCACCTCATCCCGCTTTCAAGCTCTCGCGAACCTTGATACGCGAGACAGAATTTGGTAAGAGTGCGGAGGTGATCCTTGACCTTCACTCTGCCTCCTGTCATGCCAAAACTTTAACCATGAGTCCCTAACACCGGCTTTGGATCATGGCATTCGATTCAGGTAGAGCTGCTTCCGGGCCGATAATGGATCATGGAAAGCACCGAAGTGACGACACCTACAAATACCCTTTGGGGACCGACTCAAGCAGGTCCAAACTCCTCCTCTCCAGAACCTTCGCAATGGCTCTCCTTACCTTCTTCCTGTTATCATTGTGGGCCAATTCTGGTTCTGCAGCCCCCCGAACTGGTGTGTGGAATGGTGACCCCCTTGCTCCCACTGTACGCATTAGGAACGGCACAGTCGAAGGCGTCCATTCGGCACAATATGCTCAGGATTTCTTTCTTGGAATACCCTTTGCACAACCACCTGTAGGAGAACTGCGCTTCCGTCCTGCCCAGCCAATCGCTTCCGCATGGACAAGCCCTTTGAATGCAAGGCAATACTCTTCGGCTTGTATAGGATACGGCTCAGATCAATGGCCATATCCGTCCATTTCAGAAGATTGTCTCTACTTGAATGTTGTTCGGCCATCTGGCTATGAGAATTCGACTCTGCCAGTTGCATTCTGGATCCATGGTGGTGGACTCGCGCAGGGCAGCGCTATCGATCAGCGTTACAACATGAGTTTCATTGTGGAAAGGAGTGTAGAGATAGGAAAGCCGATTATTGGTGTCAGCATAAACTACCGACTTAGTATGTTTGGGTTCGTAAATGGAGAGGAGGTTGTTGAAAGTGGAAATGCCAACTTGGGTTTCAGAGATCAGAGACTTGGACTTGCTTGGGTGCAAGAGAACATTGAAGCCTTTGGAGGTAGGTTTTACAGTCAATTTAGTCAGTTTGTTGGTATTCTAACTTCATCGCAGGTGACCCCAAGCAAGTGACCATCTTTGGAGAATCTGCGGGCGCTCTCAGTGTGGGCATGCATCTCACAGCCTACGGCGGCCGCGACGATCACATCTTCCGCGGCGCCATCATGCAATCCGGCAATCCAATCAACTATGGGACTTTTAACTATAATGCGAGCAATCTCCTTGTAGCCGGCGAGCACTTCAATTGCCCAGACAAAACCTCTATCCTCCCCTGTCTTCGCTCTATCGACACAGATACTCTCTCGACGTGGATTAATAGCACCCGACGTTCCCTTCGATGGAGCCCCATTATCGATGGCGATTTCATTCAGGGTAAAACCTCTCTCCAACTCGCCGCCGGCGCCTTCGTCCATGTCCCCATAATCTCAGGCGCCAACTCCGACGAAGGTACAGCCTTCGGCCCAAAGCCCATGAACACGACCTCTCAATTCTTTTCAAATCTGACACAAGTTCCCATGCCTGTCCCTTTGACTCCGTCTCAAGCCTCTGCCGTTCTAGCTGCCTATCCATCGAACATAACGTACGGGGCAGTCCCCACAAATCAGCCTTTGTCTTACACTCCTGGTCCGGGGTACGGGGCCGAAAGTAGGCGCTCAGATGCCTACTACGGTGACGTTACTATGATAGCGTCGCGCCGCAAGACATGCCAGACGTGGACGGCCAACGGCATCCCAGCATACTGCTACCGCTTTAATACCATCCCGCACGGCCTGCCTGCAGAAATTGGCGCAACTCATTTCCAAGAGGTAGCTTTCGTGTTCAACAACCAACTGGGCGTTGGGTATGGGTATCCAAACGTGTCCGAGAATCCCTTCGAGGGGATGCCGGAAGGGTATTTTGGCCTCGCGGAGATGATGAGCGCAGCGTGGATCGGGTTCGTGCATGACGGTGTGCCCAGTGATGGCGGAGCTGCAGAATTCTGGCCGAGCTACGGGGAGGGCAAAAACTGGGTTTTCGATGCCAATGTCACGGGGTTGGGGTACGAGGAGAAGGACGATTGGAGGAAGGAGGGGATTGCATTAATCAACTCATGGGATGAAGATGTATATCAACGCTAATATTGTGGGATGGAGAGGCAGAGCATCATATTTGATTAAAACCTAGTCACGTTCATACTTGGAATCAAGCGATGCCCGAGATCTTCATGTACTTCCAGCCCCGGAATGGGATCAAAGCCTATCTCGTCAACGGGTAGACAAAGTTATGCATCCATGCTGATAAATAGTCCAATGGCTTTTTTCTATCAACATTTCCTTATAGTATCATATTGAGAACTCATGGTGCGCAATGTCTGGACCCTTTCTCCCCTTTCTTCCTTTCCCGAAGTATGTCACTTCTGACATGAAAATCGTGAATGATTACACACAAAATAGAATCGAGAAAACCATTTCCCCCGCCATTCTGTCCTTCATCCATTAGATTCAAATAAAGACAACCTGAACGATGTGTTCCGAACGCCGCGGTCAAGGTTCAAGAGTCTCTCTACTAGACTGCGCATTTGAATAAACACACGCCAGCGAAAGCTCAAGAGCCGGGTACATGGATCAGGTACAGCTGGCTCCAATCGACTCTGGTCGGCTCCCTTACCAATGAAAGAGCAGCGTAACGGAGAAACAAATAATAAAATAATGGCGGCTAACGCCTAACAATGCTGAGCATGAATGCCTCCCCTCGGCGCAAGAGACCAAGTTCGCGCAGCTTGGTCAAATAGAGAGGAGTTGGTATGCGAACCGAACGAAATCTCAAGAGGCTGGCAGCAGGAAGAATGGTCCATGGCTGTAAGTACATAACGGTCGAAGATCTGTTAACAGACCGGTCTCAGAACAAGGTCCATAAACATCGAAACAAGGCTCTCAAGGTATCCAGGTGAAAGATGTAAACTCCAAACAACATCAACAACAAAAGCTCGCTGTGTGTAGGGTTGAGGCGCTTTATTTTCAGAATTATTTCGACGCAAGAATACATGTCCGCCTTGTACGTTGATACAACTTGCCGTCGAAGGGCTTGTGGGCCGAACTCGATATCGAATGAAAGCTGAGTGCTAGTGGTGCTGTTCTAAAATAATGGGTATCACAAAGGTAGGTATCATCAGCTAGTCAGAGCTCTTATGCGCAAGAATCGCCCGCGTCTGCCATCGTAACATCGTCGCTGTTCGCCAGAACATTCAAGGTGGAAGGTAGTGCGGCCGAATGCGGCCGGGAATCGTAGTCCATGGCGGAATCTGGCATACTGGCTGGAGTATTCGATCGAAAGTCTTCCAAAACATCCTCTTCTGGAGGGGAGAATGACCACACCTTGGTGAGAGTAAGCAAACAATGCCATTGGATGATCGATTGTCGTTGCACACGGGTGACTTACCTCCATCATGGTCCTGCCCCCTCTGCTAGCCATGATCACACACTTTTCCTCTTCGAAAACGACTCTCCAGACCGCATCTGCAGGTGTACTCAAATCCCGCACTTGCGTTCCTTTCTTGGTATCCCAGACCTTGACCCTACCGTCCGAGCCTCCACTGACTATGCGACTTTTATCGAATTGCAAAGACGTAACGCTATTATCGTGTGCCGCCAAACGATGTATGGGTTGGCCATCCACAAGATTCCATACTCGTACACTACCGTCACTTCCGCCGGTTACAAGGGTATCATCGCGCATTTGTAGTTGACCAACAAGTGACGTATGACCTTGAAGAATGTGCAAGCATCTCCTATTGGTACCGAATTAGCGGTTGGGGTGACTGAAACGGGGTTTATTGTGCTGTGAGGGCGGGGAATTGCCGATGCCACATATTGGACTCACCCTTCTGTAGGATCCCATATCCGGACGCTTGTGTCCAAGCTTCCAGTTGCGATCTTTTTCCCATCGAAGGCAATAGCATAGATTTGACTGAAATGGCCAGTGAGTGTGCGTAAACATTTCCCTTCCGAGATGCTCCAGATTTTGGCGGTGGTGTCGTAACTACCACTAACGACAATATCACCGTGCATCTCAAGACATCTGACGCTGGCTTGATGGCCGACGAGAACATGTTTGCAGATGCCCTTCTTCAAATCCCATATCCTTAGAGTCGTATCTCTTGATCCAGAGATTGCAGTATTGGCGTCGGACATCTTGAGACATCGGACGGTGGACGTATGGCCGCGCAATATGTGTACTGGTTGGCTGCAACAAGACTGTCAACGGCCGTTCCGGAAAATGAACCCAAAGAAGGGAGAACATACCCTGTTGCAAGATTCCAGACTCGCACGTCGCGATCACATCCACCACTGACTAGAAGGTCACCCCATGGTACCATTGCCCAAACGCCCATGACGTGGCCTGACAAAGTCTTCTGGTGCTCCCCGTTGGTATCGAAGACATGAATCTTAGCATTGTCCAATGCCACTACAATGTACTTGTTAGTGAGATGCAGGCTGGTGACGACGCCTTGATCAGGTGTAATCTGCCGTTGTTCGCAGATGCCGCCTGAACGCCATGCAGTTTCGACCATATAGCGCTGCTTGAAATGAGATCGATAGGTTGTTGCTTTTGGTCGACGGCGGGGCGCACTCCTCTTCGCTGCACGGTCGAGACTCTGGGTGCGAAGGTTATCAGAGCCGCTGCTCGATGCTACCGAAGCGCTCTCTAGTTGATCCTTCAAAGACACATCCTCGGATCTCGAGGCCCGGGGGGGCTGTAGCAGCTGCGGAGCCCGAGCATCATAATCCATCTCTTCTGGTATTTCCTCTTCCTCGCTACGCTCATCCTTCGACAACGACCGATACGAGTATTTTTGACACAACAGTTTCCAGGCACTGTCATCGTTGACCAGCTCCCGCCACTTCTTCGACACCTGGGACGCGCGGGCGAGGGTTGTAGGATCATCGACGCATTCTAATATCTGTGAAAAGTGTGTTAGCCTTAGGACCGGCTCTCAGACGCAATGCCAGTGCCGACGTACCCTGAGACAAAGCTCGGTGGGAAGCACCATGAACGGGTCCTTTTTCAGCCTCGGACTAACGAACTCGGCAACGAAGCTGAGTTCGTGACTGTCGCACAGGTTCAGTAACTCTCCCAGTAGTCGCAATCGTTCTTCCCGGTTCATGTCACTGAATAAAGACCGTGTATCCTTGATCTGCGAGTCTTCATGTTCTCGTGCGGTGCTCCAGTCAGGAACTCTAGCGGTGGGTGTCGGGCTTGGTGCAGGAGTGGGCGGCGAGGCGGGCGCGGACTGGAGTAGGTTGTGGGGTAGAGAGGAGTTGGAAGGGCTCATGGGAGTCAGTATAGGTCTAGGTGCGCCGCGCGACAGCCTGCTCTGTCTCCTAGTTTGAGGGGCAGGTGATTTTGTGGTGGTGTAATCGGAGCGCATGGCTGACGAGGAGGCAGAAGCAGAGGCAGAGGCGGCCATGTCTGTGTCAGAATCTAGTTGAAGACCAGGTGTGGTTTGGCCCTCGTTCTGGCCGAAGTAGTCGTCCTGTTCCATCCTGTCGAGATTGAGCTGAAGTCGTGGAAGTAGCAGCAGTAGCGGAGAGAGAGAGTGTGTGTGAATGAGCGTGTGTGTAGAACGGTGGGTAGGTGCAGAGGGACTGCCGGGTTCGGTGTCGGAGTTTGTGCTCGCAGGAGGGTATAAAGGATATGACAATGACAACAGAAGAGGGAAAAGAGGGAACGCAGCCGAAGCGAAAGTAGTGAGAGAGAGTGTGTGTGTGGGAAGGGCGACGACAGGTCGCGAATGGCGAGGGAGGACGTTGGTTATGAGTAAGTGGTTAAGTAAGGAGTTAAATAAGAGGAGACGAAGACGAAGACGAAGACGAAGACGAAGAAGAAACAGGAGGGAGGGTCAAGGGGAAGAGGAGTGAGTGAGTGAGTGTGTGTGTGTATGTGTGTGGGTGTGGGTGTGTAAGTGTGCGTGTGTGTGTGTGGAGGTGGAGGTGGAAGTGAGATGTGGATGGATGATGGATGTTGGATGTTGGATGATGTTGGGTGTCGAAAGCGTCTGGGGCGGAGGAGGAAGGCAGGCGGCAGTAGACAGTAACTAGTAGACTAGTGTTTCGAAGGCGCGCGACAGGGCTGTACCGTACACTATAAATGTATTGAATGTACAGTACTGTTTCAAGTCTGACGACGAGAGAAGGAGAGGAAAGAGAAGGAGAAGGAGAAAAAAAGACCCGATCCAGGTCCAGGTCCAGGTCCAGATCAAGTAGAGATCAAGATACCAATGCAGACACAGGAACGGAGGAGCGGTCGGGATAAAATTACTCGGGATATGTGTGCACGGAGGAGGAGTATATAGGTAGGTAGTTACGAGTATTACTCCGTGCAGAGAGAGACAGAGAGAGAATTGGAGAGATGAAGAGTAGGAGTAGGAGTAGGAGTAGGAGTAGGAGTAGGAGTAGGAGTAAGAGTAAGAGTAAGAGTAAGAGTAAGAGTAAGAGTAACTAAGAGTAACTAAGAGTAAGAATAAAACTTCCTATTAAAAGGTGATATCTGAGGTATTACACAGTAGGGACTCGGTAATTTAATGAATTGGATTCGTAAAATACGTTTGCTTTTGCCATCAACGTCTGATTAATAATTCAGAAGCTACATGGATCCATTGTACCTTGTAAGTGCGAGTACTACCAAATACATGCTGTGTAGGTGTAGGTAGTCAAAAAGGATGGATGTACAAGTACTTCCGTAATGTAATCAAAACCATTCCATCTTTTGGAGCTTTTCGCGGTCATCGAACAAACGCGTTGCAATGGAAACGATTCGCCTCACCAATTCGATCATGTTTCCTTGCCATCATTCGCAAGTAGGCGATGACCAGTAATTAGAGAGACCGAGTTATTATCAAGGTATAAACGGACACGCTGTGGACAAGCACGCGATCCGGCGGAGAGTGAGACGGAGGCGGCGGCTAGGCCCAGCGGCGGTCATACACTCTAACAAGTTTTCATCCCCCAGAATCCACCACATGATTGTATATGTGCATACTACAACGTACATACGAGGACGTCCACACATACATGCTGTGTGCGGCTCCGTATAAAGATTTCTTATGGCGTTTGCCAGGCATGACGGGGTAGTCATGCGACTCCTTTGTCACCACGGTGAGCTGGCACTGCATTCAAGTTCAATCTCTGTCCTGCTGTCTTACTATGACAAGTCCAGACCAAAATGCTCCTGCTCGTACTCGGCAGTACTTGTAACTGGTACTTGTAATTAGTGGTACATACCGGTACATAGGTACATATGACCCTGTAGCAGTTTGCTTCGGGGTATGAACTGGTGTGTTGTGTGTAGTATTATTAACTATAGGTACTACTCCGTACTTGTGAGCCGTACTTGTGAGTATTAGTACTAGTCATTGTCCTTGTTCAGGCGGTTGTAGCAGCCACCTACGTTCGTTCACAGTGCAATCTACCTGAAAACCGGCTGGGCGTCTGACGTTCTGCCTCCTGCATTTTGGCACTGTCTGGTCTCGCGAACAAGATTATTACAGTCCGATACGATACTGTGTACACAGTACTTGCAGTCCTCACCCTAAATATAGCCTGGACGGCCTCCGAGCTCACAGCCAATATTTTAACTAATCAATTGCACACACTCCAACCCATCATGTCCTTGCGTACTGACTTACGAGCATGCTTGACAACAACCTTCTAGATGGAATGCACATTATCTACTTGTTTGTCACAGGTTTATTTATTACTGATTATTGTTAAAAGCACAGTTGTTTCCCGTGTGCCTGCAAAGTCCTAGTCAAGCACCTTACATCTAAGTTCTAATAGTTACATCAAAATCTCCTGACAAATCAAACACCCACTCGATGGTTTCATGCACATCATCGGTACGACACGCAGGAATCGTTTCAATCTCACCAACTCTATCTATCGGGTGTTTCAATCTTAGAGAAGTGCATTGTGATAAAGGGTTGTATTAAGGCTAGAGAGATATCAAAGATAATCCGCAGGTTCGTCTCAATATCGGACATTATGGTCACGTCATCGTTGGTCCGATCCACGCAGCAAGGGGAAATGCAGACAATCGACCGGCGCCCGAGTCAGAGCCATGACATGTACACAACATGCAAGTCTACTCTTATGATGCTACACACTTACTTGTCTCTGCAATATGCAGCACAAAGGGACGGTTTGCCATTGTAGCCGTAGAGCGGGCGAGGTTAGTCCTGTCCATACTATCGACGCTCCTACTCACAATGCCCAAATATAGTACGAGGATTGTGGCACGAACCCATCTTGCCTGGCCGTTCGCCCCGCCTCCAACTTATCGTTCATTGCTGTCGACAGATACAAGGTAGCCGACGGATAGACCCTTGGCCTGACCACACGACTATCACCATCCATCACGATCTCGAGTCGGCAAGGTAGAGCAAGAACCTGTGGAGATTTACATATGCCTGTGTGCAATTTGGGAAGCTTGAAATTCTATTCATCATCTTACGTATCTACAAAGAAGTGGAAAGCTCCATCCGTCGACCTGACAGGCCTCAGCGTCCTCGTTTCTCAGAACCAATCCTTCAGCAGCTGACTGGTGCTGGTCCAGGAACAGTGTAAGAGTTGAAGTTATTATAGATGTTGGCGGTGTAGCCTGGATCGGATGCCTTCACGTGGCCAGGGATCTTGACACCGCTGAACGTCTTGGAGCCGCCGCCAGTGACCTTGATCTGTGCGCAAGAGATGTAGAATTGAGGGGTCGACCCTGGATTGTGGATGGCGAGCTGCTCAATGCGGAGGAGGTAGTCTCCAGCGGGGATGCATGACGGGATGTTGGCCGAGTAGGTGGTGCTCAAATCCCATGTGCCTCCAGGGAACTTAGGTCCGATCTCCTTGAACTTGAACCAGTCACCACTGCCGTCAGATGCAGCGGCATCGGCCACCTTGCTCAGATAGCTGGGGAGGATGGTCAGCATCGCCTGTTTACTCTTACATGTGAGTAACGCCTCAGAGATGGACTCACAATGATACAGGACCTTGGTGGTAGACAGCAATGTCCGATGTGAACGAGAACGAAGACCCTGCAGCGACACTCACTGTCGTTGTGCCCCCGCTGCTTCCGCCGCCAACATTGCAGCGAAGGTCCTTGTCCGCGAGGTCCGTTACGGGAGAGTTGTTGTTCGTGTTCTTGCGGATGTTTTGGTAGACGGCTCCTTTGACACCATTGGCGGTCAACTGCTGGAAGATGTCTTGAAATGGCATGTTAGCACCGAGTCCCTTCGTTGGTGGGTTACGCGGGCCGACTCTCGTCGATACAGGACAGAAACGAAATGCTTTTCACCTCCTCTAAAGAAGGTACAACACAGAAGACATGTATCTCGAACTATTGCAGAACTACTAAAAAGATAATCCACATACAGTGACCGTTGACAGCGTTCAACAAGAGCGAGGCGGCAGCGATGACAGAGAAAGACTTCATGATTGCGATCAGGTGTATAGTCGAGATGCTGGAGGATACTCGAAATTCATTGAGATCTGCGCGTTCCTATCCCCTTCTTATACACATTGTCTTCGCACACCCACTGCCCAAAATGATATTACCCACAGGGAGAATGTAACCTCCTCCAAGGGGCGGGCAAATCCAGAACACTGGAATCTTGTCCATCTCTCGCTCCGGCGACTTCGACACACGCTATTCAGTTTGACAAGGTTGACAACTCCCCTCTCATCCCACTCACCTATTACGCCTATGGGAGGAAACCTAGCTTTGCAACCTGATATTATATATCATCCTGGGGTTGAGGTGTGGTAAAGTCTCCAGATAGCCTATAGGCGGGTTGGGGACTTCTCCACCTATTAACATCCTTGCCCTATTCCTCAGGTTAAGCTTTTTGTATAACCAGGTCAGGTATATGAAAGGGACGGGCAAGGTAAAGTGCATACCCACCTCGTTGACATCGCAAATTGCACATACACGGCGCCTTACTCGAGGTGGCGAAAGTGCCAAATAGGTTATTGTAAATTCTAAGCCAGTGTAGTCCAGGTTGCCTACTTGGCTGCCCGACCAGACTCAGGGCCTATATTGCATGTTCTCCACCCCAGATGTATATGCAGCCATGGTCATATCGTTCGATTTCACCACCAACATGAGAAAGAAAATCTTAAACTTTCCGCTGGAATGTGCACAGAGTATGGGGGACAAAATGGGTGCCAAATAAACGAGACCTAGGTACGCCACATAAGGCTAT
Organism: Aaosphaeria arxii CBS 175.79; assembly: GCF_010015735.1. NCBI lineage: Eukaryota > Fungi > Ascomycota > Dothideomycetes > Pleosporales > Aaosphaeria > Aaosphaeria arxii. The sequence goes on along the minus strand of NW_022983477.1, from coordinate 43,063 downwards.
TGAAGCGAAAAGGCGGGGTGCAGCGCTCCATCTGGTGTGTGGATGGGGATAAATCAAACAGAGGCGTGTGACGCAGAGCAAACAAACCCCCGAATAGATTAAACGCAATATATCCGCACCCCTGACGTTTGTAGCAGAGAAACACTCACAAAAACCGGCGTATACGGCCCGCAGACAGAAATTAAGAGGATGAAGTTGTGACCCGGGAACGATACCGTTGACGGAAGTTACTTCCTGCAGTCTTTTGACTAAATCCTGGAATATGTCCATGCATTGTAATATCGAGACTTCGAAATGTGTGATTGACGAAATGTGCACATCATTGGCGCCATAACGGCTGTGATGTCAGCCATGGAGAAGAAGAGATTGAACAGAAAGCAGAAACGGTGGCGCCCATTATGCAACGAGAAGCAAGAGACGCACGGAGCTGGGAGGCTCTTGGTCTGACTACAGAATACTTGTAGCTATAAAATGTCGGAGGGCCGGCCTGGCGGTTTTGCCCTTTGGTGAGCAAAAGGGCGAGCGAAGATCTGCTAGTGTTGTCTGCAGCAAACGAGGCATATCGCTCATATATTACCCGAATTGCAATAGTCAATGATAACATTGGTGGTGTAGTTCACTGAGTACTGTTCGCGGTGGAGTTGATGCTGATCGGAAGATGACTCCATAGGTATAGCCACCGGTCGGATCAGGAGCCTACCTTGTCCGAACAGGTCGGCAGGACCAATCTGTTGTCTACCTGAGTAGACAGGAGATAATAAATATGCCTAACGTCCCCCCGGATGTGTGTTCTTGTAATTATTCGCTCGTCGTGCTCGTGATCATGACCCTTTCCCTCGACTTCGAATTATCTTGTCAAAAGCATACGACGTCGGCGAGAAAATTAAGAACTATTTTCTGTTAATTGTCACATCATAATGCTATAGGTGAGGATAGCTACAGTGGTTTTTACTAATGAGTCACCAGCTAATTCCCTGGTTCACGAGTACCTGTGTATATCCACATCGTATCTACCTACCTACCTATAGGTACCTAAACACCTACTTCGGATCTTTACAAAGATTGATGATGATGGTGAGAGAGGGTTGTGCTCACACAAATCACGAAAATCCCAACTGAATCTTAGGGTGTCTTTGTGAGAGAAAAATTAGTATCGTATTCGCCCACTAGGTTCTGAACATATTCAATCACCATTTGGGTTGTAGGTAAGGTGTAGAATTATCGACATCCACTTGACTGTAGTCTGGACTCTGTGGATGTAGGTGTAGGTGATGGGGACTTCCAGATATCGCCTAGCGTATCACGCAATCTAGACTAACCGAATTCGGCTTGTGGACAGCTCCGATTTCCAATTGTTTGTGAGGGGAGGCTTCCACTAAGTAAAGGCATTATTGAACAAACCGATTATAAAATAATGTCGCTTCATTCCCTTCAACTATCTGTGTGTCTGGTACATGCACCGCAGCACTGCTCTATCCTCCCACGATGAGCATACGAAGGATTGTCGCGGCAGCTCGCCAACCCATTCATCATAGCTCGGTCCTCCGCATTTCCACCCCACAACCTCCGAAGCCTTCGTCATTGCTCTTCATACGACCCAAGTCGAGTACATCTAGGAGGTTCCATCAGCATGCGACACGCAGCTCTCAGCAGACTGTAGTTACGCCTGAATCCACGAACCCTGCGCTATCGTTCCCTTGCCTCGACGCCGTAGAATCTCGATCGGCCTCTTTATCACAGTCCCGCCGTTCACTATCTGGTCCCGAACCTTCATATACCTCTGGAAAACATCTCGATTTTCGATCCCGCGAACCTCTACTCCTAGACTGGGGCGGCATACTTCCGGATTTCAACATCGCGTATGAGGCTTGGGGAACTTTGAACAAGGACAGGAGCAATGCGATATTGCTACATACCGGGCTTTCGGCGTCGAGCCATGCACACAGCACAGAAGCCAATCCCCAACCCGGCTGGTGGGAGAAGTTCATTGGCTCTGGAAAACCGCTGGATACAGATAAATACTTTGTCATTTGCACCAACGTCATCGGCGGGTGCTATGGATCCACCGGTCCTTCTTCGATCGATCCAGCAAACGGAGAACGATATGCGACAAGATTTCCCATTCTCACAATGGAGGACATGGTTCGTGCGCAATTTCGACTACTGGACTCGTTAGGAATCGACACATTGTATGCCAGTGTTGGCTCGAGTATGGGGGGCATGCAAAGTCTAGCTGCGGGTGTCCTCTTCCCAGAGCGCGTCCGGCGCATCGTCAGTATCAGTGGTTGTGCGCGTAGCCATCCTTACAGCATCGCGATGCGACACACACAGCGACAAGGTAAGTCGCAGAACAGAGACTGTGGAATGAAACGTACATCATAATCATTTACAACGATTGACTAATCCACAGTGCTTATGATGGATCCGAATTGGGCGCGGGGATTTTATTACGACGGCATCCCTCCACACGGGGGAATGAAGCTAGCCCGCGAAATCGCAACAGTTACGTACCGGAGTGGCCCCGAATGGGAGCAACGTTTTGGACGCCGGCGCGCGGACCCTTCCCGTCCGCCAGCGCTATGTCCCGACTTCCTCATCGAAACGTATCTTGATCACGCCGGAGAAAAGTGGTGTCTCGAGTATGATCCGAACAGTTTGTTGTATGTCTCCAAGGCAATGGACTTGTTCGACCTCGGACAGGAGCACCGCAATCGCATCAACAAGGTCAGGCAAGAGAACAGCGGCAAGCTGCAAGCCTTCAAGGAGGGCAAAGGAGTCGACAGCACGGCGAATGGTGATGTCTGCAATCTGACTCTTCCCGATCAGCCCTATGAAGAAAAGGAACAGCCAGCAGATGTCGCGGCGGTGGATGGTAAGGATGGTGTTGGGGCTCCCGACAGCGAACCACCCCCGGATCTGGTTGCCGGCCTGAAGCCTCTCGCGAATACCCCGGCCTTGGTATTGGGTGTTGCCAGCGACATATTGTTTCCCGCATGGCAACAACGTGAGATTGCCAACACGCTGAAGCGCACCGGAAATCGCAATGTGACGCACGTAGAACTTGGAGAGGAAATGTCCCTGTTTGGGCACGATACATTCTTGCTGGATCTCGAGAACGTTGGTGGGGCGGTGAAGCGCTTCCTGGGATGATCGGCCATCGAGAGATGAAAAGTTGCCCGCTTGAGGTTGATGCGGGATGTGACCCTAGGTGCTTATTTTTTTTATGTGCTTACTTCTCTTTCATGCTATACTTCAACTACTGCGGCATCTCGATTGCATCTATTCAGGTTTTCAAATATTTGCCGTGGGCTGCGGCCCTCTCCTAGCACCATCTGTTTATTGTAGCGTTCTGCATCTGCTGGCGTCCACCAAACCTTTGAAAAGAAAATCGCTTGTACGGAGTACTGTGAATCTTTCGTCGTTCTGGTGCGGGGATGTCTCAAACCCAAGCGATCAAGTCCATTCAATCTGAATCAGGCGTCCCGATTTGGCACGCATACTACATAGTATCGCACGCACAGTCGGGCTTTTGGAGCTCTTGTCCTCTTTCCATTACATCGGGTGTTGTCAAGGTGAAGGAGCAACTGCAGCAGCCTACGACGACGGGGACGTCAGCATCGGAGGGTATGAGGCGCACGAAATAGAAACCCGACGATCTCTCATGTTCGACCACTGAGAGATTGATGGAGCGTGTCACCTTCGCGCTTGAGTGGATCTTCAGATTGGAAATGGGAGATACACAGCTATTTACTGCGGGCATGAGGCAAAGCGGCGACCTTAATGAGGCAGGTCTGGGTTTTAGAAATCCGAGTCCGACCGTAACGATCGCCCATACGGGAACACGAAGATGCATTATCCACTTAGCCTCACCAGCCATAGGGTACGGTACCTTGGAGTGCTTGGTAGTTACCTTTTGCACTGTGCACCCTGTCTGTATTGCTATTCCCAGCTCATTTGCAGCCAAAACTTGCAACCATTTCCATCGTTAGTAGGACATTAGCTTCGCCATCTTCCTTTCAACGGTTGGAACTTGGCCCCTTTCAATTCTTCTTGTGCACCGCACCCCTTGTGATTGTGCTGTAGCCCCCCTGTCATTGGCGTCCATGATCCATGATCCATCCATCCATCCATCCCTCCCTCCCAAGCAAAGCAAAGGATGCAAAGCCCCCCTTGTTGATACTTTTTGTTACTCCCCGATTTCCCCTCCCAGTAACTACGGGCCCGTTCTTACGCCCAGAGATTGTAGATCGCTATCCCCATTCTAGCTCGTACTCTGTGCTCGAGAGCCGTTAATTCGCTCCCATTTCCACTTCATGTCTGTCCATACCCTTGCTCGGTCAATGATCCACCCATAACATATAACCCTTCCAGCGTTGCGGCGTTCTCACATCCAGCAGCGTTCATTCATATTTCTGGCTCGCTCCCCCGCGACCAATTGAGCTTTTTCTATTCATTTCTTTCAGTCTTCCTTCTTTCTTTCCAGTATACCCAGTCCGAAAATTGCCCGCAGAGACGTATTTCGCGACACAGCACTCCGTACGTCAACGTACTCAACCCAAGCCACTCCAGCAATGGCTTCCCAGCACCCCAATGACAGCTCGGATAAGCTCCAGGCCGAGTTGACGAACAATGAGGTTCTGTCCATTGCTGCCAGTCAAGCGAGCGACGAACAGCGAACTCTTTGGCAGAATGTCAAGAAATATCGCAAAGTCGTCGGGTACACATTTTGCATAACTTCAGCCATTCTGCTTTACGGTTACGATAATGTGGTTGTCGGCACCGTCTCTGCAATGCCCATTTTCCAGTATGTCCCCCAATATCTTATGTCCTCGTCAATTTGTATTACGCCCAACATCTCATAATGTTTTTCCACTACATTGCCTCGATCCACGGCTCTGCAGCTTGGGGATGAGCCGGCTCCTATCGACAATGGTTGTCGCATCTGCTGACCGACCTGTAGAAAAGACTTTGGTGTCGAGAACCCCGACTGGCATAAAGGCAGCAGATCTGACCCACGCTACATCCTCCCCTCAGATTGGTTGGCTCTCTGGAATGTTTCGTCGCCAATCGGCGCCATGATTGGTTCTATACTCGGCGCATGGTTGCAGGACCGCATCGGACGCCGTAGGGCGCTCGCCATCTCCAGCTTTCTATCCGCGGTCGCTGTCGCTATTATGTACGTCTCGTATCTGCCTGCAGATGTCAATGGCCGACGTGGATGTTTTTTCGCCGGCAAATTCGCCCAGGGAGCAGCTATTGGCGCAGTCATGGCTGCCGCTCAAACCTACATGTCTGAAATCCTACCACCCTCACTCCGAGGTCCTGGAATGGCGTTCTTCCCCGTCTTTACTCTCCTCGGCCAATTGACCGGTGCTCTGGTAATCTATGGCGCGCTGGATCAAACCAACGGCTATGCTGTTGTTTTTGGCTCACAGTGGCCATTTTCTTTTGTGCCCATTATTATCTCCTTCATCGTCCCAGAGTCCCCCACCTGGCTAGTCCGCAAGCGACTTGTTGATCAAGCTCTTGTAGCCCAAACACGCCTTGATCCCCCCGGCACAGACTCCAAAGGCACCGTCAACAAGATCCAAGCCGATATAGAGCACGAGGAGTCCAACTCGGGTGCTACCTTTATGGAATGTTTCCACAAACGAAACTTCCGCCGTACCTTCATCGTCATGTGGGCAAACTCAATGCCGGCCATATTCGGTCTCCAGCTTCTGGCCAAGGCGAGCTACTTCTTGCAACTTGTTGGTATGAAGCCAAATACCAGTATCATCTTCCTGATTCTCGGCATCGTCCTCGGTCTCCTTGCCAACGCCGCCAGCATTTATGTCATGTCGAGGATTGGAAGGCGACCCTTGATGATCTCCACGCTCCTCATCGCCTCCCTGCTTTGGATGACAATGGGAATCGCCAACTGCTTTAAGCTCGTCCCCGCGGTTACCAAGTAAGTCTAATATACTCTGATGATTGCCCAGTAGCTCAAAGACAAATTACTAACTACGTATGTTTAGTTGGACCGCCGCTGCCATGATGATCACCATCGTTGTCTGTGGTGTAGGTGTATGGCCTTGCTCCTTCGCTGTCGCCGCCGAAACCTCTTCGCTCCAGCTCCGCTCCAAAGCCCAAGGAATTGGCTGGACAATTTCAGCCTTCACATCTGCTGTTGCCGGAATCGCCTTGCCGTACATCTTCAACCCTGATCAGGGCAATCTTCGTGGAAAGGTCGGCTTTACCTACGTAGGCTCCTGCCTGCTCGCTGCAATTATTACATGGTTCATCGTCCCAGAGATGAAGGGAAGGACTGTCGCCGACATCGACAGGATGTTTGAACTAAATCTCCCTGCTAGGCAATTTAAGAACTGGAAGGCTTCGGAAAGGCAAGGTTCTGGTGACCAGCAACCTTGGGTCTAAGGGATGTGGCTGGTTCATGTCTTTTTTCCATATCCTTCTCACGCGTAATGAGTCATTGCCACGTTAGTTTTACAACCCCCTTTCCCCTTCGCAGCTGTTTCTATCCATCTGTACATATACAACGGCACAAGCATGCCGGTTTGTCTTCTGCTCACGAGCCAATGTTTGTTCATTTCCTTCTCATCAATGGCGTATCCATGTCGAACAGTTTTTTTTCTTCTTCGAAAGTTCATCATACCCATCTCGCTATTTTACGCCTAGAAGTATTTACTGCCCTGTTCTCCGAGTTTGGCATGCGCGCGGATCGAATCCAATGTTGGCAAAAGGTAGAGAAGCTAGCAAGAAACCAACAATATGTATCGTTACTATATGCAGCCCTAGATTTCGCTAGTATGGATACGTTGCACCCTAGGATTCATTGACATTCGTGGGCTACTAATAATTACGACGGATACAATATCTGGACACCCCGTGCTGACCTGGGGACGCTTTGTGAAGTGGTACCGCTTCAACGTAAATTATGAAGATGGCATCTTCGAGTAAATTTGAGGTAAAATGTACACCACCTGACGCATCGATCCGCGCATGCGGTGTAAACCTAAGACGGCGTTTTATGCAGTACTGCTTCAGATCCCCATGCATTGTTTTGCAGCTGCTGACAATGCTGATCTTCGAGAAAAGGATATGGTGTCTTCATGCAGCTCCTTTCCCACTTGCGGGATGTCCGAGATCGTCATGGCATTCAAGATATCTGACAAACGAAGAGGGTATGTGGGCAGGGATTATGTCCGTTATCAGGCGAGATTCCATGTATGCGGTGCATGGTGTTTCGCAAAGCTACGCGTCTTGCTGATTGAGTGTCCGTAGTAATACTTCATCAGGGCTATCACTCCCCTTGTCTGGACGAAATGGCATGCGTAACGTAATTGATCAAAGTATGAAAGATAGTCTCGCGTGTTTGTTAGGCTTTCTGGATATGAATTTTTGGGCTTCGATTTGTGGTAGCTTGGCCTTAATTGGGAGCATCTATTATGTATAGTTCTGAAGGAGTAGAATCTCAAGACAATGCCAGGACCATGGACGCCATTCATATTGCAAGCTCGTCAAATGTCATGATCTGGTCACTAGAGACCTTTTGACTCGAGATAGTCTTGAACACGTTCCACCAGCTCCACTTTCTTCCCCGCAGTGGACTGTTTGCGTGCCTTGAGGAAGTCCTTCAGTGAACCCACAGTCTCCTTGCTCAGCTTCCCTCTGTCATTAAGTTCACCCATTTGGGCGTCTGTGAGTCCGCCTTCTTCCACTTCATCAAGATCCATCTCCACCTCCTGCGTTTTGGATTCCTGCTTGATTTTCTTACGAGCCGGTTTCGACTTCGCATCCACTTCATCGTCTTCGTCTTTGACTGCATTAGACGCGCCACCACGCTTCCTGGAAACGAGGTTTGCGGTTTTTCCTGGCTTCTTGGCGGACTGGTAGACTTCGTTAAATGCGTTACCAAAGTCTTCGATGTACTGGGAGGCTCGCTTGTCAATTTGACGATACTTGGGAATCGTTCTGTCATCGGGCTTCGTTGGTACTTCTTCTTCGAGCGCCATGGCCTGCAAAATGCGATAGAACCATTGCAAGTCTGGGTTAGGATATTTGGATGGGTCATAGATGCCTTTGGGCAGTTGAAGCTGTTCAATGACTATGCGCATTTTGTCCGTCAGCTCTTCTGTAGTTTTCAGGGTAGTGCCTTGGTCAGGAGGTTGACGCAGATCATCTGCAAAAGGAAGCGGGATAAGCCACAGGCCAGGGGGCATAGTCTGTTCGTCATTATCGTCGTACTTCTCTGCCGCCGGGATGATGGCAGCGATGACCGGTGCAGCGTTTTTTCGCGCTACGAACCATGCCACAGCCATCCTTTTACTCTTGAGGAGCTTCTGTTGTAGCGCTGAGAACACCCGCGTCGACCCCACGAATTCGGCCTCGGATGGGTACATAAATGTAGCCTTTCCTATGTTGGCCCATATGGAAGCAGCGGAGAGCGGTTTGAAGCCTATTATCCGGATGACGGGATCGCCAAAGCATTGCCTTATCTGGATGAATTCATCAGGCGTGAATGTGATTGTCTCACCACCAAATTTATAAGCTTTTCTCAATTCCCCTTTCTCAACAGTTCGAGCAGTATCATCGGCTAAGTGTGACGTTGATCCGGTTGCAATCTGGACTTTTTCCCCACCAACCCAGACATAGCATGATTTGACATGCTCTTGGCGTTTGATCAGAATGAACCCTTTGACACCTATCCTCAATTCAGGTCCAATCTCCAATGGAAGACTGAATAGAGCCCGCCGCGGGGCAGCTTTCGAGTTTATCGAGGAGAGAAGTTGCTTAAGGAGTGAGATACCATCTCCGCTAGTGGCAACCTTGGTTGTTGAGAGAGTCGACACGGGAGCCTCGGGATCAGAAGGTGACGAGGGATAGACAAGGTCGTCGTAGAATCGCGAACGATCAAATGCATGGTCCACTCTAGAGATGGGAAACAAATCAATAGTGCAACCAAGATCATACAAGTCTCGGGCTCTGGTCACTGCCGTATCCTTATCGTGCTTCGCTATGATAGGATAGTCGTTATCAGTAACCAAAAACAGTCGCCGCGAGGAGAAGTTTGGAGCCTTGGTGGTGAAGATCTGATTTGCACAGAAGAGTACTGTTGCAATGGTCGCTCCTTCGGCGGCGGGCCTCAGTAGCTTAGCAGCCTCCTCTTCATTTTCGACCATGTCCCGCAATTGCTTCACATCCTGGGCAGAGGGTACATCGAGATCCGACAAAAGATAGCAGTGCTGGAATGTGTTGTCGCCATCTTTGAGATCCGTCTTCTCAGTACCGAACAAGAGAATACCCATCATATCGTTTGGATTGGATATTATGCGCTGTTGCATAAGCTGGTAGGCGCATTTGAGCGCGGCAGACGTAGGGGAATCGCGCTCGGCTTTCTTGTCATCTGGTAACGGCGGCTGCTCCAGCATGGTGGGACTGACATCTATGGCGAATAAGACGGCATCTTTGATGGTTTTATAGCTCTAGATTATTGTTAGTCTTCCTGAAAGATGTATGCTAGCTCATGGTCACATATGCGCTCACAGAGTCATCCAGCTCCTCTTCGTCCTCGTCTTCCTCCTCGCCAGGGCGATTGTCGGTTAGTGGATCGGCCATTGCGTTGTATGAGTGTTCAAGTTGCAACGTTACAGTTCGCTCAGTCGCAATAAATGCGACGGGCGAGCTGTACTTAAGTGAGGGGAGAGCTCCGAACAAGGCAGCAATGGTAATACGGCGATCGTTCCTTGTACGCGACTTGGAGGGGAGTGCGCGTGGTCAGGTGATCTAGGCCGGGACTCGTCCAATAAGGCTTAGCGTGATGGCAGGTTAATTGCGGTTGATGACCGCATGGCTGATCGATTCGCTTATTCGCGATTGGCAGAGGCAACTCGTCCTCACTTCCGATCGAGAATTGAACAGTGGATGATTCATGTGAACAATCTGGCCATTAATATTACTATCTCCAAAACTCATCCATGAGGTTTTGACAATTCTCTTCGACTTCATTGCTTCTGTACCATGTCTTTGCGCATCCCATTAGCCCGCGCTGGGAAGCGTGCGACGGCATCCTACGTACCCGCCACATCCATCCTGTCACCATGGAGAAGACGCAACGCGACTGTTGCTCCGCCCGTCACACAGGATGCCACAGGAGCTAAAGGGCCCACCGCAATGGTGTTTATGAACATGGGTGGTCCGTCAACGACAGATGAAGTCGGTGATTTCTTGAGCAGATTATTTGTATGTCGCTCCCTCACCATCACCCATCATTTGAAAGCCTAACATCTACAGGCTGACGCCGACTTGATCCCTCTTGGCCGGCTTCAGAATTATATTGGACCTTACATTGCACGACGGAGAACGCCCAAGATCGAGAAGCAGTATGCAGAGATTGGCGGTGGCTCGCCTATCCGGAAGTGGTCCGAATTCCAAGCTGCAGAGATGTGCAAGATCCTCGACAAAACATCACCAGAGACTGCACCCCATAAACCCTACGTCGCTTTCCGCTACGCAAACCCACTCACCGAAGATATGTACAAAAGACTTTTGGAGGATGGATTTGGAGGTGGAAAGGGTGGCAGAGCTGTCGCGTTTACACAATATCCCCAATACTCGTGCTCCACCACAGGATCCTCGCTCAACGAACTATGGAAATGGAGGCAAAGGTTGGAAGGAAAGCGCGCAACAGGAGAAGTTGATCCTGAGGGCGCAATTCAGTGGAGTGTCATAGATCGATGGCCAGTTCATTCAGGACTCGTGGAGGCATTTGCGCAGAACATTGAGAAGACACTCGCAGAATATCCCCCCGAAAGAAGAGATGATGTCGTCCTTCTATTCTCTGCACACAGTTTACCGATGTCGGTCGTCAATCGTGGTGATCCTTACCCCGCCGAAGTTGCTGCGACCGTCTACGCAGTTATGCAGCGCCTTGGTATGAAGCACCAATATCGACTCGTATGGCAATCGCAGGTCGGCCCACAGCCATGGCTCGGTGCGCAAACTTCAGATACCGTCAAGTCCCTGATGAAGAAAGGCCAAACAGACATGATTCTCATTCCGATTGCATTTACGAGCGATCATATCGAGACATTATATGAATTGGACAAGGAGGTTATAGGAGAGGACGCTGAGGGACACGAAGGTGTAAAACGCGTGGAAAGTTTGAACGGCAATCCGGTCTTTATTCAAGCTCTCGCAGATCTTGCTAAGGATCATCTTCAAAGCGGAATTGCATGCAGCCCGCAAATGACGTTGCGATGTCCAGGCTGTGTAAGTGAACGCTGTCTTGCTCAGAAGGAATTCTTCGCTGGCCAGACGAAACGTTTACCCGCCGTTGCATAGCAACAAGGTCAACATTAGAAACTGTACATTATTGTAGCAATATTCCAATTGCAGCGATGGGACACCTGAGACACATCTCAATCGAACATTCCATGATTACCTGCAGCCACAACTCCGATGCTTTAGCATTTCGTGCCTATGATGGTGGATCGGGATTGGTATTGTCGTTGACCTGCTCGGACCGTATTGCAAGCACTCGCCGATCCGTGATTACCCGTCCACTACAACCTTCATTGACGTGGTATTAGAGGCGGGAGACCATTTTACACTGTCACTGTTGGCAGATCTCGATCCTATACTTTTTTTCTTTTTAATTATCCTTGACTTATCCAGCGAGAAGGCAGGGTGACTCCGTTGTTTGGGTACTTATTTTCCGATCATTTGACGAGGTGACCCGTTGTCAAAGCTCGGAGGAAGTGTTGAGCTATAATTCGGGCATTAGGTAGAAAAGTCTTGGCAGCAGAGCTCAACACCAAATTGTTCGCTCCCGTCTGACCCAACGTCCCTCCTTCTCACCTCCTCCCAACGCCTATTCATCTCCGCCCCGTCTCTCCCTTCTCCTGGTCACATTGCAAGATGTTGTCGCGGTCAATTAGGAGGACAATTGCCTCCCCTCTCAGGCGCAGCGCCTTCGCTCCCGCATCGCGACCTGCTTTCAGGACTGTCACTACCGATGCCGCTTCGTCGCACGCAGACAAAGAGGCCGTTCCCAAGGAGGATGACAAGCCTTTCGAAGTTCGTCTCTCCGATGAAAGTTTCGAGACTTACGAGCTTGACCCTCCTCCGTACACCTTGAACACCACCAAGGGTGAATTGAAACAGATGTACTACGATATGGTCGCTGTCCGGTATGGAGGAACCCATTGTATTCCATTAGCAGATCGGATACCACTGCAGTTTCCAGAGGAATGCTAATTGAGCCAACAGACGAATGGAAATGGCTGCAGACAGACTATACAAGGAGAAGAAGATTCGTGGTTTCTGCCATCTGTCCACTGGTCAGGAAGCCGTTGCTGTCGGTATCGAGCATGCAATTGACAGGCAGGACCATCTCATTACCGCCTATCGATGCCACGGATTTGCTATGATGCGCGGCGGCACCGTTAAATCCATCATCGGCGAGTTGCTCGGAAGGCGAGAGGGTATTGCCTACGGAAAGGGAGGGTCCATGCATATGTTCGCACCTGGATTCTATGGTGGAAACGGTATTGTCGGTGCACAAGTTCCTGTCGGTGCTGGTATTGCTTTCGCACAGCAGTACACCGACAAGAAGAACGTGACTCTTGCATTGTACGGAGACGGAGCATCTAACCAGGGCCAAGTCTTTGAGGCTTTCAACATGGCAAAACTCTGGAACCTCCCGGTCATCTTTGGTTGCGAGAGTATGTATTAATGACATGACAGCATTATCGCCGATACTAATCAAGTCCCAGACAACAAGTACGGAATGGGCACTGCTGCCAACCGTGCCGCCGCTCTCACCGACTACTACAAGCGTGGTCAATACATTCCCGGCCTCAAGATCAACGGTATGGACGTTCTCGCTGTCAAGGCCGCCGTCCAGTACAGCAAAGAGTGGTGCGCTTCCGGCAAGGGTCCTCTTGTACACGAATACGTCACCTATCGTTACGGAGGTCACTCTATGTCCGACCCTGGAACCACATACCGAGTAAGCGACTTTGGATGCACTCAGACCTGATGTGACGCTAATTTTTTTTCTCAAATAGACTCGTGAGGAGATCCAGCGTATGCGCAGCACCAACGATCCTATCGCCGGGCTCAAGCAGAAACTCCTTGATTGGGGCGTCACCTCCGAGGAGGAGCTCAAGTCCATCGACAAGGAGGCCCGCAGCAACGTCGACGCCGAGGTCGCTGAGGCCGAGCAGATGGCTGTTCCAGACGCCACTGGCACGGTGCTCTTTGAAGACATCTACGTGCGTGGTTCAGAGCCAGAGTTCTTGAGAGGACGCATTCCTGAGGAGAACTTCTACTACACTGAGGTCGACATGGGTAAGGAGAAGAAGCCGGTTGCCAGAACATAAGCAATGGTTGGAGGGACGATTCGTTATCGATTGTAAACTTGATCTTGGAAGAAAGATTGTAATATTACATCTATCCGTGCAGTATGCATGCTAGGGTAGCGTGAAGCGTGGATTGTACCTACTTTTTGATGTGTTATCCACGTCTCTTCTAAGCATTGAGAATAGACTTCTTTTCAAATTATTGTATCGTACGTAAGGTAATTAGATGGTGGGTTTGCTGATCGAGGACTTAGCTCGCGTTCTACGATCTATCACGAGGTTTGCCTCTCCGTTTTCACCCCCTGCCACTCTGCCCTAAGGCCTTCTCCAATCCACGGACACTCCACCCTCTCCACGTGCTCTCTGATGTATTGTATTAGAGGACCAGCGCCTGGGGCATCTTTCTTGATAGCGAGTGCACCCAGCCGTGGTATATGTAAAGCCGAAGCCAATCGGGTTTCCGCAGATGAGGGTAGACAGACTAATCTGGTGGGCTGCGCAGTGTCCAGGGAGGAAATGTATATCAATGTTGGGAGATGGGCATGAGCGAGGGAAGCAGAGGGTGTCGGATGAGGAATGATGACCACTGGGAGCGGAGCGTAGTGGTCTTTTGGAGGGGCTGCTCCTTCTTCGTCTGACCGCATCTCTACGTGGTTTTTCTCGGGATCACCATCATTTTCCGCGTGGCGTGTAACATTCAAGATTTGAAGATCCGATCGGTGGTCGTCCTGAGACTTGTCAAGTGGCATCTGACTGGGAATCTGCTTTTGCGCCAATGCGGTCAAATGCCGCGTCACGGTATTAAGGCCTATGAGGACGTGGTTGGAGAGCTGCGGTGCTGGTGGTGGGGTCGCATCGTCCACCGCTGCCGATGTATCCATTTTGAAGGAACCGCGGTTCACCGCCGAGACAGAAGATTGTTTCCCTCCAAGTTTCCTTTTCTTCCCCTTTGATGGGTTGTGGTGAGTCTGACGATGCTGGCCCAGGGGCTCGAGTAAACTTGTTGGTGCAAGGTTAGTAAGAAACGTTTCTTACAAAGACAGAAGGGTGAGCGGCATGGCGGATTGCAATAACAAAGAAAGACAAGGGGAGATATCAGAGGACCATATATAGAGATTGTAATCACGATTCAATCTGGCGTGCGAAAGAGTATCCATACGTACCCACATAGGATATCGAGAATGGCATCCTGATGCTTTTGGCCAATGGCAGGGCTACAAGATGTCTGTCAGTGGGTGCAACTGAGGCTGGGGACTATGCCATGATCAGAGAGAGTAGAAAGACATACACGCTAGTTTTGGTGAATGGGTTTTCGGTTCTATATATTGGCTTTGTGGTTTTTTTAACTGCTGTTGGAGGCATTGCAGACGTTTGATTGGCGTAGAGGAGTAGATGAAGGTATAGGATGCGGGTAGGGCGGTGGTCAAGTTTGCTTGGAAGATTGATTATCTCTTTATCAGTATGAGATGGATAAGTACAGCATAAGTAAGAGTTGGCAGGGCAGTGGATGATGATGTAGTAAAGTAACTACTGCATACCTCGTAGGTAATTCGATGAAGTATAAGTTTATCACTCTGTAGTTGGAGTTAGTGAAGATAATTATAATACTCGCACTAGAGAAGATTAGTCCTTACCGTCGACCTTAGTCATGAGGTACGAGGCACGGTGTACGGAGTACCTTTAGCTACTAGATTGTTACCTTAGCACTCACAGTTACAGGTAGTAGGGTTGAGTACAGTAAGGTAGACAGACTACTGGTACCTTTCCCTCTCCCCTCCAGGCTTCTCCCCCCCAAATGACCCAATGACGCTGGCTTGGCAAATCCCTCCCCACCAAAAAACTTAACGAGCCCCAGCTCCCGCCCGCCGCCAAACGCCATTCCCTCTCAACGACGCGTACTATCTACCCATACCCTACCTACCTAGGTAGGTATCGTACCTAGTCTATTATCAAAGCTATCACCTATTACTCTACTCCGTACAGTGAAAGTACATACGCGTGAAGCTTTGCTTTTCCCCTCTCACCACAAACCACCTCCCTACTATAGGTGTCTTAATCCATATTCACTCCTTCACTCATTCATTCATGGTTGATACCCGCACGCTCCTTCAGCCAGATCTCATGGTTCTCTCACATCCCTCCTCCCCTCCACATTGCTGTGGTTAGTTACGGCCAGGCTGCTGTTGCCTTGCACCGCGCTTTTATCACCACCAACCTTACTCTTCCACTCCCAGGTACATCGACCCCCCTCCTTCAATCGACTCGAACCAAATCTAATCAGAACAATTCATAAGATACACATACACATACGCGCCCGTGCCCGCGGCCGTCTGGGTCGAAGGAATAGCTGGTCCAACATTCGGTTAGGAAGAGAAGAGAAGGTGGGCTTGCTCGAGCTAGTTGCTTGCTTCCTGTCCTCACTCCTTCACCTGCACTACCTGACGCTCTTGCTGTGCTGCCCATTGCCACTACCCCACTTGACGACGGGTGAGCTTTCACTTCACTTTTAAGAGTGTTGCCTTGCCTAGTCATGAGTCAGCACAAGCAGCACCAAGAGCAGGAGGAGTACCAGGACCATGATCTAATGGATTCTGTTTCTGCAGGCGACGCTCATACAATCTCTCCCACCCCCGCGTCGCCGCCGCGCCGCGATCCCATGGAAGACGCCGACTCTTCCTTGACCCGCAAACGACCACGACTGGACACCGGAAGTCCTGACAATCGGACCATGGCCTCGGATTCCACGTCGACAAGCAGTCGCAGCGTCGCACACCCTACCGAGCAACCGCTTGAAATGACTATCCGCTCACAACCTCCGTCCGCCTCTATACACTCCGATGGGGCCTTCGAACAAGTTGATGCCACAGAATCAATGGGCAGCATGGAACCCGCAGCGGACGCACCTGGTGGCACACCTGTCGAGAACCAGCTAGATGGTGGAAACGACACGGTAGAGGGCAGTCCGCCTGTCGTCGTAGTGCCAGACGATGATGAGCAACTCTATGGGAGCATCCTACTAGACCAGGATGAAGAAGAATACTTCTCCAGGTTTCCTTTTGCAAGCCATGGCTTTCAAGGTGGGCATATGGGCGCTCTGCGCCAGATGGGGCAACATTTCCAACAAGGTAATATCAGGGCTTTCTTCTTATCATTATACTTTGACATGCGTGTATCTCGATGTGGCATAACTGACATTTGAGCAGCGCCAGATGTTGATGGAACAGTCCTGCCTCAAGTTTCGGTGTGGCTAGACAATCTCCCCACCTCACCTTCGCATTGGAAGAATTACTATGTCGACAAGCTACTTTTCTGGGACGAGTTCGCTGCGTTCGTGAACAAAGTCCTGCTCCGAAGGTGAACCATACCACCCTATTCTGACATGTCCCCGGCTGTGTTCCCCGCTAACCAGACCAGACATCCTTTCGGAGACGCTTTCTGTGATGATGATCAATCCGAAGAAGTGGTGTTTTACACATTCTTCCGCAGCTATATAAGGCTATGCTGCCGTCTCCTGCAAGTTGACGCTGCCATGTTATCGATTGGCACGTACGAAGATGTGTACGACCAGCATACGCTCAGTTGGAAGCACTTACGGCACCTCAACACCGTATTCCGGCACGAAAAGAGCAATGTCTTTCATCTGTTGTCG
This sequence comes from Aaosphaeria arxii CBS 175.79, assembly GCF_010015735.1. NCBI lineage: Eukaryota > Fungi > Ascomycota > Dothideomycetes > Pleosporales > Aaosphaeria > Aaosphaeria arxii. Next base: position 26,050 of record NW_022983477.1, on the reverse strand, counting down.
AAGGACTACAGAGCAAACATTCAAGACATGGGCAATCGTTTGATCAATGACTTCCTCGATCCTGCTTCTAATGGTGCCCGGTACTTGTTCGAGCTCGCCGAGTTGTTATGCGAAAAGGCTCCCGCAAACATCAGTATCGGATCGGCATGTTGGATGGCATCGATTGCGCAATCTCTAGGTTGGTACATCCTGGAGGTGCCCTTCTTTGAACATCATGCTCTTCACTCCAATTATTGCCAGTCGGTCCTCAGATTCTTTCGGCGATACAACGAGGAACTTCAATCTCCCAGCAAAGTGTTGGATGCCGGTGCCACCAAGGACCTCATCCAGCAATTAGCATCTCTTCTCGGTGAGCTTTGCCGTTGGGATGATTCAATAGCCTCGGATCTTGCTGAGGAACTCCTCAATTTCAACGATCCAAGTTCTCCCACTGTCGCCTCCGCGAGCCTAGAAGCAGTTACGCCGTTAGATCGCTTCCTGCAAGATCCCAATAATTTTCCCTCTCTAGTCAGCAACGCATGGAAATTTAAGTTGCTCAAAAAGTATGTCGTCAAGGGCCGAATGGAATTACGAGTCACCAGCATCAGCACTATGGACGAGGCATTGGTCGGTATCTGGCGTGAATATCACAACTCGGAACTGCATACATACCATCCTGTGATGCAGTATCTAGCCGAATACCTGCTTCATCAACGAGTAATTGATTACATCATCAGCGTCGATTCCCATCCCCAAATCATATCTCGGAGCGGGAATATTGTTGGCTTTCTTGTTGTGACCCATCGATACTCGGAGGACCAGACCGACGCGATTTGGAACACCCTTACCCACAGTCAGGATCCACGTGTTGTCTCGGCGACTCTAAAAATGCTCCATGGCGTTACCAACCTTATGAATTCAACAGAACTTTTATACTTCTGTGCCAAGCTATATGCCCTTCCAATAGAAGGCTTCACACCTGAATTGCTACGATTCCTGCGAGACTTAACGCAGAAGGCTCAGCAGAAGCCCGTCGATTGGTCGAGTACCGATTTGAAAGCACGCCCGTGGAATGTGTGTGTACGGGTGATGCAAGATACTTCTCCGAGCCGAGACAGCTCAAAGGTGGGTAACGTGTTGCACACCGAAGCGTGTGATCAACTACAGTGCATCTTGCCCCTTGTCGGTTTCGAAGAGCGCCTTCAAATATGCGACGACTGTGCTATACATATTGCAGAAAAGACAGCAAAAGCGACCGGGAGCGTGCGCGCCATCTTTCTACTGTGCACAGGCGGTATTCCCTATGACCTTGGGCTCATCCAAAATCGGCGCGATATCATTCAGGACCGCCCGAACATCACTCGGTACATTCTTGAAGAGTTATGTTCTTTTGTTGAGACGGAAACCCCTCGTGGCTTCCACCAGGCCTATCTGATAGCTTTAGACTGCCGGCTAGCTATGCTCCGTGAGATTTTGATTCGCTCTCCTGGCTCGATCCCCTCTGATCTATACATCGATATTTGGGATCATATTGTGGGCAAAAATGCACTCAATAGCCATTTCCGAGATCTTGCCTGGGCAAAGCTGGTCGACGTCTCCAAGCGGAAACCCCGGCTTGGATGCGGCTTCCTGGACCAGCTAATGTCGGAGTATGTTCCAACCCTCCAACCAGATTATTTCACTCCTGGACTCTTCGATTTTGTACGCTCTTACGGCTTTCAAGCAACCAGGGAACATATCGCGACAGCTGATGGGGAGAAGGAGATACTTCAAATCCGTGGCGTGGACCTTTTATGGCGCATGATCATCACTGCCCCTGCAAATACCATCGAGGATCTTGCGGCGAATGAGATGGCTTCACTCTATGTCGACCTAGATATCAGCCACGCATTCACATTGGAAGAGATCGAGGAGGCGCATATCGCTCTCGTTGAGAAATGCACTAAAGAGCTCCTTTCCGCATATAAAGGCCTCCGACAGGCAAGCAGATCGGTGACGGGGTTGGGCGACGCCATGGATGTCATTCCCTCTGACGAAGACCTACGGCGTACGGAATTGCGCTTCAGCAGAATCCTTCTCTTCGTAAAGCTGCTGCTGAACTTGATCCGCACCAAACCTCAATTTGCCCGCACTCAAAGAGCGGATTCCAAGGTTGATCCGCTTGAGCAAGAAATATCCTCCGGCAGCGCTATGGAGATCACATACACAGTGACAGGGAAGAACGAGAAACAAGTCATATTCATAGGCTCTGAAAACAAATTACGCGATCTGTATGCACGACTATGCCACATCACCGGCTTCACCAAGATCAACATCTTTGCTGGTGGTCAGCGCCTCAGTTTCCCCACCAATGCACACAGCAACTTGCTAGATCTTGGAATCAAGCCCAGAACACATTTGCTCGTTCAGAAGGCTGCCGGGAGCGATATACTGCAGCCCAATGTGGAAAGACCAACAAGCCAGTCCAAATTCGAGTCGACCCTAACGGAACATCTAGATGATTTGTTCGCTTGTATGGATTCAGAGGACTTTATCAGTGCAAGCATGTTTGACTTCCTGATCTGTTTTCCGTACCGGGAACGAATTTACCAGGATGTCATGGCTGATGTCAGTGCAACACTCGTCTTTCCACCTGGGAAGTTGTTCCAAATCAAATACGCTGCATTGGCGCTACAGTCTAGATTGCGAGAGCAGCTCCGCAAGGGTGCACTCGACGATACGTTCTTGCTCAGAGCTGTTCAAAAAGTAGTGGGGGCTTTTTTGAACCCAGACTTGTTCCACCACCCATTGTCGAACCCTCGTGAGACGCATGTTGCCGGTGTACTCGCAATGGTTCTCGTGGAACTACTCAAAGGTAAGGTGTCATTCCAATGGTTGAAGCACGACCACCCGCTGACCGCTGCTCATTCGAGAATTAGAACGACCTACACATGCCATTTCCTCGGCATATTTTGCTGATGCTTCAGCCCTCGTAGCACGTTTGACGGAAATCATCAGCGCCGGTGTCGACGCAGACCATGACAGCTCTATGACTATAGTGCAATCTTATGCTGCGCTTCTTGAGGCTTCTTTACATTCAAAAGCTATTTGGGATGCTTTCGTTGGAAGCCCAGACAGTTCAACGTTACATAAGGATCTGCTGCTTATTTACAACAGGAAGCAGGTTCGAGAGAACATCGTCCAAGTGATCGCATCCGTATGTGGCGGCGATTTGCCATCAAGTTCTCCCCTTACTCGAGCCGAGACCTCCAAGCAATTCTGGAATCTCGTTTCTGCCGTACTTCCCTCCTCTGTTGATTACCCCAAGCAATCGGAACAGCTATTCGACATTGCGGACCAGGTGTTCCGGAGCCATGACGAATATAGCCGCAATGAAGAGTCTTTGAGATCGTCATTGACCTCTTGGAGTGATTTGTTACTGCAGTACAGGCATGAAGAGTTCGTTGGTCGCGATGAGGTCGATCCCGTCGTTCTAGGGTTCACCAAGCTTCTATTTGGCTGTATTTCGTCACTCAAGTCCTTCAAGAAGCCTTTGAACTCGGGCACCTTGATGGAAAGGATCTTCCGCAAATTTCTTTTCACCCCTAAGGTCCATGAAATAGACGACTCGGGTGTGTTGCTTCAAGATCTCCCAGTCCTTGAAAGCCATACAAGGCAAGCGCTCTACGAACTCATCGTTGCTTTAGCCGAGGATCGGCACACCTTTGGCACGCTGCTTGATCTTGTGGAGAGCCTTACAAGTGACGAGGAGTCCATGTCTCTCCGGTCGTATTGCATTGACCGCCAGAACGAAATCCGATCCAGTACAGGCTACGTCGGGCTCGTCAACCCCCGCGCCATCTGCTATATGAACTCCCTTCTCACACAACTTTTCATGAACATCAATTTTCGAAGATTTATGCTCAGCCTACAGGTTGCTGATGAGGGTGCATCCCAGCGCCTATTGTTTGAAACGCAGAGACTTTTCGCTATAATGCAGGATACTTTCCGCAAATCTGCCGATCCTCGGGAATTTGCCTCATGTGTGAAGGGTTTGGACAGCCAGCCAATCGACATCAACATCCAAATGGACGCTGACGAGTTCTACAATTTGTTGTTCGATCAATGGGAAGCTCAGATGCTTTCGCCTGAAACAAAGCAGAAATTCCGTTCCTTTTATGGTGGTCGAACTGTCAACCAAATCAAGTCAAAGGAGTGTGAGCACGTTTCAGAGAGAATTGAGACTTTTTTCGTCGTCCAGTGCGACGTTCAAGGCAAATCGAACCTACAAGAGAGCCTTCAGGCCTTCGTAGAGGGCGACGTTATGGAAGGAGACAACAAATACAAATGTGAATCATGCAATGGCAAATTTGTAGACGCCATTAAACGGTAAGGCACTCATCATCCGCGTCAAATACTCTACTTGCTAATATGGCCATCAGCACATGCCTAAAGGATGTTCCAGACAATCTCATATTCCACCTAAAGCGCTTTGATTTCGATTTAGTGGACATGAGAAGAACGAAAATCAATGACCATTTCGCCTTCCCAGACTTCATTGACGTTAGCCATTATAACGTCGATTATCTGAGCGATCCCTCTACCCCACCAAATGAGGATATATTCGAGCTTGTGGGTGTACTTGTTCACACCGGCACCTCTGAAAATGGGCATTACTACTCCTACATCCGCGAACGTCCTTGTCCTACAAGTCGCTTACCTACCTGGGTAGAGTTCAATGATCGCGACGTAGATACTTTTGATCACCAAACACTACCCTACCATGCCTTTGGTGGGCTTTTCGAAGATCAATACCAACGTCAACAGAAACAATTCAGCGCTTACATGTTGTTCTACCAACGGAGAACGGCAATTGACAGAGACCACCAGGAATTTGTTAGTACTTCCGTGAGCAGCTCTCTGAAAGCTCCAGTTTCTCCGCAGCTAGAATCAGAAATCAGTTCTGATAACGAGGTATTCGTCCGAGAATACAGTCTTCATGATCCAAATCATTCGAAGTTCGTCCGGCAGATGATGGGTATTCTACGCACAGTCAACAACGGCATTTGCTCGACCGATCACCAACAGGAACGCAGAACAATCCACGTTGTGCTGGAACATCTTTCCCAAACAATATGCCGGCAGCGGTTTATGGAACAATTTGACGAAACAATGACTCAATTACGAAAATTGTCTTTGTCCTGCCCTAATTGCTGTCATGCTACACTGAAGTGGTTCGCTTCACATGACTTTGCTCTCACAAGTCTTCTTCTTCGATGCCCCCATCTCAAAGTTCGATCACATATGCGTGCTTTTGTGATAGAAAGCCTTCAGTTCCTCCGAGAGAGAGATCCAGTACTCTATGGAATCGAAAACATCGACACGGACAGCGACACTGGCAGTACAGTTCCCGTTGATGGCGCCCTCAACGAAATTGTCCAAAGATTACGATTAGTTGCCGAAGAGACGTGGTACAGCGCTCGTGGCTGGGATGACTTCTATCTGACAATGTGTCAAATAGTTGATTTAGGCTATGTGGAAACCGCTGTGGTGCTCAATCACGCTTTCCTAGAGTTCTGTCTAAAGATCCTTAGCATGCATGCCCACGCTCAATTCCGGGCTGCTGACCCAGATCTCTGGCGCCTTGTCGAGAAGAAGAAGAACATCTATAACCGCCTTATCGAGTTAGTCCATGCCCTACTGTCGAAAATGGATGCCTGCGCACCAACGGTAGGGACCTCGGCACAGGCTGTTGATCGCTTGGAGAGCTACGATCGCAGCACTTCAAAATTCCCCTTGTCAAGCTTTGAGCAAAGCACGCTACTCATGTGGGATGAAAAGAATCGGGCAATAGCGGCCTTGGATCGAATGCTAGAGAATTTCGACCGTACAAAGACGGATGTGTTCTATCCCGGTGAAGTCCTCAGGTGGATGCTGAGGCTACCAGATCAACGAACACAGCGCTTCCTCTTCTGCACCATCAAAGAAGGAATCGCTGGTCTCGCACCTCCATACTCCGATTGTTATGTTCGAGCCGCTCTTTTCTACTGTGAAGCATGTCCCAACCCGGACCTGGTTGAAAAAATGACCGAGGCCGTTGTTACTTCGGCCACTACTTTACGAGAAGCTGGTGGTGAGGTACACCTCCAATTCTTCGCGGGACTGCTCTCGATTCAAAACGACGCTACCATTGATCAAGACGGGCCAGACGCATTCTTCGACACTTGTCTACAGAGATCCCGTTTCTACGCAATCCCTTTACTCCTTTTCGACGATGACGTTGTCCGTCGAGAAACATTACTACATCTCGACAAACTGTTTTGCAAAACAAAGCCAGATGATGCTTGCAGTTTCCAAACGCTGAAGTCCAAGTACACATCTGCGCGAAAATTAGTAGAAGGCATGAGTAAGCGGATTGTCAATGAACATGAAAACAACTCGTCACGGGCATATATGCAGCCAATGATTTCGGCCTGTCAGATCTTAGTCAATCTTCTCATCCAGCTTCACTCCAGTTCGGACGAAAACACGATGCAGCTGCAGGACAATGTTCGCGATACAACCTTAGTTCAGACCTGGCAACTTGAAGTGGAATCTCGCGTGAGGATATGGGTTCTTGATGAGGGTACGCCTATATCTACAGGCGGTGAGCGTATTCCTTTTGGCACGGGATCATCCTCACGTACAGTTACTGACGTTGACTCAGAAGCCTACGAGCATTCAGATTATGCCAGTGATTCCGATGAAGGTCCTGATCTTGAATCATAAGGTAGCAGGATCAAATGTCAAGCCAATACTTTATTCTCAGCAAGCATCACGCCGAGCTTCATGCTCGTTCCAGGTGGCGATAAAAACAAAGCTTTTTTTTTGCTACTTTCAATCTGTCCGCCTACATTGAGGCTGGGGATGCGTTGTGATGTCGATTTCGTTCCATTCACTATGCTTCGGCTCTTCTTTCCTCGCAACTCTTTTGTTTTGTATCGGGTGGCATAGCGTCGGCGATCAGGATCTTTTGTTTTGCGATATTCCGATACCAACACCCTCACATGCTGCCGCCCTTAGTATTCCTGCGCGAATACACTGGGTTCCTATGCCTGGGTATCGCTGATACACATTGACCCCTGGTGATGGCATTACGTATATAATGAATTATGACTACACAGAACTCAATATCTGTCTAATGATCTGGACCCCAGATCATGACGTTGATGAGTTTACTCAATAGATGGTTTTCGGCAACGAGTAGAACTACTTCATGCATGTCTCCCATGATATGAATGCATGGACTTAACTCTATGCGATAGCACAATGTTCTCATGATACTGCCATAGTTTGTGGAATGTCACAATGCAACAATAGTGAGTCCTCCAGCTTTATATAACTTTCGGAACGAAGATTAGTCTTAATTAAACTGTAGTAATATCATGTTTGAGATACTGACGTTATCAGTTTTATACAAGAAGAAGAGTATTAGTATAATGGCATTTTTCCCCCTAGTAGTTCTGAGAGACAAAATTTTACAAGATAAACTAGAAAGACTAACTTTCAGTTACTCGATTATATCTCGAGGAATGACTATGTAGATAATGTGTTCTTGGAATATTTGCGGGTCGGTAGACATACCTCGTTATGCGTTTCTCGATGCAGCCCAAAGATGTTGCTAAATTCGTGGGCAAGCTAGACGAGAACTGTAGATGTGCAGAAATTACCCAACTAGAAAATATATTCGACTTCTCCTCTATTTTACATTGACTAGGTCATTATGGGGATCTAACCATTTGTGTATCAGCAGCCTTGTCAATGGCGCTGAACCAGTCACTGCATTTATCTGCACTGGTGACAATGTGACCTGTGACCATTGACAATATTACCTGTGACCATTGACAATATTACCTGTGACCATTGACAATGTGACCTGTGACCATTACCTCTTCGTTCCTGCCCTTTCTCCTCCTCCTCCTCCTCCTCCTCCTCCTCCTCCTAAAAGTACATTCTTGACCTTCCTCGCGATATACATTAGTCCGAGACTTGTTCTACCTTCTCTTCAGTGCGACAAAGTACCTACAAAGTAACAAGCAACGTTGTATCAACATATGAATTACGAGGGCGCTCCAGGGCTGGATTTTGGCGGAGGCAATGTGAAAATTGACCCCAGCGTTACTAAAGGTCTGCGTCTTCATAGCAACCATAGGCTCCGTTCCGCTTACCAGTCTACACAGTTCTGCCACAAGGCTGCCGAGTCATCTCAACGGAGACCCATGGTGTGAGCTTCTGGGCCAACACTGGTCGCATTGACGTTGAACTATGTGACGGATCCGCACAATCATTCTTCATCAAGGTAGAATCTCATGATGTTGGCAAGAACATGCTCAGTAGCGAGTTTGAGTCCATGAAAGCAATCCATCGTCTTGCGCCTGATTTTGCACCCGAACCCATCGCTTGGGGGACCTACGAGTTAGTGCCTGAGAACCACTTCTTCGTCAGCAAGTTTCATGATATGCGTCCGGATATGCCAGACCCAGGCAAGTTTGCCGCTCGATTGTCTGCACTACACCAGTCCAGCAGGTCACCGAACGGAAAGTTTGGATTCCACGTAACGACATATGCTGGGAACCTGCCGCAGTATACTGAATGGGAAGATAAGTGGGAAATATTTTTCTCAAAGAGTCTGAGAAAGGCTCTCGACTTAGAGATAGAAGCAAAAGGATACGATCCAGAGTTCGACACTCTGATTCCCGCAATTTTTAACAAAGTCATACCGCGCCTGTTAAGACCACTCGAGAGTGAAGGACGCTCTGTAAAACCATCTTTAGTGCATGGCGATCTATGGTATGCGAACTCCGGCATCGAGAGTGACACGGGTGAAGCTTTGGTGTTTGATGCGTGTTGTTTTTACGCACATAATGAGTGTACGTATAACAGTCCTGTTTAATTAATCTTGCTAATGCTAAACACCTGACGCAGATGAGTTTGGTCAATGGAGGCCGGCCTGCAACCGCTTTGGTGCTAAATATTTAGATGCATATCATGCTTGTGCACCAATTTCCTCACCTAAGGAGGATTTTGATGGCCGTGTGGACTTATACAAACTGAGATATATTTTTGATAAAAGCGTTGCCTTGAAAACTTCTAATTTATCATAGAAGGTTCAATACCCACGTATCGGCCCTGTTTCATGATAAACCAACTTTAAGGAATCAGTATGTGTTAACCTGCTAATAAACGTACAGTTATTGACACATAACTTAATAGAATGCTAGGAGACATGAGAGACTTAGTAGCAAGATATGGTAACCCTTTATAACTAAGTGTATAGGATATAATAAGTTATTTCCTTCTAGATATAGGAAGAGCGCTGTCTGCTTGCCTGGGAAATGCTTGCAATTGCCTCAATCTCTACATTAGCTCCTTGCAGTGGGAGTTGCAGAACTGCAACACATGTTCGGCTCTGCTATCTTGTTAGAACCTAAGAAAAAAACCCTTCTGCCTCTGGAGACATACGGGCTTTGGGTCCACTGTGAAAAACTCTAAGTATGCCTTATTCACCTCGCCATAGTGCTCCATGCTTGACAGGAAGATGGTTGCTTTCACGATTTCATCGGTAGCTGTACCGGCTTGCTTCAGAATTGCGCTGAGATTATTCAAAGCTTGTTTCTATAAGAGATCAGAACACATGTTCATTCAAGGATCTGAAGATAAGGGAGAGTAAACCGTCTGCTCATATGCGCTGCCCGCAAGTTTACGCGTCACAGGGTGGATACCGAGTGCTCCTGAACAATACACCATGCCGTTGCAAACAATTGCTTGTGATAGGTGTGGGCTTGGGGCCGGAGCTTCCCTGGTCAAGATTGGAACTCGTGACATGGCGGAAATTGTTACTGGAGTAGGACAAGTTGGTGGAAAGGTGAACGATGCTTAAAACTGCATATTTGAAGAGTTCTATGCTTCTCCTTAAATATTGATTTGACTTTCAGTAACTTTCCTACCCAGAGCCGTTTGGCCTACTGGTAACAGTGTTGATGGCCATCACTGCTGATAGACGATTGGCTGAGGGTTAACTAGCTTACGGAGGTCCATCTCCGACAGACATTAGCTTCTGTAGCACTAAACGCGCACGTGCACGCATGACATACGCATCTCGTTCATGCAGCGAAAGATTCTACGCATGCAGAACAAGCGGGCCCCGAACTCAGAGCCTTGGTGAACATTCGTCCTTTCGTGTTTTATATTTGCAAATTGCTTCGCGTAGCTACCAAGTGAAAGCTCGGTTGCCATCAGCTAAGGCAGGTCATTGAGAAGATTTGGCCACACCCTTGCTAAGAAAGAAGAACATCTATACGATTGAACCAGACTGCATGATATCAATATATGATGTCAGGTCTCGCTAATGGGTTGCAACAAGAAAAGGCGTTAGCGTTAGTCATATAAATCAAGTAGTTACATCGATCCGATATGGCTAACATTCAGCAGGTGCAAACGATGCCAATATAAAAAGGTATCATCTTCACACATATCCGACGATCTATAAGTCTTTCAGACTGACATAACAAGCTTAAATGCTCGAGGACCGTTCCTTGCAACGCTTGCCAGAAAGCGGGAGCTCAATGCATGTATAGGCAAACAGACCGAAAGCGCCAGCCAGCATCACAGGACCATGTCATTCTATTGCAAAGTAGAGTCGAGTGGCTAGAAGACTTCATCCTGGATCTTCAGGGTTCCTCCTCGGCAGAGAGAGATTCTAGATTGCGCACCATAAATCTCATCTCGGCTTCATCCAGGCGGGCAGTGTCAAACGCTCCGGCAACACAAAGCAGTTCAGCCTTCTATCGTACCGCGAACTCGCATATAACCCGTGATGGGATACTATCTTTTCATGGTCCCACAAGTATATACCATGTTTTTTCCGACGATAGTGATGGAAGGCCCAACGAGACCGACCAGCTTGGTCCGTCACGAGATTCGACACTCAGGAATGCGAATCATGTCTTGGATCATTTCAACATTGATATTGATGCCGATATCGTCACCCAAACTCTCCTCCTATTCTTCAAGTGGCAGTATCCAGATTATGTGTTCATTTATCGGGATGCATTCATCAGAGATCATTATGGTGTGCGCCAAGGGTCCAAATACTGGTCAACCTCCCTCTTACTGTCCATTTGCGCGTTAGGGTCTCTGATGCTACCAAAACTAGAAAGGGAAGATTTTGGCGTGCGTTGCATGGATGCTGCAGTGAGTATTGCCATAGTGTCTGACCTGATGCATCCATCCATCACCGCCGTCCAAACCTTTCTTTGCCTTGCCTTTTGCGAGATTGGTAGAGGCAATCTATCCAAGGGCTGGGCTCTCTCAGGTAGCTATGAGTAATATTTCCAATCAGACAATCATGCTTACATCGTTTCAACAGGTATAGCCTTCCGAATGGTTCAAGATTTGGGTTTCCAGAAAGATCCTGAGACGTGGCCATTTCTGGATCAGTCATTTATCACGAATGAAGATGTCGAGGTTCGTAGGCGAATCTACTGGGGCTGTTACATTTCAGACAAATTGATCAGTCTCATCTTTGGTCGGCCAGTGCAACTTTTGTACAATGAAGCCGAGGTTCGCGAACTGGGGACATTACCGTAAGTTAACGCTTTTGCTCCTAACATTAAATGAGAAATCAATAACGTATCCACAGAGACCCTGAGTTCATTTTGCCATGGCGCACTGTTGGGTTCGATGATGACGGACACCGGCAGTACACTGACTTATCCATGATCCCCTACGTGAAAGAACAGATCAAGCTTGCGCGAATTGTAGAACACTTGCTGAGCCTGATGTCGTCTGAATCTGACCGGATTACAAGCCCCCAGCTACTGAACCTCGACAGCCTCAATCATGATTTACTAGAATGGAGGAAGAATCTTCCCAATTGGGCCGATTTTAAGATATGGGACACGAGTGATGAGCCTTTAAAGCCAAATATAGCCGCAATCCAGTACGTTTATTGAATGCCGAAGTTCTTTGTCGGTAGAAGCTCATCTCATTGTAGTCTTCTTTATAACGCCACCCGAATCGCCCTCAACTTTAACGGAGCAGTAGCATGGGAGGGAAACAATCGCACAGAACAGACTAGTGAGGTTTGTATGCTTGCTGTCACAGAGATTCATTCTATTATCCGCCGCTATCGGAAGCAACATGGATTACGAAATAGCTCTTTGGTCATAGTATATGCGCTAGCTCAGTCCATCCGGGCCTCAAAAGCATTTGGCACCAGTGAGGAAACCCAAAAACTGGTCAAAGTTATGTCAGAAGTCGCACCAACATGGACGCTAGCAGAGATGGTCACATCTGCAAGATTATGATGAAAGCAATTTGATAATCATTCGGCACCATTCAGGTGGGGCATTCTCAAGACGAGCTCGCTAATTATCAGTTGATAATTTTCTTGACTAAATCGTTGCTCTATTGCCTAAGTTCTAAAGCATGTACAAGCCCGGAAGGTTGCCAGATACTTCAGTTCGAGCCAGAATTTTCTTGTTCTCCCTCCGTAATATCGCCTTCATAGTAAGGCTTAGGGCGATTTCAAGCCCACAAAAGGCAATGAGCAAGATCATTGCTCTGCTATATCGAGGTTCATCATTCGGATCGAAGAAATATGGGCTCCAGATATTACCAAACTGTCCCATGATGTTGATGATTGCAGTAGCGGCAGCCTTCTTCTCAGATGTATCCCCCACGGTGAACGCTGCCCAGCTGTAGACAGCAGCATTGGCCCCGAACACGCCAGAGATGTATATAAAAGAAGCGCAGTACCTAGCGACAATATTAAGGATACTGACGCTTAGAGTAAATCCAACTACAGCAAAGGCTAGCGGTGCACAGATATGGTATCCTCTCTCATACTTGCGGTCGCTAGACCAGGCAATGAAGTACGATACGACTGCACCAATGATGTAGGGCGGTGCTGTGCAAACGAGGGTGATAGTGCGACTTCCGAGATTAAAACCTCGGACAATAGACGGAAAGAAATAGTTGAAACCATACGCAGTTTGGTTCGAGCATAGAATCAGTGACTATATGTGATTGCATGTAAAGTCAGTCATCCTGGATTCGCCATGTAAAGAGCTTGACCACTTACAAAGATCCAGACCTTATAGTCGCATAAAGCCAATTTCAGACCATGACGAACAGATCTGTTGGTCTCTTGGCTCGAGATAGAATCGAGTGACATCCTGTAGGATGATATGCGGCGCTCCTCTTCACTCAGTAGCCATCGCGCGCTGCCAGTCGCTGACCCCGGGAAATCGGGGAGGAAGAAGAAGGCGATGAGGCCGAGAAGAAAGCTTACGGCGCCCTCGATAATGAAAAGCCAACGCCAGCCAGCAAGACCAGCTACACCGTCCAGTCCAGAGAAGATTCCTGCTGCCAAAAGGCCGGATACAGCGGTCGCTAGCACTAGGCCTGAATATAAAATTGCAAATCGTAGTGCAAGCTCCCCTTTTCTATACCAGCACGAAAGGAGATAGAAGACTCCAGGAAAGAAAGGGGCCTCTGTTATACCAAGGATAAATCGAACGGCGATCAGCCCCTGAAAGTTATGTACCGCAGCTGTGCTAGCCGAAACGCAAGACCAGAGACAAACCCAGAATGGGATATAGAGAGACGGTCGAACTCGAGTCAAGATCATGTTACTCGGGAGCTGCATCAACATGTATCTGTACCCATGATATTAGACCTCGCACGAGTGCATTCGGATTTGGATTGTGATACCCTGGGACCAAGATTGAAACAGCTGTACTATAATTGTTTCCGGTCAGCCCAAGATCCGCTTCAAAAGAGTCGAGCTTGGCTTGCCTAATACACGGTATATCAGTCATCGACAGAGAAGTATAAATTAATCGCATCTCTTCACTTACGCAATGTTGTTTCGATCTAGATAATTGAAGAGATAGAGAATGAATACAACTGGCATCAAGGTCCTATCCAGTTTTCGTACCAAGGTTTTCTCTGTATCCAAGAAGGTCTCGTCCGACATTCCGAGAGGTCGGGACCCATGTTGACTGACTTTGGGTACCGTATTGCCTGGACGTTCTAATTCCAAGTGATACATCTCATTCTTGTCCTCTGGAGATACCGATGATCTAATAGGATCGCTCATTGTGCGAAAGCGTTTCGTATAGAGTCTCGAGGCAGGAGGTGAATCACAACAAAGAGAGTATAACAGACCTTGATCTCGATCTGTGCTACTCAAACACTGGAAGGACCCTTTTTTATATGTTTTCAAGCCTCTATCAACGGAGTTCATACATTGATCTCTATCGCTCGAGTCAAGGAACCAGTAGCGTGGATTGTGGGGTAGGCTGGGGAAGATGAACATGTACAGAAAGCTATCCGCGGCCGTATCTTGTTGAATCGGTTACGGAATGCCATCTCCGGGAATATAGAACTTTTTTCCCCCTAAGATCAGCTGTGATAAATCGCGTTTGAAGTGTTATAAAGGTCCGCTTCCTCGGGGTTTGGTCTCCGTAAATACAGGCAGGGATTAATGGATCATGAAACATGGGTATTATTGCCTCAAGTAGAGTAGCACAACTGTGATCTTCTGTCTACTGATGATTGGGGAGGAGATGTATTTATCATAGCGAAAATTGACATTGCCGGGCCCATTTGCCTTTTCGCGCGGCCGATTGCAGGTGGAATCTGCACACCCTCGTTTCGTTGTTCGATTCTTCTCCCACGCAATTAGAGTTCGTTTCTTTTAATTCATGAGGAAGAACCAGTCTCGCAAAACTTGGCTGTTGCAAGTTTGACTAGACTGCCTCTAGTATTTTTTTTTTTAAAAAAAAGGAGGATCGGGCCAGCGTAGATGATCTTGTCAGAACTTTTATTGCACATTGAATCTTGCAAATTAATGATATACGTACAATCATTGACCTCTCTATTGAGCGGGTTAATCGTGGCACCTACCATGAAATGTGGATTACCGATCCGACCCTCCCTTAGTCTACGAGTAGACTGGTTCCGGAGTTCTGTCTCCGAATTGGAGCCATCCTACCAAGCCCTCCAAAAGAAATAAATAAAAGTTCGAGATTAGTTAGTATAAGTAGAGCTTTTGCGCAGGCGATTGTTCAAAAAACCATCGAAGAAAACTCCCACCTCCAACAGTAAAGCATACACAAAAAATGGCCGACCATACCACTATAGTTATCATCGGAGCTGGTGTTATAGGGCTTACTACTGGCCTTCGTCTCCTTGCTACAACGGATCAAGCTAAGTATAGAATTATCATCGTATCACGAGAATGGCCTACATCTATCCCAGGAGCTCCAGTCAACCACTCGGTCAACTACGCTTCTATGTGGGCCGGAGCTCACATGCGGCCCATTCCAGCAAGCACACCTCAGCTGCAACGGGAAGCAGCTTGGCTGAAGCATGCTGCCAGAACGTTCGAAGAGCAAATTCGGCAGACGCCATCGATTGGTGTGACGAAATGCAAGGGAATCGAACTTCTAGAGGCACCCACGGCAGGATATGAACAGCAGACCGCTGAGTCTTTCTTCTCAGAATCTGGCCTCAATAACTACCGTAAATATTCCCAAGCCGAGCTTCCGCCAGGGGTTCGCTTAGGTTTCGAGTACGATACATATTGTGTCAACGCACCCGTCTACTGCGCGAATCTTTTGCGTTCATTCATCCTTCAAGGCGGTCGATGTATGCAACGCGACTTGAGTAGCGAGTGGGAGGCCAGCAGTATTGCACCCAACGTAAGCTTAGTGGTCAATGCCTCCGGTATGGGCTTTGGAGATAAGAAGTGCTTTCCCATACGTGGTAAGGCGAAGATGAACTTTACATGATGATCAATGCTGGTGTTGACATAAAGATTAGGCCAGACAGTCTTGACAGATCTTTCCGCTGTGACTAAGACGGTCACGAAACAAAAAAGAGACGGTACATGGAGTTTCATAATCCCGCGTTTCTTTGAAGGAGGCACTGTGGTAGGGGGAACTAAACAGCCTGGAGATTGGACAGCCCAACCGATCCTCTCCACCAGGAGCTCGGTACTTAGTGAAGGAAGGAAAATCGCCGAGTTTGCATCGGATTCCTCAGCCGGAAGTAATGATGTGAGGGTAATTGCTGATATTGTAGGTCGCCGGCCCATGCGCGAGGGCGGGATGAGAGTTGAGGTTGAGCACCCTTATGGCACTAGTGTAAAAGGGCAGAGCAGTATGACACGCATAGTACATGCTTATGGGGCTGGTGGAAGAGGGTTCGAGATATCATGGGGGGTTGCAGAAGAAGTTGCTAGTCTGGTCAAAGCAACCTTATTAATAAAGGACTCTATTATTCAAGCAAAGCTATAATGTTATAATTTAGGAACCTATAAGGATTAAAGGAATAAAGGGAACTTAAGATAGAAGTCTAAAGTTAAGATAAGGTTACTTAATAATACCTAGTATTATATTAGTTATAAATACCTTATCTAAAGTATTGTAAGGGTTGCGCAGAGCTTGCAGATACCTGATAACAGTAATGAATTCGATAGAGGTCTTAGAGAGCCTCGAGTAGGGATTATAAGAATCCCTTACGAAAACCACGCTAATTCTAACTAGGAAACTCAGGAGAAGTACTCAACTACACTGGCCACCAAGTGCCCTCGACGGGCAGCTGGTAGTCGTTAGTTGTTCTCACGGCGCTTTGTCGCGATTACTACACTGGATCTCATCCAGGGTATATCTCCTGGGCACCAGCCCATTACATTACCCCCCTTCTAGCCTTGATAGTATTCTTCAAGGCGTAGTTCGTCGAAATCCTTCTGGCAGCTGATTCTTCTTGTTCCTTGCTTCTTTTGAGTACTCAATCCATCGTTCGAGTGCTGCCGTATCCTCCATATTCTGCGCAGGTTGCCAGTCGGTTTCCGCATAGCCAACCCACTTAACCTCGTATTGAGTCTGCCGGCCTCTACCGCGTCGAACTATTCTTTCAGCCACGATGTCTTCGACGGACCATTCTTGCTTCCCGTCAACCATGATAGCTTCTGGTTGTGAATCGTCGTTAGGTTGACTAGGAAGTGGGTCGTTTGCGGCAAGTCGTAACCGGTCAATATGGAAGACGTTCTCAGCCCCTGGGGGTATATTAAGACGTACAGAGTGGCTATCAATTACCTCGGTAACTGTGTACTTAGAATTCTTCCAATCGAGCTTCCTGTTGCTCCGTTGGGTCTTGAAGTGTTTCCCTAGCGATAGCCATACTTTATCGCCTACCCGTAGCTGTCTTGGTACCTTTCGTCGTCGGTTGGCTTGCCTCTCCTGTTCCTGTTGGGCCTCGGCCATGGTTGCTTGCGCTATTTCGAAGACCTTCTTGAATTTCTCAATTATCGCCTCTGCAGTTTGTTTGCCAGCCTGTTCGTTTGCTGTGTAATAGCGCGTTTCCCGCAGAGCTTCCAGCTGGGTTGGGTCGATGTGATACCCGTGCTGCAGGAAGAATGGACTAACGCCCGTTGACGTAGCGTTCCTTGACCTGATTGCGACCATAGCCATACTCAGTAGCTTCGCCCAGTTCTTCTGATCCCAGTCAATATAGGCTCGGAGATAGGCCTCGACGGTACTGTTCATCCTCTCAGTTGATCCATCAGTTTGTGGGTGGAACGCAGTCGATAATCGTCGATTAATTCCCAGGATTTCACAAAGTCGCTTCCACAAGCCGCTTGTAAATTGGCTTCCGCGATCCGACACTATTGCGTCTGGTAGCCAGTGGTAGGCTACTACATGTTTAAGGAATGCCCATACTACTGTTTCTGTTTCCATGTCTGGCAGTGATACCAGAACAATATCCTTGCTTAACCGATCAGTGATTACCAGGAGGATAGTGCATCCCTCGCTTTCTGGTAGGCCTGTGATAAAATCCATTGATATTTCCTTCCAGATTCGGTCTGGGATTGGTAGTGGCTTTAGTAGGCCGTGGAGACCGTCTCTCCATGGTTTGATCCTCCCACAGACGTCGCAGTTACGGATGTAGCGGCGGATATCATCTGACATACCTGGCCAGAAGTAGTCTCTTGCAACGGCTTGATAAGTCACTTGTCGTCCTGGGTGGCCAGCCACTACTGGTGCGTGAGCACTGTTGATTAGCCTTGTTCGCAGTGGTTCTGATTGTGGTACCCATATCCTGTCACGATATTTTAAGCGCTTATCCTGGTCTACTGAGCAGTCAGCCGTTGATACCTTGATGCCCAGGCTTGGTGGGATGCGGCGAACTCCATTTAGTATTGCTTGTTGGATAGTAGCGTATTGTTCGTCCTCTCTTATAGCAGCATTCCAGAGTTGGTCGATGGGTGCTTGATCAGGCTGTGCGTCTTCGGGCTCTGTATCAGCGTTCAATTTAGTTGCCGCAGAGAACGTGATAATACTGTCTTCCTCTTCTTTATCTAGCAGGGCACGCGTAGTTGGCCTCAGCAGTTGCATATATCGGTGCTGGATTCGATCGTCCGATACGTTTTGAGGCATATCTTGCTCACGCCGGGACAGGGCATCAGCTCGAGGATTCTGTTTTCCCGGTCGATAGGCAATTTCCATATTGTAGCGTCCTAGGAGGAGAGACCATCGCATTTGTCGTTCGTTTAACATCCTTGGTTTTGTAAAGTACTCGAGGTTCTTGTGATCAGTTATAATCGTGAACCTCTCCACCGATCGTAGTTCTGCATCCCATTCTTGCAGGCATTGAACTACTGCCAGCAGTTCCTTGTCATGTACCTCATAGTTGCACTCATGTGCGTTCATCTTCCGTGAGAAGTAGGCTGCTGGTTGCAGTATTCCTTGCTCGTTGTACTGAGACAAGCACCCTGCTACTGCATAACCCGAGGCATCTGTTTCCAGTATTGTATCCCTTTCTGGGTCAAATTGGACTAGAACTGGCTCTGTAACGAAGATGTCCTTTAGGGTAGTAAACGCCTTCTGCTCCATTGCTGTCCATCGGAATGGAACGTTGCCTGTAAGCCGTGTGAGGGGTGCTACCAGTTCCGAGAAGTTCTGGATAAAACGACGGTAGAAGTTAGCAAAACCTAGGAAGCTTTGGACGCCCTTAACTGTCTTTGGGGCTTCCCATTCCTTAATAGCACGAATCTTCTCAGGGTCCATGCGAAGACCTTTGCCTGCTTCAATGATGAATCCTAGGTATTTCGTTGATTGAACCTCGAACTCACACTTCTTAATGTCCAGTGGCAGGCCTGCTTGGCCTAGCGCTTGGAGCACTTGATTCACCTGCTTGCGGTGCTCAGATAGTGAGCCGCTGGTGTATATCAGCACATCGTCCAGGTACGCTGTGCAGAAGTCGTCAATATATTTCCGAAGCACCCAGTTGATGTATCGTTGAAAGGTGCTCGGTGCGTTTGCCATACCAAAAGGGGTAACCAGCCACTCGTACAATCCAAATCGAGTGCGGAATGCAGTCTTCCATTCGTCTCCAGCGTTGATCCGGATCTTGTGGAAAGCAGCAGAGACATCCAGCTTAGTAAACCATCTCGCTTTGCTCAGGTTACTTAGTGTCTCTTGTATGAGAGGTAAGGGGTACCGGTCTTTCCTTGTAATAGCATTGAGAGCTCGATAGTCAATACAGAACCGCAGGCCTCCTCCCGGCTTCCTTGCAAACAGCACTGGCGCTGCCGCCGGTGAGTTGCTGGCCCGGATCCATCCCTTATCGAGTAGTGATGTTAGTTCTTTTCGGAGGACTAGCAGTTCGCCCTTGCTCATATTGTATAATGGTCCCCATGGTATCTCTGGGTCCTTCCCATCCTTCTGTACCAGGTCGATTCGGTGGTCAATATCTGGTCCTCGAAGTGGTGGCATCTTAGAGGCAGTCCTCGGGTCAAATATCCATTGGTGATGAGCATACTGTGCGGGTAGAAGCTTCTCAATATCAATGCTTGACTTAGGAGCCAGGGCCTTATCAATATCAGCAAGGGACGCAGCAAAGACAATAGATTGATCACTTTCTGATTGCTGGAGGTGATAGGCATATGCAGCTGCTCCAATTTGCTGTAATGGAATATGCCCTTGTACTCTAGGGACTGGTTCGCCTTCTTTGCTTAGGATTCGAATCCGTTGGCGTGTGGAGTGAACATATATCGAGCGCTTTGCAGAAGATATTGTAACGCGTAGTCGATCTGTCCAGGGCCTTCCGAAGAGTATATCAAACCCCATACTGTCTGTAGCTACGTAGGCCCAGCCAGTATCCTTAAATCCTTCAATATCGACAGTATACTTAGCAACCTGTCGTATCAGGCCCTCGCCGTTTATTCCCAGTAGTCGTCGAGGTGTAATATTAATGCACTGCAAGCCTGCCTTCCTTACCAAGGAGGGCGATATCATTGCATTTGCAAGGGAACCAGAATCAATCATGCAAGAGGCGTAGGTGGTTTGATTGACTAATGCATGTACGCTAATTGCCTTTCCATCCATGTGCTGGTTCTTCTTGAATTCCTTCCAATCTGCAACTGCTTGTTGGTAGCTTGCATCCTGCTCCTGTTCGTGGCTCTGAACAGGAGCTATTCTTTTCCCGATTCTGGTTCTAATTCAATTGTGGACTCATCTTCCAGTAATGGTGGTGGGATGGCTCTTGCTTTAGCTGCTTGAACTGGTTCGGGCTGTCTAGGTGCCTGATATGGGCAGCGTTGGATATAATGGCCTCCCGCACCGCAACGCACGCAGAGCCCTTGCTCCCGGCGGCGCTGGGTCTCCTTGGGTGCTACCCATCGTGCTCGTCGCTTCTCAGTAGCTCCCTGATTGCTTGTCGTTGGCTGCCAGTCCATCTTTTGGTCCTCTGGTGATGAGGGACGATAGGTAGTTTGACGCCTATCCCGAGTGTTGTAGGTTGGATTCCTATCGGTTGCGCTCTGCAGATTGCTATGTCCTCGGCTAGCAAGGCTTATGCGGTACAACTGATCTGATACCTTAATTGCCTCGTTGCAGAACTTATCAAAAGATGTACTATCAGGTACCATAATCATGTGCTTTTGTACTTCAGGCTTTAGTCCTTCGGAGAGCATGCTCTTGAGGGTATCTTCCTCAAATTGCTGTCCTGACTCTTGAAGCAGCTGGTTGAACTCAGAGATATAGTCGCGTACTAGCTTCCTTCCTTGTGTAAGGTGTCGGAGCTTGTCTAGAGCTCTTACTTTCTGATAAGGATCCTTAAACTGTCGGTCCATAAAGGTCCACATGTCGTCAATTGTGGCTGTTGATGCATTCTTTTCTACCCAGGGTAGGATTATCCTCGATGCCTTCTCTCTTGTTCTTCCTACTATGTAGTCAATTCGATACGAGTGGCTCTTATGTGCATAGCTGTGGCGGAGCTTAGCCTTAGCCTCATACTGAAACAGGGGGTATTTGCTTCGGTCTCCGTCGAATCGCTCTGGGTCTGGGTATTTAGAATTGTCGACCTCCTGTAGGGTCTTAGGGGGTGATAGTGATCTTGAGGGAGGCGTGACGGTTGCTGCTTTCTGTCCTTCTAGGGTGTCCAGCCTGGTCATCATCTGTTGCATCATCTACTACATCAATTCCATCATCTTTGCGGCTTCTGGTTGCTCCTGCGCTTTCGGAAGTGAGGGACTTGGAGTAGTTGCTGTCTGTCTTCGTAGCTCTGCAGCCACTTGGCGTATTGTAGCTTCTATAGCTGGTTCAGGCCATGATTCGGCGGCTAGCATATCTCTAATGCTGGCCTCAACTTGCTCATTCATCCACCCACCCTGCAGTTTGCTTATTGCGTAGGTAACCATATTGTCAATCGAGTGACTTTCCATTATTCCAATATTGCTCTCTACCTGGATGAGAGACTTCCAATGCCTTCAGGATTTTCTGTGTTGCCTATTCTCTACCGCGGAGACGATAGGACTTCCGATGTGGCCTACAGCTCGTTGCTGGTAGGGCTTTCCAATATTGCCTGCAGTCTCGAGCTTGCAGGGCTTCCGAATGAATCCTACACTCGCGCGTAGGTTCTCCTTAAGACCTTAATAGGATACCTTGTCCAACCCAGGAATTCTCCTATTTAAAGAATGATCGAATTCAAATGTAAGGGTTGCGCAGAGCTTGCAGATACCTGATAACAGTAATGAATTCGATAGAGGTCTTAGAGAGCCTCGAGTAGGGATTATAAGAATCCCTTACGAAAACCACGCTAATTCTAACTAGGAAACTCAGGAGAAGTACTCAACTACACTGGCCACCAAGTGCCCTCGACGGGCAGCTGGTAGTCGTTAGTTGTTTTTATGGCGCTTTGTCGCGATTACTACACTGGATCTCATCCAGGGTATATCTCCTGGGCACCAGCCCATTACACGTGATGCCTCCAATAGGGGAGGTATCTAAAAACCCCTACTTCCTACGTGTCCCTAGGCTTCGATCCTGGTCACGGTTTTCTTGATGTAGTCCAGCTGCCGTCTGGAGCCCGTCAGCTCCTTGATTTCCTTCACTGTGTTTTCAATTGATCTTGCCTCTAGCATCGTTGCTACTTCAAGGATGCATGCTGCCGCCTCCCTCTCGTTCTCCCCCATGTCTGCCTTTATTAATGTTGCTACGTTCCTTTTTATTGCTGCAGCGAGAAAGAACACTATTCTACGAATTTCCCCAAAACTGGTAAAATCGATACCAAACGAATCGCACGAACGAGACGAATCCAACGCACTACCTCCTCGCGCGTAGGGATAATGGTGGCACTGGCAAAAGAAGGTGGAGGGTCGCGAAACCGCGACGCGTCAAGCACGCGTGCGAGGACCGAACCTCAGGACAATGAGAATACGCGCCCTAAGGCCAAACCGAACGCGGGGAAGAAGAAAACATGGACTGAGAAAGACATAGAATTCGCTGCAGCGATAAAAAGGAACGTAGCAACATTAATAAAGGCAGACATGGGGGAGAACGAGAGGGAGGCGGCAGCATGCATCCTTGAAGTAGCAACGATGCTAGAGGCAAGATCAATTGAAAACACAGTGAAGGAAATCAAGGAGCTGAC